>NW_027514489.1:0-600000 GCF_048772815.1 Callospermophilus lateralis
GAGGTGCCTTTGTGGGAGTGGGTGTGTGTTTGTTGTTTTGTCTCATGTTCTGAGAATAGATCGAAAAGGCGGTTTGTTTGGTTTGGAGCAGACAGTTTCTAGTAAGTCATTTGACAAGGCGAGTGTTTCTGTTTATGTGTATCCCACTGTATCCGTTGTTGTAGACATTAGAAAAGAGAATGCATTAATGGATGTGTCCTGTCTAGTATAAATCTTCCCATAATTTATCCTGCCCAACATATGAATGGACTGCACCTTGTCTTATTGATGTGCAACACCTGCTATCTTTCTAAGTTGTTGTTTTCTTCCTGAATTCTGGCCACTCTCCAGAATAGGCTCAGGGATTTGTGTCCAAAATATGTACCACCTCCAAGCTCTGTGACATGGCCATGTACTGGATAGCTGAAGAGAATGGCGAGCATCTCAGAAAACTCAGATATCAGTGTGACAAGGAAAGTCTCAGTGCAGAAACCCTGCTTTGGGCCTTTTGCTTACTTATTGTTGTGTTGCACTGAATGTCAGGAAGGTCTTTGCCTCAGGCCACCCCTTTGTGAAGCTTGAAGAAAACAGTTTTCAAATGGAAATGAATGGGCCTCACCTGTGGCTCTTTGTTTAATTGCTTTGGAAAGGGATGTGTCTTTATCAGCTTCTTGGACCTGTGTGTGGCTGTGACTTAGATTCTCAGCACCTGATGGATCTTAAGAATGATCCCATGTTAGCTTTCAAAACCAAAATGGCAAAAAAATATCATTCATTGTGGATGAAGTCTCTTGCCTTCCTCTGTTAGGTTCCTGCACTCCAACAAATGAGAATAGGGATTCTTTGGATCAAATGAGTTCTTAAAGCCCTGCAGAGGTGCTTGTGTTTTCGCATGACTCTTAATCACCTAAAGAATCCATACCTACAATCAGTAGGCCTCAAATTGGAGAAACACAGAAGTATTAATGGCAGGCTTATTTGTTCACTCCTGGTTCACAGCAACGGTGTCCAGGCTACCCTGACTTTAGGCAAATGAGGGGCAAACGAGCTAATTTTGGACACTGTCTTGGGCTGCACCCCTCATGGAAACCTCCAGCCAGAGTTTAAGATGATTGACTATATGGAATAAGGTGAGGGCCATGTGGGAGTGTTTGGGTTTTAATGTTGGTCATTTGTGTGGCATTGGAAAAAATGACTGGTTCCACGTGGGCTTGAACTCTGGTGTGATTCCCCTTAAACACTGGGTTTTGGAACTGAACTCAGAGAAGCATTGCTATGAATTTTGTTGGGATTTTAATAGGCCACGCATGAAAGTCGCTCTTGGAAACTGAGACCTAGGCCCCGGGTAGATTTCCACAGAGGCCTGGGATTCTCAGCAAGGATATCACATGATTTTATTCTTAAAGAAATGGCAGCCATAGTTGAGAGTCAAAACACACATGCACCTCACATTGTAGACCTCAATGGGCCTGGCCTAATGTGACCTTTTGTCTATTCTTTGGGAAGCCTTGCCTGTGAGATTTCTCCAGAGATTTCATTGAAATGAGCTTCCTCACCATTTAATCTTTGCTGAATGAATTGAAACCCACAGTGCCTCCAACTTCATGCTTGAAAAATGGCTAGATAAATACCATGAAATTTTTGAAATTCCTATGACCAGGTGGCACTGGAGAAACATTGGATGTCCTATTGCTGATCATGATTATACCAGACAGTGCCTTGATTTACTGAGTTTCATGAAAATGGTGTAGAACAGAGATGCCAGTAAGTTGGAGCCCGCTGAGTAGTGGGTCTAGAGCAGTGCTGGGGAGGTGTTTGATAAAACATCCGTGGTAGGGCCATGTGGATCTACCATTGGATTCCAAATGGCTTGTAACTGACATGGTGCTGCCAGCAGACCCTTATATGTAAAGGCATCTTGTTATATGGAGAGTTTTAAGAGGAAAATTAAGAATCAGGTTGATATGGACAAGGGGGCAATGGGGCAAGCTGTGAGAGATAGAAGCCTAGTTGGTGCATTCTCTTGCAGACCCTGACCCACCACACATGACAGAACTCCCTCCAGCACTGTGTCCCAGTTTAGCTGCTAGTATTTCGTGAAACAAATACCAAACTCACAGTGCAGCAGCCTAAACACCACAAAAAGTGGAGGAGAACCAAATGGCTTCACAGTCCACACGGGGAGACGGGGAGACACTTAGTCTCTAGTGACCTTAATTTACCTAAAAATAGAGGATTCAGCACTGCTTCATCTTGTTCATTGGAAAATAAGAAACCATGTCCTCCAGGTCACATAGATGCAGACCCAGCTTTGATGGTCTCACTACAAAGGAAGCCAAATCTCATGAAAACAACATATATTTCAAGTGCGGAAGCTCAGAGGCAGTTTCTCAAAAAGTTTTTAGGCCAGCAGAGCTCCATGTTTGTGGAGTGTATACCCTGTCCCTTACTTTTGGAAACTCCTCTACCACCTCCAAGGTTGTGAACTCCTGAGCATTTTCCATTCCAGATATGTATTCACTGATTTTGTAACTCTTCTCCTCTAATTGTGTCTTACTTGGGGTGAAGGTAATGTCAAGGCATTGTTCTGGATAAGAGCGCGAGGATATTTGTGCAGCATATATTTACATACACATTGGATTCATTTTCCAATTTTCCATTTGAAGTACTGAATCCCGGACACTAAAACTTACCTAGTAGACTCAGACTATTCATCCTAATATAATGGGGAAATTTAACCCAACACAATAGAAATACAAGCACTTCAGAGGAGACATGTTGTATAGTTGGACTTGACATTTGCATTATATAAGGTAGGAGTTATAAATCTCGTCAAATTTTAATTGAAATATTCTCCATCTCTTTTTAAACTTAACAAATATGTGAATTCTTGTTTCCTTTTTCTGTAGCCTATTCACACATGTATATTTATATGCATATATAGAATCCTACCAGGTATCACACATACATTTTTGTGAGGTGGCTGTCTTGGCAGATACAAATTGTGAGAAGTGTTCACTCCTCCTAAATGCTGTTGGAAATGAAAATTCAACCTATAGGAGAACGTCCTAGTAGAACAAAATTATCCATAAACTCATGTTCAGTAAAATAAATATTTTTGCATCTGTGGATGATATATATTTACTGATGAATTTCGATTGGCATTTATATTGGTACTTTTTAATGTCTGTGAATGTTGTGTGTGTGTGTGTGTCTGGGTGTGTGTGTGCGTCTGTGTTTGTGTGTGTCTGTGTGTGCGTATAGACATAGATATATATATACTCTCCAAATTTTTCAAAATATTAAAAAAATGTGTATAATATATACTCTCTAAATTCATTCATGTACATGTATGTGGATTTATAATCAACTTTTCACAAGATTATAATCAGAAATATTCATCCACCTGAAATACATATTTGTTTCATAGTACTGAAACCTAACTTCAGTGAATGGTGCATACAAATCCTAATTACTCTACAGTAACTGACCCAGTCTAACATCAATGCAAGAAGACTCCTATGGGACATGATATGTAATTTGTCATTCATTTGTATTCGACATTGGTACATTATTGTTTCTTCAGTTTTTGCATATCATAGGATATACATTGCATCCACATGTTCACAAATTAATAGGCATTTGTTTCAACTTTAATCACTTCTTGCTTCAGAACACATGTATTGTCAGGGTTTCTTGACTGGTCTTTTCATCAGACTTCTTTCCAAACACATAATTTTGAATTTCCATAATCATTTTGAAGCAAAACTCACACACTCTTCATGATAAACCAAAACACTAATATTTCCAATAGATATATAACTGGTTGGAATGAATGATTGTATATCAATATACGATTTCCTTTAATTTTTCA
Organism: Callospermophilus lateralis; assembly: GCF_048772815.1. Taxonomy (NCBI): domain Eukaryota; kingdom Metazoa; phylum Chordata; class Mammalia; order Rodentia; family Sciuridae; genus Callospermophilus; species Callospermophilus lateralis. Next base: position 3,854 of record NW_027514489.1, read on the forward strand.
GATATCATTTCAATTCATTATTTAAAGTTGAAAAAAATATATTATTTATTCACAGTATGGTCTATTCATGCTTTTTTTCTATGTTCATAGAAACAGGGTACACCTCTTTGTACCCCGATTCTAATAATACATCTTCAATATATTGCTCCAGGAAATGGTGAAAGAAATATTCATGTCACCTCATTATCACAGTAATATTCTGGACAAAAAATGGAAAGGTCACACTTATGATTGTACCAAAGCCTAAATGGAAAGTGAACATGGATTTCTAAAAACATCCATGTCCAGGTTGCCTAATGCTGTCAATTGTCAATCCTATTGGTGACTACATATTTGTTTTTTCCTATTTATATATTCAAACTCAACACTGTTGAAAATGTCTAATTCTATCACTCACTTTATACTTTGCCTGATTTCGTAATGTTTCTATTGATATCTGCTTTTCTACATATTTTCCCCAGTTCAACATAGTGACTGACTCTTCATATGTGCTGACATTTACATTCACTCTATAACCAAAAGTCTATTGCTAAAGAACTTTTGGTCCAAATCCTGTACTCACTCTTCTTCCTAAACCTACCGACTATCTTCCTAATCCTACTGAATATCCCTTTTTGACCTGATGTTCTCTTCTAAATTCTATCATCCAAAGTACAACGTCCTATGCCATTGTAATTCGAATTATCTGAGACATCTTTGCAGAACATAATTCAAAGCTAAGTATCTCAATCAAGGGCAAAACCTTTCTGGGCTTCAAATCATACCTAGATTTCTGTTTTCATACTTATATTTCACCTCTATATTCTTGTAAATATTGCAGGTTCCCAATGCCATTATTCATCGCACAGAATCATTCGTCACCAAATCAAACCTGTTTTTAACCCCAAGTATACACTCTTCCCTCAATCATTTTACAGAAGAGCAGGGACAGAGGGGTTCTTACAATACAGGAAAGTTGGGGATCTTCCACCAGATGAGAACCTCAAATGTCCATGCACAAATGATACCTGGAGAAGTTGTAGGCAGGTATGAAGCACTTGAGAGAGCAAAAGTCATCTTCCATGGCAAACAACCTGGTCAGGATGAAGGGATGTGTCTGAATCTGCCTCTCTCTTCTTACTGTAGACAAGGTGGAACAATCCAGGCCTGAGTGGAGAGCTGTTCCAAGATGACAATGGTTGATATACATTCTACCTTATGAAAGTGTCACAGGAAAGTGGGGAAACCTCCATCTTATGTAACCCTTGGAAGCAACTGTTAGGACAAAGTGGTTGCCAAGGCAGTGACCTCATTCAGTTCCAAAGAATGTGACATACCTCATTTCCTTGGTGATGGAACTCTCTGAACTTGGTATCCAAGAAGCCAGGCACGCAGAGGCAGTCCCAGTCCCAGGCCCAGTGGGCTCACTTGTTTGGATTTACCAAGGACAGAGTCAGTTTTCTTGGTACCTAATGATGTGAGGATGGCCAAATGCCAGGAGAGCTCTGAAGATGGACCTTTCCTGAGAAAACAGGTAGTGGCTAACCACTTTTTCCTGACATCTTCACAGAGTTGGTCAAGGAAACAAGATCTGAGAGAAGACAGGCCATTTTGGGGGAACATAGTATGGCCCACCAGTCAGAGGACACTCCGGATAGTCACAGACCTACTTGGGGGAAGGAGGTGCCTTTGTGGGAGTGGGTGTGGGTTTGTTGTATTGTCTCATGTTCTGAGAATAGATCGAAAAGGCGGTTTGTTTGGTTTGGAGCAGACAGTTTCTAGTAAGTCATTTGACAAGGCGAGTGTTTCTGTTTATGTGTATCCCACTGTGTCCGTTGTTGTAGACATTAGAAAAGAGAATGCATTAATGGATGTGTCCTGTCTAGTATAAATCTTCCCTATAATTCATCCTGCCCAATATATAAATGGACTGCAGCTTGTCTTATCGATGAGCAACACCTGCTATCTTTCTAAGTTGTTGTTTTCTTCCTGAATTCTGGCCACTCTCCAGAATGGGCTCAGGGATTTGTGTCCACAATATGTATCACCTCCAAGCTCTGTGACATGGCCATGTAAAGGATAGTTGAAGAGAATGGCGAGCATCTCAGAAAACTCAGATATCAGTGTGACCAGGAAAGTCTTAGTGCAAAAACACTGCTTTGGGCTTTTTGCTTACTTATTGTTGTGTTGCACTGAATGTCAGGAAGGTCTTTGCCTCAGGCCACCCCTTTGTGAAGCCTGAAGAAAACAGTTTTCAAATGGATATGAATGGGCCTCACCTGTGGTTCTTTGCTTAATTGCTTTGGAAAGGGATGTGTCTTTTTCAGCCTCTTGGTACTGTGTGTGGCTGTGACTTAGATTCTCAGCACCTGATGGATCTTAAGAATGATCCCATGTGAGCTTCCAAAACCAGAATGGCAAAAAATATCATTCATTGCGGATGAAGACTCTTGCCTTCCTCTGTTAGGTTCCTGCACTCCAACAAATATGAATAGGGATTCTGTGAGTCAAATGAGTTCTTCAAAGCCCTGCAGAGGTGCTTGTGTTTTCGCATGACTCTAAATCACCTAAAGAATCGATACCTAAAATCAGTAGCCCTCAAATTGGAGAAACATAGAAGTATTAACGGCAGGCTTATTTGTTCACTCCTGGTTCACAGCAACGGTGTCCAGGCTACCCTGACTTTAGGCAAATGAGGGGCAAACGAGCTGATTTTGGACACTGTCTTGGGCTGCACCCCTCATGGAAACCTCCAGTCAGAGTTTAAAATGATTGACTATATGGAATAAGGTGAGGGCCATGTGGGAGTGTTTTGGTTTTAATGTTGGTCATTTGTGTGGCATTGGAAAAAATGACTGGTTCCACGTGGGCTTGAACTCTGGTGTGATTCCCCTTAAACACTGGGTTTTGGAACTGAACTCAGAGAAGCATTGCTATGAATTTTGTTGGGATTTTAAGAGGCCACGCATGAAAGTCGCTCTTGGAAACTGAGACCTAGGCCCCGGGTAGATTTCCACAGAGGCCTGGGAATCTCAGCAAGGATATCAAATGATTTTTTCTTAAAGAAATGGCAGCCATAGTTGAGAGTCAAAACACACATGCACCTCACATTGTAGACCTCAATGGGCCTGGCCTAATGTGACCTTTTGTCTATTCTTTGGGAAGCCTTGCCTGTGAGATTTCTCCAGAGATTTTATTGAAATGAGCTTCCTCACCATTTAATGTTTGCTGAATGAATTGAAACCCACAGTGCCTCCAACTTCATGCTTGAAAAATGGCTAGATAAATACCATGAAATTTTTGAAATTCCTATGACCAGGTGGCACTGGAGAAACATTGGATGTCCTATTGCTGATCATGAGTATACCAGACAGTGCCTTGATTTACTGAGTTTCATGAAAATGGTGTAGAACAGAGATGCCAGTAAGTTGGAGCCTGCTGAGTAGTGGGTCTAGAGCAGTGCTGGGGAGGTGTTTGATAAAACATCCGTGGTAGGGCCATGTGGGTTTACCATTGGATTCCAAATGGCTTGTAACTGACATGGTGCTGCCAGCAGACCCTTATATGTAAAGGCATCTTGTTATATGGAGAGTTTTAAGAGGAAAATTAAGAATCAGGTTGATATGGACAAGTGGGCAATGGGGCAAGCTGTGAGAGATAGAAGCCTAGTTGGTGCATTCTCTTGCAGACCCTGACCCACCACACGTGACAGAACACCCTCCAGCACTGTGTCCCAGTTTAGCTGCTAGTATTTCGTGAAACAAATACCAAACTCACAGTGCAGCAGCCTAAACACCACAAAATTGGAGTAGGACCAAATGGCTTCACAGTCCACACGGGGAGACGGGGAGACACTTAGTCCACAGTGGCCTCAGTTTACCTATAAAGAGAGGATTCAGCACTGCTTCATCTTGTTCATTGGAAAATAAGAAACCATGTCCTCCACGTCACATAGATGCAGACCCAGCTTTGATGGTCTCACTACAAAGAAAGCCAAATCTCATCAAAACAACATATATTTCAAGTGCGGAAGCTCAGAGGCAGTTTCTCAAACAGTTTTTAGGCCAGCAGAGTTACATGTTTGTGGAGTGTTTACCATGTCCCTTACTTTTGGAAACTCCTAAACCACCTCCAAGGTTGTGAACTCCTGAGCATTTTCCATTCCAGATATGTATTCACTGATTGTGTAACTCTTCTCCTCTAATTGTGTCTTACTTGGGGTGAAGGTAATGTCAAGGCATTGTTTTGGATGAGAGCAGGAGGATATTTGTGCAGCATATATTTACATACACATTGGATTCATTTTCCAATTTTTCATTCGAAGTACTGAATCCCTGACACTAACCCATACCTAGTAGACTCAGACTATTCATCCTAATATAATGGGGAAAATTAACCCAACACAATAGAAATACAAGCACTTCAGAGGAGACATGTTCTATAGTTGGACTTGACATTTGCATTATATAAGGTAGGAGTTATACATCTAGTCAAATTTTAATTGAAATATTCTCCATGTGTTTTTAAACTTAACAAATATGTGAATACTTGTTTCCAATTTCTGTAGCCTATTCACACATGTATATTTATATGCATATATAGAATCCTACCAGGTATCACACGTACATTTTTGTAAGGTGGATGTCTTGGCAGATACAAATTGTGAGAAGTGTTCACTCCTCCTAAATGCTGTTGGAAATGAAAATTCAACCTATAAGAGAGCGTCCTAGAAGAACAACATTATACATAAACTCATGTTCAGTAACATAAATATTTTTGCATCTGTGGATGATATATATTTACTGATGAATTTCGATTGGCATTTATATTGGTACTTTTTAATGTCTGTGAGTGTTGTGTGTGTGTGTGTGTGTGTGTGTGTGTGTGTATAGATATAGATATAGATATACTCTCCAAACTTTAAAAATATGAAATATATGTGTCTAGTATACACTCTCTAAATTCATTCATGTTCATGTATGTTAATTTATAATCAAATTTTCAGAAGATTATAATCAGAAATATTCATCCACCTGAAATACATATTTGTTTCCTAGTACTGACTACTAACTTCAGTGAAGGGTGCATACAAATCCTAATTATTCTACAGTATCTGACCCAGTCTAACATCAATGCAAGTAGACTCCTATGGGACATGATATGCAATTTGTCAATCATTTGTATTCGACACTGGTACATTATTGTTTCTTCAGTTTTTGCACATCATAGGATATACATTTCATCCACAAGTTCACAAATTACTAGGCATTTGTTTCAACATTAATCACTTCTTGCTTCAGAACACATGTATTGTCAGGGTTTCTTGACTGGTCTTTTCATGAGACTTCTTTCCAAACACATTATTTTGAATTTCCATAATCATTTTGAAGCAAAACTCACACACTCTTCATGATAAACCAAAACACTAATATTTCCATTAGATATATAACTGGTTGGAATGAATGATTGTATATCAATATACAATTTCCTTTTATTTTTCAGATATCAGTTCAATTCATTATTTAAAGTTCAAGAAAGTTATATTATTTATTCACAGTATGGTCTATTCGTGGTTTTTCTCTATTTTCATAGAAACAGGGTACACCTATTTGTACCCCCAATTCTAATTTTACATCTTCAATATATTGCTCCCAGAAATGGTGAAAGAAATACTCATGTCACCTCATTATCACAGTAATATTCTGGACAAAAAATGGAAAGGTCACACTTATGATTGTACCAAAGCCTAAATGGAAAGTGAACATGGATTTCTAAAAACATCCATGTCCAGGTTTCCTAATGCTGTCAATTGTCACTCCTATTGGTGACTACATATTTCTTTTTTCCTAATTTATATATTGAAACTCAACCCTGTTGAAAATGTCTAATTCTATCCCTCACTTTATACTTTGCCTGCTTTCGTAATGTTTCCATTGATATCTGCTTTTCTACATATTTTCCCCAGTTCAACATAGTGTCTGACTCTTCATATGTGCTGACATTTACATTCACTCTATAACCAAAAGTCTATTGCTAAAGAACTTTTGGTCCAAATCCTATACTCACTCGTCTTCCTAAACCTACCGACTATTTTCCTAATCCTACTGAATATCCCTTTTTGACTGGATGTTCTCTTCTAAATTCAATCATCCAATGTACAAAGTCCTATGCCATTGTATATCAAATTATCTGAGACACCTTTGCAGAACATAATTCAAAGCTAAGTATCCCAATCAAGGGCAAAACCCTTCTGGGCTTCAAAGCATACCTAGATTTCTTTTTTCATACTTATATTTCACCTCTATATTCTTGTAAATATTGCAGGTTCCCAATCCCATTATTCATCGCACAGAATCATTCGTCACCAAATCAAACCTGTTTTTAACCCCAAGTATACACTGTTCCCTCAATCATTTTACAGAAGATCAGGGACAGAGGGGTTCTTACAATACAGGAAAGTTGGGGATCTTCCACCAGATGAGAACCTCAAATGTCCATGCACAAATGATACCTGGAGAAGTTGTAGGCAGGTATGAAGCACCTGAGAGAGCAAAAGTCAACTTCCATGGCAAACAACCTGGTCAGGATGAAGGGATGTGTCTGAATCTGCCTCTCTCTTCTTATTGTAGACAAGGTGGAACAATCCAGGCCTGAGTGGAGAGCTGTTCCCGGGTGCCAATGGTTGATATACATTCTACCTTATGAAAGTGTCACAGGAAGTAGGGGAAACCTCCATCTTATGTAACCCTTGGAAGCAACTGTTAGGACAAAGTGGTTGCCAAGGCAGTGACCTCATTCAGTTCCAAAGAATGTGACATACCTCATTTCCTTGGTGATGGAACTCTCTGAACTTGGTATCCAAGAAGCCAGGCACCCAGAGGCAGTCCCAGTCCCAGGCCCAGTGGGCTCACTTGTTTGGATTTACCAAGGACAGAGTCAGTTTTCTTGGTACCTAATGATGTGAGGATGGCCAAATGCCAGGAGAGCTCTGAAGAAGGACCTTTCCTGAGAAAACAGGTAGTGGCTAACCACTTTTTCCTGACATCTTCACAGAGTTGGTCAAGGAAACAAGATCTGAGAGAAGACAGGCCATTTTGGGGGAACATAGTATGGCCCACCAGTCAGAGGACACTCCGGATAGTCACAGACCTACTTGGGGGAAGGAGGTGCCTTTGTGGGAGTGGGTGTTGGTTTGTTGTATTGTCTCATGTTCTGAGAATAGATCGAAAAGGCGGTTTGTTTGGTTTGGAGCAGACAGTTTCTAGTAAGTCATTTGACAAGGCGAGTGTTTCTGTTTATGTGTATCCCACTGTGTCCGTTGTTGTAGACATTAGAAAAGAGAATGCATTAATGGATGTGTCCTGTCTAGTATAAATCTTCCCTATAATTCATCCTGCCCAATATATGAATGGACTGCAGCTTGTCTTATCGATGTGCAACACCTGCTATCTTTCTAAGTTGTTGTTTTCTTCCTGAATTCTGGCCACTCTCCAGAATGGGCTCAGGGATTTGAGTGTAAAATATGTATCACCTCCAAGCTCTGTGACATGGCCATGTAAAGGATAGTTGAAGAGAATGGCGAGCATCTCAGAAAACTCAGATATCAGTGTGACCAGGAAAGTCTCAGTGCAGAAACACTGCTTTGGGCTTTTTGCTTACTTATTGCTGTGTTGCACTGAATGTCAGGAAGGTCTTTGCCTCAGGCCACCCCTTTGTGAAGCCTGAAGAAAACAGTTTTCAAATGGAAATGAATGGGCCTCACCTGTGGCTCTTAGCTTAATTGCTTTGGAAAGGGATGTGTCTTTATCAGCCTCTTGGACCTGTGTGTGGCTGTAGCTTAGATTTTCAGCACCTGATGGATCTTAAGAATGATCCCATGTGAGCTTCCAAAACCACAATGGCAAAAAATATCATTCATTTTGGATGAAGTCTCTTGCCTTCCTCTGTTAGGTTGCTGCACTCCATCAAATGAGAATAGGGATTATTTAGGTCAAATGAGTTCTTCAAAGCCCTGCAGAGGTGCTTGTGTTTTCGCTTGACTCTAAATCACCTAAAGAATTGATACCTAAAATCAGTAGACCTCAAATTGGAGAAACATAGAAGTATTAACGGCAGGTTTATTTGTTCACTCCTGGTTCACAGAAACGGTGTCCAGCCTACCCTGACATTTAGGCAAATGAGGGGCAAACGAGCTGATTTTGCACACTGTCTTGGGCTGCGCCCCTCATGGAAACCTCCAGCCAGATGTTAAGATGATTGACTATATGGAATAAGATGAGGGCTATGTGGGAGTGTTTTGGTTTTAATGTTGCTCATTTGTGTGGCATTGGAATAAATGACTGTGTCCACGTGGGCTTGAACTCTGGTGTGATTCCCCTTAGAGACTGGGTTTTGGAACTGAACTCAGAGAAGCATTGCCATGAATTTTGTTGGGATTTTAAGATGCCATGCATGAAAGTCGCTCTTGGAAACTGAGACCTAGGCCCCGGGTGGATTTCCACAGAGGCCTGGGAATCTCAGCAAGGATATCACATGATTTTATCCTTAAAGAAATGGCAGCCATAGTTGAGAGTCAAACACACATGGACCTCACATTATAGACCTCAATGGGCCTCGCCTAATGTGACCTTTTGTAAACTCTTTGGGAAGCCTTGCCTGTGAGAGTTCTCCAGAGATTTTATTGAAATGAGCTTCCTCACCATTTAATCTTTGCTGAATGAATTGAAACCCACAGTGCCTCCAACTTCATGCTTGAAAAATGGCTAGATAAATACCATGAAATTTTTGAAATACCTATGACCAGGTGGTACTGGAGAAACATTGGATGTCCTTTTGCTGATCATGATTATACCAGACAGTGCCTTGATTAACTGAGTTTCATGAAAATGGTGTAGAACAGAGATGCCAGTAGTTTGTAGCCTGCTGTGTAGTGGGTCTAGAGCAATGGTGGGGAGGTGTTTGATAAAACATTCGTGGAAGGGCCTTGTGGATCTACCATTGGATTCCAAATGGCTTGTAACTGACATGGTGCAGCCAGCAGACCCTTATATGTAAAGGCATCTTGTTATATGGAGAGTTTTCAGAGGGAAAATTAAGAATCAGGTTGATATGGAAAAGGGGGCAATGGGGAAAGCTGTGAGAGATAGAAGCCTAGTTGGTGCATTCTCTTGCAGACCCTGACCCACCACACGTGACAGAACTCCCTCCAGCACTGTGTCCCAGTTTAGCTCCTAGTATTTCGTGAAACAACTACCAACTCACAGTGCAGCAGCAAAAACTCCACAAAATGGAGGAGGACCAAATGGCTTCACAGTCCACACGGGGAGACACTTAGTCCCCAGTGGCCTCAGTTTACTTACAAAGAGAGGATTCAGCACTGCTTCATCTTGTTCATTGGAAAATAAGAAATCATGTCCTCCAGGTCACATAGATGTAGACCCAGCTTTGATGGTCTCACTACAAAGGAAGCCAAATCTCCTGAAAACAACATATATTTCAAGTGCAGAAGCTCAGAGGCAGTTTCTCAAAAAGTTTTTAGGCAGCAGAGCTCCATGTTTGTGGAGTGTTTACCCTGTCCCTTACTTTTTGAAACTCCTCTACCGCCTCCAGAATGTGAACTCCTTAGCATTTTCCATTCCAGATATGTATTCACTGATTTTGTAACCTCTTTCTCCCTCTAGTTGTGTCTTACTTGTGGTGAAGGTAATGTCAAGGCATTTTTCTGGATGAGAGCGGGAGGATATTTGTGCAGCGTATATTTACATACACATTGGATTCATTTTCCATTTTTCATTCGAAGTACTGAATCCCTGACAATAACCCATACCTAGTAGACTCAGACTATTCATCCTAATATAATCGTGAAAATTAACCCAACACAATAGAAATACAAGCACTTCAGAGGAGACATGTTGTATAGTTGGACTTGACATTTGCCTTATATAAGGTTGGAGTTATAAATCTAGTCAAATTTTAATTGTAATATTGTCCATGTGTTTTTAAACTTAACAAATATGTGAATTCTTGTTTCCCTTTTCTGTAGCCTATTCACACATGTATATTTATATGCATATATAGAATCCTACCAGGTATCACACGTACATTTTGTGAGGTGGCTGTCTTGGCAGATACAGATTGTGAGAAGAGTTCACTGCTCCTAAATGCTTTTGGAAATGAAAATTCAACCTACAGGAGAGCGTCCTATTAGAAAAACATTATATATAAACTCATGTTTAGTAAAATAAATATTTTTTGCATTTGTGGATGATATATATTTACTGATGAATTTCGATTGGCATTTATATTGGTAAATTTTAATGTCTGTGAGTGTTGTGTGTGTGTGTGTGTGTGTGTGTGTGTATATATATATATATATATATATATAGATATAGATATAGATATAGATATATAGATATAAATATAGATATACTCTCCAAATTTTTCAAAGTATGAAATATATGTGTCTTATTTTGCACTTCCTAAATTTTTCATATTCATGAATGTGGATTTATAATTATCTTTTCACAAGATTATTCTCAGAAACATTCATATACCCTACGAGACTCTTACCACTAATACTAATATAATGGAGAAAAGAACCCAAACAGAATAGATACAAGCATTTCAGAAGAGACATGGTGTATAGTTGGACTTGCCTTTTGCATAATATAAGGTAGGAGTTATAAATCTATTCAATTTATTGAAATAATTTTCCATGTGTTTATTTTTTTTGACACAACACAAAATTTAATCTTTGAAAAAATAAATAAAATTGACACTTCCTTAACCAAGCTAATGAAGAAAAAAAACCTCAAATTACTAAAATTAAGGATCATAAAGGAACTTTTTACAGAGTACACAACTAAAATACAGAGAATAATTGAAAACTAATTTGAAAATTTATAGTCTAATAAATTAAAATACCATGATGACATCAATAAAATTTTAGAGATATACCCAAACTTAATTAGTAGGACGTGAACAATTTAAACAAATCAGTTTCAAGCAATGAAATAGAAGTTGCTGTCAACAGCCTACCAATCAAGCAAAGCCCAGGAACAGACAGATTCTCAGCCATGTTCTACAAGACCTTCAAAGAAGCATTCATCACAATACTCCTCAAATTATTCCATAAAATAGAAAAGGATGGAACTCCTCCAAACTCATTCCATGAGGCTATTATCACTCACATACCAAAATCAGACAAAGACACATCAAGGAAAGAAATCTTCAGAGCAATATTCCTGACAAAGATATATACAAAAATTCTCAATAAAATTCTTTTTTTTTAAGCCAAAGTTAATCAAAAGGGATAAAGAGGGACACTACACACTATTCCATGTGTTTTTAAAGTTAAGAAATATATGAATTCCTGTCTCCCTTTCTCTGTAGCCTATTAAGCACATGTATTTTTATATGCACAAATAGAATCCTACCTGGTTTCACACGTACATTCTTGTAAGGTGGCTGACTTGGCAGATACTATTTGTGAGAAGAGATCACTCCTCCTAAACGCTGTTGGTACAGAAAATTCAACCCATGGGTGAGCTTCCTAGATGAACAACATTATACATACATCCATGTTCAGTAAAATGAATATTTTGGGATATGCGGATGAGTTATTTTTCATGATGAATTTCGATTGACATATATATTGCGACATTATAATGTGTGTGTGTTTGTCTCTCTCTCTCTCTCTCTCTCTCTCTCTCTCTCTCTCTATATATATATATATATATATATATATATATATATATAGTCTCCAGATTTTCCAAAATATGAAATATATGTCTTCTTATACACCACCTGAATTCATTCATATTCATATATGTGGATTTATAATCAACTTTTAACAAGTTTATTCTCAGAAATATACATCCACTGAAATACATATTTGTTTCCTAGTACTGAAAACTAAATTCAGGGAAGGGTTCTTACAAATCCTAATATTTCTAGACTAACTGACCAAGTTTAACATCAATGCAAATACATTCCTATTGTATATGATGTGTTTTTTAAAGTTCATTTTTATTCAAACTTGGTGCGTTATTATTTATTCAGTTTATGGACATCATAAAATATATCCTTTCATTCACAAGTTCACAAATTTATAAATATTTGGTTTACTTTCAATCACTTCCTCCTTTGGAACACATATATTCCTCTATGTTTCTTGACTGTTCTTTTCACTAGACTTCTTTCTAAACACATTATTTTCGATTCCATTATCATTTTTGAAGCAAAACTCACACACTATTCATGATAAACGGTAACCCTAATAATACCATTAGATATATAACTTGTTGGAATGAATGTACATATATCAATATATGATTTCGTCTATATTTTCAGATATTAAAACAATCCATTATGTAAATTTGGAACCAGTCACATAATTTTTTCACAGTATGGTCTATTAATGCATCATCTCTATATTCATCAACACAGGGTAAACCTCTTAGTATCCCCAGTACTAATTTATATGTTTTCAAAATATTGCTCCCAGAAAAGGTGGAAGAAATACTCATGTCACCTGATCTACATATACATATTATCACAGTAATATTCTGGACACAAAATGCAAAGGTCACCATTATGATTGCAATAAAGCCTCAATGGAATGTGAACATGGATTACTAAAAACATCCATGTCCAGTTTGCCTAATGCTCTCAAATGTCAATCCAATTGGTGACTACATTTTTGTTTCTTTTTAAGATTATGTATTCAACCTCAACCCTGTTGAAAATGTCAAATCTTATCACTCACGTTATACTTTGCCTGATTTCCTAATGTCTCTATTGATGTCTGCCTTCCTACATATTTTTCCCAGTTCATCATTGTGCCCAACTTTTCACATATGGTGCCATTTATATTCACTCTCTAACCGAAACCTATTGCTAAAGAACTTTTGGTCCAAATCCTAGACTCACTCTTCCTCCTAAACCTACTGACTATCTTTCTAATTCTACACACTATCCCTTTTTCACTGGATGTTCTCTTCTACATTCAATCATCTGAGGTACAGGGTCTTATGCCATTGTATATCGATTTGCATCGACCTCGGTGCAAAACATTACTCAAGCTAAGGATCCCAATCAAGAGCCCAAATCCTTCTGGGCTTCAAATATTACCTAGATTTCTGTTTTCATACTTATATTTTACCTCTATATTCTTATAAATATTGCTGGTTCCCAATACCATTATTCATCCAGCAGAATGATTCCTAAGCCAAATGGAACATGCTATTAACCCTAACCATACAATGTTCCCTCAATCTCACTTTACAGAAGAGCAGGGATAAAGTTGATATTACAATACAGGAAGTTAGGAGATCTTCCACCTGCTGAGTACCTCAAAATCCATGCAGAAATAATCCCTGGAGAAGATGTAGGCAGCTATGAAAGACCTGAGAGAACAAAAGTCATATTCCATGGCAAACAACATGGTCAGGATGAAAGGATGTGTCTGAGTCAGCCTCTCTATTCTTAATGCAGGGAAGATGGACCAAAGCAGGCCTGTGTGGAGAGCTGTTCCCAGGTGACTATGGTTTCTATACCATTCTAACATGTGAAAGTATCACAGGAAGTAGGGCAGCCTCCATGTCAGGAGACACTAGGATGCAACTGTTAGGACAAAGTAGTGGCCAAGACAGGGACCTCATTTATTTCCTGAAGGTAGTGACCTCACCTCATTTCCTTGGCGATGGAACTCTCTGAATTTTGTGATCCAGGAAGCCAGGCACCAGAGCCAGTCCAAGTCCCAGTCGCAGTGGGCTCACTTGTTTGGATTTACTAAGGACAGAGTCAGTCTTTCTTGGTACCTACTGATGTAAGGGTTGCCAAATACTAAGAAAGCTCTGAAGAGGGGTCTTTCCTGAGAGGACAGGAATTGGCTCACCACTGCCTCCTGACAACTTCACAGAGTTGACCAAGGAGACCAGATCTGAGACAGAAAGGCCATTTGTGGGGAACATCGTATGGCCTACCAGTCAGAGGACACTCCAGATAGTGACAGACCTACTTGGGGGAAGGAGTTGCATTTGTGGTTGTTGGTTTGTGTTTGTGGTTTTTTTCCATGTTCTGAGAATAGGTAAAAAAGGAGGTTTGTTTGGATTGGAGTGGACTGTTTCCAGGAAGTCATTTGACAAGGAGACTGTTTCTATGTCCGTGTATCCCACTGTGTTTTTCTTTGTGGATATTAGAAAAAAATAGCTCATTGGGTGTGTCCTGTCTAGTAGAAAGCTTCCCAGCATGCATCCTTTCCAATTAATGAATGGACTGAGGCTTGCCTTATCCATGGGCAACACCTGCTATCTACCTAATTTTCCATTTTTTCATGAATTCTGGCCACTCTCAAGATTAGTATCATGTAGTTTTGTACAAGATATGTACCACCTCCAAGCTCTGTGACATGGCCATGTACTGGATAGCTGAAGGGAATGGCGAGCAACTCAGAAAACTCACATATTAGAGTAACAAGGAAAGTCTCCGTGGAGAAACCCTGCTTGGGGCCTTTTGATTACCTATTGTTCTGTTGCTCTGAATGTCAGAAAGGTCTTTGCCTCAGGCCAGCCCTTTGTGAAGCCTGAAGAAAACAGTTTTCAAATGGAAATGAATGGGCATCACCTGTGGCTCTTTGCTTCATTGCTTTGGAAATGGATGTATCTGAATCAGCCTCTTGGCCCTGTGTGAGCCTGTGGTTTAGATTTTCAGCACCTGATGAATCTAAAGAAAGATCCCATGTGGGCATCCAAAACCTAAATGGAAAAAAGATCAGTCATTGTGGATGAAGCCTCTCGACTTCCTCTGTAAGATTCCTGACCTCCATCAAGTGAGAATAGGGATCATTTGTGTCAAATAAGTTCTTCAAAGGGCTGCAGAGGGGAGACAATAGGTGCTTGGGTTTTCTTATAACTCCAATTCACACTAAAAATCTATACCCCACAGTCAGTAGGCCTCAAATTTGAGAAGTGGAGTAGTATTAACGGCAGGCCTATTTGATCACTTCTGGTTCACACTAAGGTTGTCCAGGCCACCCTGACTTTAGGCAAATGAGGGACAAGGGAGATTATTTTTGACACTGTCTTGGGCTGTGCCCCTCATGGAAACCTCCAGCTAGAGGTTATGATTAGTGTCTATATAAAAAGATGAAGAGGGCCATGTGAGAGTGTTTTGGTTTTAATTGTCATCATTTGTGTGGCAATTTGAAGAGATGCCTGGGTCCACCTGGGCTTGAACTCTGTTGTGATTCCCCTTAGAGACTGAGTTGTGTATCTGACCTCAGAGAAGTATTGCCATGAATTGTGTTGGGATTTCAGGAGGCCACACATGAGATTCACCATTGGAATCTGAGATCTTGGCCCAGGGTGACTTTACACAGAGCACTGGGAATCTAAGCCAGGATATCACAAGATTTTATTCTGAAAGATTCCAGCCATAGTTAAAACACCAACAGGGAATCTTTAGATCACTTATAAGCAAATTAAAAAACAAAATTTTTTAACAAGAGTAAAAATACTTAGTTAATGTAATGCTACCCTGAATTTTTTGGGTGAGTTTTACTTTATATTCCCTGTTTGAGATCCTAGTAAACTTGAGAGAAAAAAAAAAAGAAAAAAACAAAACTTTTGAACATAACTTTAAATGAAATAAAATCTGACCTACTGCTTTCGTAGTCATTCTCACATGTAGTAAGATGGGACACAGAGCCTTATCTCAGGTAAGACAGGGCTCTTTATAAATCATAAGTGTTTTAGTTCTAAAGCTGATCTTCGTTTTTTAATATCCTTTTACAAAGTTTACATAAATTGTTTGAGGTCACATGAACATTAGCTAACACCATATAATATCACTTTTGAAACATGAATTAAAGAATGGCTGAATGTTTTTAACATTCAAATAGATTAGGCTCTCATTAATTTAAAAATACATTTAAATTGTTGCACAATGTAAAGTGTAACATAAAACTTTACATATCTTATTGATAACAGGTAAATAAATCCCCAATATATATTTTATTTACCATACAACTTCAGAACACCAGCTTGATATAATGCTCTTTTAATGTTTCTACCTTATCGAGTTGTATAACTGGAAGATATGAGCACATTAATAGCATCACAGTTACATTGATGTTTCTACATTAACCAAGTTTATCTTTTAAAGAAATGGCAGTACAGTGCTCTAAAATAACAGTTCTGTTTTAAACAGTTGTTTAATTTTTATGGTTGCTTGCTCTGGAAAAAATAAGACTTAATAAACACAATGTTATGAGTAATCTTATGTTTTAAGAAATTTTTGTCTCTTTAACACATGACTAATTTTTACAATCTTACACAGACTTTAGTAGAAAGTCTGTATAAGATTGTAAACATTTTATACAGATTTTGTACTAAAAATTGATAGACCTTAGTATATCAATCAGATATCAAACAAAAACACTCATGAATGAGTAAATCCAAATCAAATTTACTTTACTTTTTAATCAAAATATTAGACAAATGTATTGAACAGTGTAAACCATTTTTTGGTTGAAGGAAAAGTCCTAGAACAAAGTCATATAGACCTTTGGTAGACAAGAATATTTTATTAGATTTTTGAACACCTAGAAAAACTTATAGGCATAAATTTGAAGACATTTATATTTATCTGTTTATCCAATCTAAATTGAAACATTTAAACCACGTGAATTAAAGATCTGTGGTCCACTTTTTAAAATTTGTTTTTATGAGCGCTTTTTTATATGAGTGCTCCTTATATATGTTAATTTGTGTATCATTTGAATGATATACGGACATATGTGTATATATATATATATATATATATATATATATATATATATATAGAGAGAGAGAGAGAGAGAGAGAGAGAGAGAGAGAGACATAAAACACATAACAAAAGTGTGCACACCTAATAATAGTGAAGGCCTTGTAGCTTTTCACAGGTGAAATCACCATTGCAATGTTTTTAAAACTCCACAGTTGGTCAAAGATAAAACTGATCAGAAAAACATTAACCTAGGTCTGTAGGATCAAAATCATAAACTCAAAAAAAAAAAAAAGAATCTAAGAAAAAATTATGAGTCCTAGAAAAAATGACTGGCCGGTAATTAGTAAATACCATACAATTTACCATTTTTTTCCCTTAGGCCTCAGATCAGTCTCCTACTGAGCTTACAGGAGACTTTCATTTGCATTTCAACAGAAGTCCTGGCTGAGGTCTGGAAGGAGCAGGAAAAAACTGCTATTCTGAGCAGACACCTCAGGCCTAAGGCATTTTAACCATAATTTCTGGTTAGGATGTTGAAAATTATGCTACAAGTTTAAGATACAATTCACAAAATTTTATATCTTTACATCTTGTTTTGTCAACAGATATCATACTATGATTTACTATCCTTGTCCAAATTAATGCACTGGTAAACACAGTGACATTTTCCCAGGCTACCCAATTCAGAATTGGAGAAAAAAAGACTGCATGATTGGGAAGTTACTTGCCAACTTGGAAGTAGAGTTCTTTAGTTTTCCATCCTAAGTATTTAAGTTCTCTGGCATGAATTATCTGAAATCAAAAACTAAACAATTACCTAAACCCGACTTTTAACTGCAATATTGTGCAATGCTTCAAAAAACGCATTCAGATACCAGATTTTTACAATAAAACATCATCATTTAGACACACATTCAGCTAAGATCATTCTCAAGAAACAATTTATAATATAAACACATTATTGCACATGTCTTAAAGTGCCAAAAACAAAGGCACAAGACAGACAGAAAGGAACTCCAGAATATGGCTGACAGACAGAAGCCTTTAAAACAGAGCAGATAAGAGAAAAATCTCCTGCACCAGTGGCACCACAGATGTCCCCACAAGGGGACCAGATGTTTTCACAGAGAAGCTACCTGAAATGTAAAATCAAGGGTCTCCATGGTGACTTTACTGCATTTAGTGTCCCCTTTTTATTTTTCTCTTTTAAAAGAAGACAGAGGTGTCATAATTCTTACAGTGCAGGGAAGGAAGGAGGGAATTCCCTGAAGCAACAGGGCTTTGGCAGTTGCTGGGGTCCCTCAGTCCCTCCTTTTACTTACAGGATTAGCTCTTCTGTTTCGGGTCCACTCCAAGCATGCACCATCTCCTAACATTTCAGTCGTCAGCTCTCAAAAAGTTCTGGGACGGGGCCGGGTATCAAAATTTGTAACTTAAAGTTCGGTTTCTGACCCTGAAGCAAATTAATGCTAATTTAATAATGAGGACAGGGTTTTGAGAAAAAGAAAATGGAGGTTTATTGCTTTGCTAACAAAGGAAAAACAAGGGGACTCTGCCAAAAGGTTGTGACTCTCATGATCTGGAGGGACAAGGGATTTTAAAGAGTTTCACTTGTTTACCTGGGGTATACTCAGTTCTTCGTTCCCCAGCAGGCATTGCCCTGTGCAGTGGGTGTGCTCCAGGCAGCCAGCTAGGGGCTTCTTTCTTCCTGCTTAACAAAGGTGGGTAAAGTTTATCACAGTTCCTTAAAACACAGTCGAAAGGGTGTCAGGCTTACTTGCTTTGTTACCCTTTTTCACGTCCAATATCCTTAAAATTTTACCACAGAAATCAAACAAAAAAACGCACAAAAAAAACAACAAAAAACATATAGACCACAGAACAAAACACAGAAAAACAGAATCCTGGTGCTGAAACAGAAAAACAGAGGAGCAATGCAACATCTTGCTAAAGCTCCAGGGTAGGAGCGTGTGTGTGCCCATCGGCACCTCTCTACCCTTCCAGAGGAATTCCCTACAGAACAGAACAGAGGACAGCATGATTCTCATTACTGTCCTGGACAGGAGTGTATGTGAGCCTCCCCAGGCCACCTCTCTGTCATCAGAAGAGATCTCCCTTAACCAGATATCAGATGTTATAAAGGCGCCACTTACCTATGGAGGCCTCCTCCACCAGGGGCTTGATAATAGTTTTAGTGTGGTGGTTCACTGCAGTGCTCCCCAGACTGACGGCTCACTCCAAGGCCTTGGAACATCTCAAGTTGTGCACCTCCTAGAGTGGTTCTCCAGCCCAGTGCCCTGGAGGGAAGGCCAGCTTCAGAATTTTCAGCAGTCTGGTTTTGTGATCTGCTCGGGCAGGGTCATCTCACTGGGGAACACCAAAATTTTGGACTAGGATGCAAGAAAAGACCACTGACTCCAATTAAAATCAAATTAAGGCAAGCTTATTATTTCAACAGGCTGGGCTGCCTCTCCTTCCCAAAATGGCGGGAACAAGACAGCAACCCCACCTTTCCTACAGCCCAGCTATATAGCCCAGAAAGTTACACAAACGGGTGGTTACAGATAACAAAACTTTGAAAGCATCACACTAATGGTAGTTTACATTTTTTTTTTTGCTGGCCCCAATATCAGAAATAATGAGGACCATTAGGGCCTCAGAGAGGGTTGTTGTCTGGCCAGGGAAGGCCAATATTTATGAGGTGTCACTAAAGTTTCAGAAAGTACTGTTATCTGGTCAGAGAGCCAGGTGTGGATGAGTTCAAGGCACGGGCAGGCGTTCCAAGCAGGTTCAGAATTTGCAGTAATTTAGAGTAAAGCCAAAATTATCTTTTCACGGCTTTGTGGCAAGATGGTTCCCAATTTTAATAAAAAATCAGGTTGGGTCTATCAAGCCTCTCCCTTACTTTTGGAAACTCCTCTGCAAACTCCAATGTTGTGAACTCCCGAGCATTTTAATTCCAGATATGTATTCACAGAATTTCTAACTCTTCTATTCCAATTGTGTCTTTCTTGGGGCGAAGGTAATATCAAGTCATTGTTCTGGATGAGAGTGGAAATATTTTTGTGTAGCACATATTTGCATACACATTTAGGAGATCACTCCTCCTAAACACTGTTGGAACAGAAAATTCAAACTATGGGGGAGCTTCTTAGTTGAACAACATTATTCATGAATCCAAGTTCATTAAACAAATAGTTTTGGATCAGTGGATGATATATATTTCAAGATGAATTTCAATTGGCATATACTATGCTACATTTTAATGTCTGTGTGTGTTTTTTGTTTATAATGTTTTGCGATTTATATGGATTTAAAATCAAGTTTCCACAAGATTATTCTCAGAATATTCATCCACCTGAAATACATATTTGTTTCCTAGTACTGAAAACTAACTTCAGTAAATGGTGCATAAAAATCCTAATATGTCTACAGTAACTGACCCAGATTAATATCAATGCAAGTAGATTCCTAGGGGACATGATGTGTATTTTGATGTTCATTTTTATTCAACACTGCTACATTACTATTTCTGCAGCTTATGCACATCATACTGTATATATTTCATTCAAAAGTTCGCAAATTTATATGCATGTGTTTCACATTCAATCACTTCCTGCTTCAGAACACATGAATTCCTCCAGGTTTCTTGACTATTCTTTTCATGATACTTCTTTCCAAACACATTATTTTTGATTTCCATAATCACGTTTGAAGCAAAACTCACACACTTTTCAGGATAAAATATAACCCTAATATTACCATTAGATGTATAAGTGGTTGGAATGAATGATTGCATATCAATATGAGATTTCTTTTATATTTTCAGATATCAATTCAATCCATTATTTAAAGTGGAACCAGTTATATTATTTATACACAGTATGGTCTATTCATGCATAATCTGCATATTCATAGACACAGGGTACACCTATTTGTACCCCAAATACTAAATTATACGTCTACAAAATATTGCTCCAGAAACGGTGGAAGAAATATTCATGTCACCTGATCTACACATTCATTTTATCACAATAATATTCTGGACACAAAATGCAATGGTCACACTTATGATTTTAAAAAAGCCTAAATGGAAAGTGAACATGGATTACAAAAAAACATCCAAGTCCTGGTTACCTAATGCTCTCGAATTCAATCCTATTTGTGACAACATATTTGTTTCTTCCTAAGATTATATATTCAAACTCAACCCTGTTGAAAATGTCTAAACCAATTACACACTTTATACTTTTGCTGATTTCCTAATGTCTCTATTTATGTCTGCTTTCCTACATATTTTCCCCTGTTCATCATTGTGACTGACTCTTCACATGTGCTGACATTTACATTCACTCTCTACCCGAAACAATATTTGTAAAGAACTTTTGGTCCAAATCCTATACTCACTCTTCTTTATAAACCTGCTGACTACCTTGGTAATCCTACGGACTATTCCTTTATGACTAGATGTTCTGTTTGTTATTCAATCATCCGAGGTACAAGATCCAATTTCATTGTATATTGACTTATCTGAGACATCTGTGCAGAATATAATTCAAAGCTAAGTATCCCACTCAAGGGCCCAATGCCCTACTTGGCTTCAAATCTTCCCTAGATTTCTGTTATATTTTACCTATATATTCTTGTAAATATCACAGGTTTCCAATACCATTATTCATCCAGCAGAATGATTGCTAACCAAAATTGAACATATTATTAACCCTAACCATACACTGTTCCCTCAATCTAACTTTAGAGCAGTGCAGGGACAGAGTTGGTCTTACAAAAGAGGAATGTTGGGGATCTTCCACCTGCTGAGAATATCAAAGATCCATGCAGAAATGATCCCCGAAGAAGATGTAGACTGCTATGAAGGACCTGAGAGAGCAAAAGTTAGCTTCCATGGCAAACAACCTGGTCACTATGAAGGGATGTGTCTGAATAAGCCTCTCTCTTTTTAATATAGAGCAAATGGACCAAACCAGGCCTGTGTGGAGATCTTTTCCCCGGTACCAATGGTTGATATACCATTCTAACTTGTGAAAGTGTCACAGGAAGTAGGGGCAGCCTCCATCTCATGGGACCCTTGGAAGCAACTGTTAGGACAAAGTGGTTGCCAAGGCTGTGAGCTCATTCACTTCATGAAGGAAGTGACCTACCTCACTTTCTTGGTGATGGAACTCTCTGAACTTGGGATCCCTGAAAACAGGCAGCCAGAGTCAGGCCCAATAACAGTCACAGAAGTCTCACTTTTTGGATTTACCAAGGAGAGAGTCAATCTTTCTTGGTATCTACAGTTGTGAGGATGGCCAAATGCCAGGAAAGATATGAATTGGGGTCTTTCCTGAGAAAGCAGGTATTGGCTCATCGCTGGCTCCTGACAACTTCACAGAGTGGGCCAAGGAGTCCAGATTTGAGAATAGAGAAGCCATTTCGGGGGAACATAGTATGGCCCACAAGGCAGAGGACACTCTTGATAGTCACAGACCCTCTTGGGGGAAAAAGGTGCCTTTGTGGGAATGAGTGTGTGTATGTGGTTTTGTCTCATGCTCTGAGAATAGGTAGGAAAGGCGGTTTCTTTGGTTTAGAATGGACTGTTTCTAGTAAGTCATTTGACAAATCAAGTGTTTCTATGTCTGTGTATCCAACTGTGTCCATGGTTGTAGACATTACAAAAGAAAATGCATCAATGGATGTGTCCTGTCTAGGAGAAAGCTTCCCCACATTCATCCTGCCCAATTTATGAAAGGACGGAGGCTTGCCTTATTGATGGGCAAGACCTGCTGTCTTCCTAAGTTTCTGTTTTCTTCTTGAATTCTGGCCACTCTCCAGAATAGACTCATGGTTTTGTGACCAAGATATGTAGCACCTCAAAGCTCTGTGACATGGCCGTGTACTGGATAGCTGAAGGGAATGGCGAGAATCTCAGGAAACTCAGATATCTGTGTGATCATGAGTGTCTCAGTGGAGAATCCCTGCTTTGGGCCTTTGCTTACCTATTGTTCTGTAGCACTGAATGTCAGGAAGGTCTTTGCCTAAGGCACCACTTTGTGAAACCTGAATAAAACAGTTTTCTAATGGAAATGAATGAGCATCACCTGTCTCTCTTTGAGTAATTGCTTTTGAAAGGGATGTGTCTGAGCCAGTCTCTTGGCTGTGTGTGAGGCTGTGGCTTGCATTCTCAGCACCTGATGGATCTAAAGAAAGATGCCATGTGTGCATCCAAAACCAAAATGGCCAAAAGAGCAGTCATTGTGGATAAAATCTCTTGCCTTCCTCTGTAAGGTTCCTGACCTCTATCAAGTGAGAATAGGAATCCTTTGGGTCAAATGACTTCTTCAAAGCCCTGCGGAGGCTAGCCAATAGGTGCTTGGGTTTTCTCATGACCCCAATGCACATAAAGAATCTAAACCCCACAGTCAGTAGGCCTCAAATTGGAGAAGCTGAGCAGTATTAATGGTAGGCCTTTTTGATCACTTCTGGTTCACAGAAGGGGTGTCCAGGCCACTCTGACTTTATGGAAATGACGAGCAAGAGTGCGTATTTTGGACACTGTCTTGTCCTGCGCTCCTCATAGAAACCTCCAGCTAGAGGTTATGATGAGTGTCTATATGGAAGAAGATGAGAGCCATGTGGGACTATTTTGGTTTTAATTGTGGTTATTTGTGTGGCAGTTGGAAGAGATGACTGGGTCCACCTGGGTTTGAACTCTGGCGTGAATCCCCTTAGAGACTGAGTTCTGGAAGTGACCTCAGAGAAGTATTGCCATGAATCGAGTTGGGATTTTAGGAAGCCATGCATGAGAGTCGCCCTTATAAACTTAGATCAAGGTCCAGGGTGGCTTTCCACAGAGCACTGGGAATCTCAGCCAAATTATCCCATGATTTTATTCTTAAAGACTTGGCAGCCATACTTGAGAGTCAAAACACACATGGAACTCACATTGTAGACCTCAATAGGCCTGGCTTCATGTAACCTTTTGGCCACTCTATGGGAAGCGTTGCCTATGAAAGTTCTCCAGAGTTTCACTGAAATGAGCTTCCTCAACATTTAATGGTTCTTGAAAGGCACAGTGCCTCCCAACTACATCCTTGAAAAATGGCTAGATAAATACTTTGAAATTTTTGAAATTCCCATGACCAGGTGGCACTGGAGTATCTTTGGATGTCCTGCTGCTGATCATGAGTGTACCAGAGAGTGCCTTGATTGACTGGAATTTATAAAAATAATGTAGAACAGAGATGGTAGTAAGTTGGAGCCTGCTGAGTAGTGGGCCTAGAGCAGTGGTAGCCACGTGTGTGATAAAACATCTGTGGTGGGTCCATGTGATTAGCCCATTTGCTTCCAAATGGCTTGTGACTGACATGGTGCAGCCAGCAGACCCTTATTTGTAAAGGCATCTTTTTATTTGGAGAGCTTTCAAGGTAATGATCAGAATCAGGTTGATATGGTCAAGGGTGCAAGCTATGTGAGAAAGAAGCCTGGTTGTTTCATTCTCCTGCAGACCCTAACCCACCACACGTGACAGAACTCCCTCTAGCACTGTGTCCCAGTTGAACTTGTTGTTCAAAAAGCCCAGTGCAGCAGCAAGAACCAAAAGCCCCAGTGCAGCAGCAAGAACCACCACAAAAATTTGAGGAGGACCAAATGGCTTCACAGTCCACACGGGATGAAACTTAGCCTCCAGTGGCCACACTTTACCTACAAAGAGAGAATTCAGCACTGCTGCCTCAGGTTCATTTGAAAATAAGAATCCATGTTCTCCAGGTCATACAGATGCAGACCCAGCTTTGATGGTCTCACTACAAAAGAAGCTAAAACTCCTTAATACAACATATATTTCAAGTGCCCAGCTTCAGAGGCAGTTTCTCAAGAAGTCTTTAGGCCAGCAGAGCTCAATGTTTGTGGAGTGTTTACCATGTCCCTTACTTTTGGAAACTGCTCTACCACCTCCAAGGTTGTGAACTCCTGAGCATATTCCATTCCAGATTTGCATTCACAGATTTTCTAACTCTTCTCCTCTAATTGTGTCTTACCTGGGGTGAAGGTAATGTCAAGGCATTGTTGTGGATGAGAGTGGGAAGATTTTTGTGTAGCACATATTTGCATACACATTGGATTCATTTTCCAATTTCCCATTAAAAATACTGAATCCCTGACACTAACCCATACCCTACTAGACTCTGACTACTAATCCTAATATGATGGAGAAAAATAACCCAAACAGAATAGAAATACAAGCAGTACAGAGAAGGCATGGTGCATAGTTGGACTTGCCTTTTGCATTATGTAGGGTAGGTGTTATAAATCTAGATAATTTTTAATTGAAATAGTTATCCATGTGTTTTTAAAGTTAACAAATATGTGAATTTCTATCTCCCTTTCTCTGTAGCCTATTCAGCAAATGTATTTTTATATGCACATATAGAATCCTAGCTGGTATCACATGTACATACTTGTTTGGAGGCTGACGTGGCAGATAAAAATTATGAGAAGAGATAACTCCTCGTAAATGCTGTTGGATCTTAAAATTCAACCTATGGGTGATCTTCCTAGTTGAACAACATTATTCATAAATCCATGTTCAGTAAAATTAATATTTTTGGATCAGTGGACGATATATATTTCACCATGAATTTCGATTGGCATATATACTGCTACTCTTTAATGTCTGTGTGTGTTTTGTGTTTGTGTGTGTATATATATATATATATATATATATATATATATATATATATATATATACAATCTCCAGATTTTTTAAAATATAAAATATATGTGTCTTATTATACACTCCCTAAATACATTCATATTCATGTATGTGGATTTATAATCAAATTTTTACAAGATTATTCTCAGAAATATTCATCCCCCTGAAACACATATTTGTTTACTAGTACTGAAAACTAACTTCAATGAAAGGTGCATACAAATCCTAATATTTCTGCAGTAACTTACCCAGGTTAATATCAATGCAAGTAGATTCCTATGGGACATGATGTGTATTTTGACATTCATTTTTATTCAACACTGGTACAGTACTATTTTTTCAGTTTATGCACATCAAAGGATAAATGTTTCATCCAAAATTTCAAAATTTAAAACTTTTGATTCACTTTCAATCACTTCCTGCTTCAGAACACATGTATTCCTCCATGTTTCTTGACTGGTCTTTCATGAGACTTCTTTGCAAACACATTATTTCTGATTTGCATAATCAATTTTGAAGCAAAACTCACACACTCTTCATGATCAACCGTAACACTAATATTACCATTAGATGTACAACTGGTTGTAATGAATGTATGTATGCCAATATCAATATAAGATTTCCTGTATATTTTCAGATATCAATTTATTCCAATTCCAATTTCTAATGTTGGGTCCAGTTATATTATTTATTCACAGTTTGGTCTATTCATTCATCATCTCTATATTCATCAAAACAGGGTACACCTATTTTTTTCCCCAATACTAATTTATAGGTTGTAAAAATATTGCTCCCCATAATGGTGGAAGAAATACTCATATCACCTGATCTACATATACATTTTTATCACAGTAATATTCTGGACACAAATGTAAAGGTAACACTTATGATTGTACCAAAACCTAAATTGAACGTGAATATATATTACTAAAACCATCCATGTCCAGGTCGCCTAATGCTCTCAAATTTCAATCCTATTGGTGACTACATATTTGTTTCTTCTAATATCATATATTCAACCTCAACCCTGTTGAAAATGTCTAATCCTGTTACTCACTTTATACTTTGCCTGATTTCCTAATGTCTCTATTTTATATCTGCTTTCCTACATATTTTCCCCAGTTCATCATTGTGACTGACTCTTCATATGTGCTGATATTTTCATTCAGTCTCTAAACGAAACCCTATTGCTAAAGAACTATATTTCCAACTCAAAGACTCACTCTTCAACCTAAACCTACTATTTTCCTAATCCTACTGACTATCCCTTTTTGACTGGATGTTCTCTTCGACATTCAGGCATCTGAGGTACTAGGTTTTATTCCATTGTATGTAGATTTACCTGCGACCACATTGCAGAATGTAATTCAAAGCTAAATATCATAATCAAGGGCCCAATGCCCTTCCTGGCTTCAAATCTTACCTAGATTTCTCTTTTCATACTTATATTTCAAATACATATTCTTATAAATATTTCAGGTTCCCAATACCATTATTCATCCAGCAGAATGATTCCTAACACAAATAAAACATGTTGTTAACCCTAACCATACACTGTTCCCTCAATCTAAATTTACAGAGGGAAGGGACAGAGTTGGTCTTACAGTAAAGAAATGTAGGGGGTCTTCCACCTACTGAGACCCTCAAAGTTCCATGCTGAAATGATCACTGGAGAATATATACGCAGCTATGAAGGACCTGAGAGAGCAAAAGTCATGTTCAATGGCAAACAACCTGGTCAGGATGAAGGTTTCTGTCTGAATCAGCCTCTCTATTCTTAATGTAGAGAAGATGGACCAAACCAGGCCTGTGTGGGTAGCTGTTCCCGGGTGCCTATGGTTGATATAAGATTCTAACTTGTGAAAGTGTCACAGGAATTAGGGACAGCCTCCTTTTCATGTGAGACTTGGAAGCCACTGGTTGGACAAAGTGATTGCCAAGGCAGTGACCTCATTCAGTTCCTGAAGGAAGTGACCTCACATCACTTCCTTAGTGAAGGAAATCTCAGAACTTGAGATTCATGAAGCCAGGCACCCAGAGTCAGTCCCAGTCCCAGTCCCAGTGGTCTCACTTGTTTGGATTTACCAAGGACAGAGTAAGTCTTTCTTGGTACCTATTGATGTGAGGATTGCAAAATGCCAGTAAAGCTCTGAAGAGGGGCCTTTCCTGAGAAAGCAGGTAGTGGCTCACCTCTGGGTCCTGACACCTTCACAGAGTTGGCCAAGGAGACCAGATCTGAGACATTTCAGGCCATTTAGGGGGAAAATAATATGGCCCACCAGTCAGAGGACACTCCGGATAGTAACAGACCTTCTTGGGGGAAGGAGCTGCCTTTGTGGGTGTTGGTTTGTCGTTTTGTCTCATTTTCTGAGAATAGGTAGGCAAGGCGCTTTATGTGCTGTGGAATGAACTGTTTATTGTAAGTCATTTGACAAGGCGAGTGTTTCTATGTCTGTTTACCTCACTGTGTCCGTGGTTGTACTCATTAGAAAAAAAGAATGCATCAATGGATGTGTCCTGTCTAGTAGAAAGCTTCCCAGAATTCATCCTGCCCAATTTATGAATGGAGTTCAGATTGCCTTATCAATGGGTAACACCTGCAATCTTCCTAAGTTACAGTTTTCTTCCAGAATTCTGGCCCCTCTCCAGAATAGTCTCATGGTTTTGTCTCTAAGGTATGTACCACCTCCAAGCTCTGTGACATGGCCATGTACTGGATAGCTCAAGTGAATTGTGAGCATCTCAGAAAAATCAGAAATATGTGTGACCACTAAATCTCAGTGGAGAAACCCTGCTTTGGGCCTTTTTTTTTAAATTAATTTTTATTGTAGGTTGTTCAAAACATTACATAGTTCTTGATATATCATATTTCACACTTTGATTCAAGTGGGATATGCACTCCTTTTGCTTACCTATTATTCTGTTGCTATGAATGTCACGAAGTTCTTTGCCTCGGGCCACCAATTTGTGAAGCCTGAAGAAAACAGTTTTCAAATGGAAATGAATGGGCATCACCTAGGGCTCTTTGCTTAATTGCTTTGGAAAGGGGTGTGTCTGAATCAGCCTCTTGGCCCTGTGTGAGTCTGTGGCTTAGATTCTCAGCACCTGATGGATCTAAAGAAAGATCCCATGGATGCATACAGAACCAAAATAGCCAAAAGAGCTGTCATTGTGGATGAAGACTCTCGCCTTCCTTTCAAAGGTTCCTGACATCTATCAAGTGAGAATAGGGATCCTTTGGGTCAAGTGAGTTATTCAAAGCCCTGCAGAGGCTAGCCCATACGTGCTTGGGTGTTCTCATTACTCCAATTCACATAAAGAATCTAAACCCCACAGTCAGTAGGCCTCAAATTGGAGAAGCCAAGCAGTATTAATGGCAGACCTATTTGATCACTCCTCGTTCACAGTCAGGGTTTCCAGGCCACACTGATTTTAGGCAAATCGGGGGAAAGGTAGGTTATTTTGGACATTGTCTTGGTCTGTGTCCCTCATGGAAAACTCCATCCAGAGGTTATGATGAGGGTCTACATGGAAGAAGATAAGGGCCATGTGGGAGAATTTTGTTTTGAATTGTGGTAAGTTGTGTGGCAGTTGGAAGAGATGCCTGGGTTTACCTGGGCTTTAACTCTGGTGTGATTCCCCTTAGAGTCTGAGTTCTGGAACTGACCTCAGAGAAGCATTGTCATCAATTGTGTTTGAATTTTACTAGGCCATGCATGAGAGTTGCCCTTGGAACCTGAGATCTAGGCCCAGAGTGGCTTTCCACAGAGCACTGGGAATCTCAGCCAGGATATCACATGATTTTATTCTGAAAGACTTTGCAGCCACAGTTGAGTCAAAACACGCATGGACCTCACATTGTAGACCTCAATGGGCCTGGCTTCATGTGACCTTTTGGCTACTCTTTGGGAAGCCTTGCCTGTGAGTGTTCTCTAGAGCTTTCATTGAAATGAGCTTCCTCAACATTTAATGGTTCCTGAATGAATTGAAACCCCCAGAGCCTCCAACTTCATCCTTGACAAATGGCTTGATAAATACCATGAAATTTTTGAAATTCCCATGACCAGGTGGCACTGGAGAACTTTTGGATGTCCTGTTGCTGATGATGAGTGTACCAGACAGTGCCTTGATTTACTGGGTTTCATGAAATTTGTGTAGAACAGTGATGCCAGTAAGTTGGATCCTGCTCATTAGTGGGCCTAGAGCAGTGGTGTGAAGGTGTGTGATAAAACATGTGTGGTGGTGACATGTGGATCTGCCATTGGCTTCCCAAAGGCTTGTGACTGACATGGTACAGCCAGCAGACCCTTCTATGCAAAGGTGTTTTTTATATAGAGAGGTTTCAGGGCAATGTTCAGAATCAGGTTGCTATGGAAATGGGGGCAACTTATGTGGAATTGAATCCTGGTTGGTGCATTCTCATGCAGACCGTGACCCTCCACACGGGACAGAACTCTCTCCAGCACTGTGTCCCAGTTTAGCTCCTTGTATTTCATGAAGCAAATACCAAACTCCCAGTGCAACTGTGAGAAACACCACGAAAATTGGAGAATGACCAAATGGCTTCACAGTCCACACGTGGAGACACTTACAACCCAGTGACCATAGTTAAACTACAAAGAGAGTATTCAGCATGGCTGCCTCATGTTCATTGGAAAATTAGAAACAATATCCTCCAGGTCACATTGTTGCACACCCAGATTTGATGGTCTCCCAACAAAGGAAGCTAAAGCTCCTAACAACAACATATATTTTTAAGTGCCCAACCTCAGAGGAAGTTTCTCAAAAAGTCTTTACACCAGCAGAGCTCCATGTTTGAGAAATGTTTACCCTGTCCCTTACTTTTGAAAACTCCTCTACCACCTCGGAGGTTGTGAACTCCTGAGCATTTTTCATTCCTGATATATATTCACAGATTTTCTAACTTTTCTCCTCTAATTGTGTCTTACTCGGAACAAAGGCAATGTCAAGGCAATGTTCTGGATGAGAGTGTGAACATTTTTTTGTAGCACATATTTACATACACATTGCATTCATTTTACAATTTTCCATTCAAAATACTGAATCTCTGACATGAACCCATACCCTACTAGACTCTGACTACTACTCCTAATATGATGGAGAAAAATAACACAAACAGAATAGGAATACAAGCAGTTAGGAGAAATCATAGTGTATAGTTGTACTTGTATTTTGCATGATTAATGGTAGGTGTTATAAATCTAGTCAATATTTAATTTAAATAGTTCTCCATGTGTTTTTAAGGTTAACAAATATGTGAATTCCTGTCTCCCTTTCTCTGTATCCTATTTAGCACATGTACTTTTAAATGCACATATAGAATCATACCTGGTATCACATGTACATTTTTGTGAGGTGGCTGATTTGGCAAATACAATTTGTGAGAAGTGATCACTCCTCTTAAACGCTGTTGGAACTGAAAATTCAACCTATAGGTGAGCTTCCTAGTTGAACAACATTATACATAAATCCATGTTCAATTAAAGAAATATTTTTGCATCTGTGGATGATATATATATATCATGATAAATTTCGATTGGCATATATATTGCTAATTTAATGTCTGTGTGTGTGTGTGTATTTTTTGTGTGTGTGTATGTGTGTGTGTGTGTGTGTGTATATATATATATATATATATATATATATATATATATATATATATATACTCTCCAGAAATATATGTGTCTTATATACACTCTCTAAATTCATTCATGTTCATGTATATGGATTTATAATCAACTTTTCACAAGATTTTTCACAGAAATATTCATCCACCTGAAATACATATTTGTTTCCAGTACTTAAAACTAACTTCAGTTTATTTTGCATACAAATACTATTATTTTTACAGTAACTGACCCAGTTTAACATCAATGCAAGTAGATTCCAGTGGGACATGATGTGTATTTTGAAGGTCATTTATATTCAGCACTGGTACAATACTATTTCTTCAATTTATGCACATGATAGGATATATATTCCATCCACAAGTTAGCAAACTTATAGGCAGTTGTTTCACTTTCATCACTTCCTGCTTCAGAACACATAAATTCCTCTAGGTTTCTTGACTGGGCTTTTCATGAGACATCTTTCCAAACACATTATTTTTAATTTCCATGATCACTTTTGAAGCAAAACTCACACACTCTTCATGATAAACCATAATCCTAATATTACCATTAGATGTATTAGTGGTTGAAATGAATGTATGTATATCAATATAAGATTTCCTGTATATTTTCAGATATCAATGGAATCCATTATTTAAATTTGGAACCCATTGTATTATTTATTCACATTATGGTCTATTCATGCATTATCTCTATATTCAGAGTCACAGGATATACCTATTTGTACCCCCAATACTAATTTATACATCTTCAAAATATTGCTCCCAGAAATGGTGGAAGAAATACTCACGTCACCTTATCTACATATACATTTTATCACAGTAATATTCTGGACACAAAAAGCAAAGATGACACTTATTATTTTACCAATGTAAAGGTCAGGCGAATGTCGGAGGAAGAGACTACCAGAGACTGTCTCATGCAACAGCCAAGGATTTATGGGGGTCCAGCATGCTGGGGTCAGAGCTCCCTTGAATAGAGCACAGAGTCCTGAGAACAGCTTAAGCAGAGCTTATATACTTTCCTTGGAGAGGGCAGATAGGAAAGTTTATTGATGGGTCAGGGCGAGTGGGCGGTTTGCGTCCAAATGGGTGAGGAAGTACATTCTGCAGTTTTGCAGTTGGGTACAGCACTTTCAGGGAACTAGATTAGCAAACAGTTCTCAAGACATCAACAGTGTTTTGTTAAGCATACCGAAAAACTGGAAGTGACAAGTACCTATTTTATTAACCTTTCATTCCCCACTTCTTCTTTTGGTTACTTTTAATCATAAAAATGATCATTGGGGGTGTCACATTTTATGTTTACTAGTGTGGTATATTGTTTTCTGATTACCATAAGTTTAACTTGTTCAATTTGAGCATGGAGAAAGGAAACTACACGGTTGATCAAACAGGGTCCTACAATTACCAATAATATGAGGATTATTAATGGACCGGCCAGGGCTGATGAAAATGTAGTTAATGAGGGGGCTTTGTGAACCAAGACTCAAACCACCTTTTTTGGGCCTCTCTCTCTTGTTGATGCTCTTCAAGGCATGTTCTTAATTTAATCATAGATTCTTTTACAACTCCAGTATGGTCGGCATAAAAACAACATTCTTCCCTCAATGCAGGACGAAGGCCCCTTCTCTCATGAAGAGGAGGTCCAACCCTCGACTGTTCTGTAAAATAACTTCAGAGAGAGAGGTTAAAGATTCGTGTAAAGCTGTGAAGGAGGTTTTTAATATCTTTAAGTTTTGGTCTATTACTGCTTCTAATTGGGTCATTTGTTGTGTCCCATGGACCAGGGCAGTGGTTCCTGTGCCCACCCCTGCAGCAACTCCTATTCATAATAGGATGACTAAAGTGAGGGATACAGGTTCCTGGCAGAACCGGGTTGTTTGCCCCCCCTATTTGATATTTAAATGTACCTGCGTCATGATAGAGCACTCTGGAAAACATCTGCACCATTACATAATTAATCACATCTGTTGACCATTTTATGAAAACATAAACAATGTTTAAGTGTATAGAATTGTACTGCTGTAGAGATGGACAAGGCAAGGTACTTAAGATAGCACAGAAGACAGGGAAACAGTCTTATTTGGTTGCATCCGGATTTAGAGGGCATTGCTTCTGTTGTAATCAATTAATCCCTGAACCCAAAGTTTAGGTTGTTTCAGAATTTTGTACCCAGCATGTAAGGGAAGGGGCTCAGAAGTTCACAGTCTGCAGAAGTTCACAAAAAGCAGTTTTTGTTTCTGTTTTTTTTTTCCTCTGTTCTGGGAAAGTTAACTTCTTAAGGACACCTGGGAGGGGGAGAGCTTTTTTCTTCTTTTTTTCTTTTCCTCCCTGCCAGCTGTTACCATGGAGCCCAGTTGGTAACTTCTATATCTTAGAAATGTAGCCATCTCTATGAAGCGCCAGCTCTAGGGCAGAGGCCTTCTTCATATATTTTGTTAAAAACTACTAAGGGGGTGTCTAGCTTAGGAGTGCTGATTTTTCCAGCCAGTGGCCAAGTAGAACAGAGCAACACGAATAGAGGAAGTTTATCTACATTGAACTCTTTTATAGGAACTGTGTTGCTGAAAGGCTTAAAGTCAGCCTTGGTGAAGACTTCTGGAGAAGGTCATTAAAGCTTTTCTGTGGGCCTGATACAGAGGGGAAGACAGGGAAGGCAGGGGATGAGAGCAGCTCCGTGGATCTGAGGATGAGGAAAAAGAGATATAAAAGAATTATGGGAAAGGGGTTTGGGATTTTCCTGGCAACAAAACTTGAGCAGTAGAACAGGTAGAGCAGAGGGGAAGACGGGAGTGAGTATCCCAAAAAGCCTGTGAGGGACTTTAAATTCTTAGTAACCTGTTTTCAGTGATGACAAAGCAACTTTAAAGGCCATTTTAATTACATCTTTGATAGGCATCTGAGGGCACTCCTTAGCTGGTTTGAGCTTTGGGTTAGCTGGTAAGAGGACCTGGTGGGACCCGGTGTGGGCACTGACAGGAGGAGAGAGGAGTGAGTGGGTGGAAGGGTACCTCAGTACCTGCAAGCTCAGCAAGGGGCAATGGTCTGAGAACCGACGGAAATTTGGGTTTTTGATCTAGTAACTGGAGCTGAGAAATCAGGTTGCTGATGTGGGAGTGACAGCAGAGAGTCTGGGGCAGAAGGCTGCAGGTGAGTATCTATTGGAGAAGCATAGTTCAGGATTTGAGCATAGGAGGGAAAAGGCCTACACGTAGGGGAATTTCCTTCCACACTTTTGAGCACTTGTCGAATTTGAAAAGGTCACGCAAAATTTGAGGATCTAGAGACCCTTCTGGTGGCCATCGGTTTTTGTTATCTAACTGGTAATATGGCCAATGCTGTGTACTGAATTTGATGAGGAGTTTTGCTTCCACCAGGTAGCCCCTGTATCCTCACATCCCCATTATTTACAGAAGAAGTTGGCTTTTCCCCCACACAGTCGTGGCTGTTTTTGGCTTTGGTAGTCCGCCAGGCAAACATAGTAATCTAGGCTAGCCAACCTGCATCTGGCTCGCGTGTCCCTACATCCATAATGTTTGTTTCCATTATCTATTGTATGGAAAGTATTTAATGGAATTTTTGGGGATCCTCTTCATCAGGGATTTCCCAATAGGAAAGACGTATAGCCAGCTGACAAATTTCTTGGTGGAGAGATGGCCACCAGGTCCCTAAGTGGGCTGTATGTGTGATAGACCATACTTCTTGTCTAGTAGGATTTGTGATCAGCCATCGCTGCTGAACGGGTTGATGAGGGTTAGGACTACTGGTGACCAATTGGAGAGTCTATAGTCTTATTCACATGGCGAATCTACAATTTGAAAATGTTACCAGTCTTTTTCATTTTTCAGCCAGATTCTGGACAGGGCACAGGCTTGAGATGAGAATTAGGAACCAGGAAGTGATTCCGTCTAACTTTAGCACTGTAGGTGTTATAAGTAGCACCTGGTATGGTCCTGTCCAGCCGGGTTCCAGGGATGACACCTGATGTTGTCTTATGTAGACAAAGTCTCTTACTTGATATAGATGTGGAGTACCCTCTTCAGCAGGTTGGTAGGCAGTGGCCAGCTGTTTCCACAGGTATTGCTGAGTTCCTTCCAGAACTTTAAGTCTGTCAAGCAAGGTGGTGTGGAAGGGATCGTTAGATCTTTGAGTTAGGGTTAGGTCCCTTACTGGAGATGGGGCCCCATAGAGAATTTCATAGGGGGTGAGGTTACACAAAGAAACAGAGGGAGTATTTCTTGCATGAAATAGTGCATAAGGCAGGAGCATAGTCCAATCTTTTATGCTACTCTTTAAGCTTAATTCCGTTTAGGTCTCTTTAATGGTTCTATTTAATTTTTTTACCTGTCCTGAACTCTGGGGTCTATAAGCACAATGTAACTTCCAATTAATCCCCAGGGTCCTGGCTAACCCCTGAGTTACCTGGGCCATGAACGCTGGTCCATTATCAGACCCTATTACCTTAGGCAGGCCGTACCTTGGAAAAATATCTTTCAGGATCTTCTTGACCACCATTTGCGCCTTTTTTTTTTGGGGGGGGGAGGCTTCAATCCATCCTGAAATATATCTACAAAGAGTAGGAGATATTTAAGTCCATACCATGCTTGCTTAATTTCAGTAAAGTCCACTTCCCAGAATTGTCCTGGTCTGGTTCCTCGTAGGTGCTTTCCTGCAGGAAAGTTGGAAGGGTAAGCATTAACCTATTGACAGACCCGACAGGCTTTTTTTTACCTGTTCAGTTATTTCCTTTCACTGTGAGTCGGTTAGTGGAAAACTCTGTTCTTGATCCTTCAGGAATGCCTGCAATTTCTTTGAACCAAGGTGAGTGAACTGATGTACATTTTTAACGTAGTGTAGGGCTTTCTGAAATTTCAGGCTTTGCTCAGTGAAGTTGAGGAGTACAGTGTCAGTGTCCTTAGATATTATCAAAAGCTTGCTGGATCTCAGGGGTCCATTAGAATTGGGCATCTCCTTTAACAGCGGGTGTAAATGAGAAGTTAAGGACCCAAACACAGGAATCCTTAACCTGCAAAACCCAGCAGTCCCAAGAAACTCTCTGTGTTGTCTGCTGTTAGATGGGGGTGGTTTCTGCACAACCGTTTGATTTCTGGGCTCAGTGAGCCATCGTTTACTGCCCCTAAAGGAATAGCCCAGGAAGATTACTTCTTGCTGGCAAATTTGGGCCTTTTAGGAAGAAGCTCTATACCCGAGTTGAGGAAGCTCACATAATACTGCTTGGGTCCCAGATTCACAGATATCCTTGGTGTTGGGTGCCAGTAGCAGGTCATCCACGTATTGAAGCTGGGTGACTTCGGGGTGCGTAGTTCTGAAGCTGTTGAGATCTCTTTGGAGGGCTTCATCAAAGAGAGTGGGGGAGTTTTTCAACCATTTTGGGGAGTCTAGTCCAAGTTAGTTGACCACACGTTCCAGTTTCTGGGTCTACCCACTAGCAAGCAAACAGCAACTGACTATATTTTTGCAGAGGCAAGCAAAAGAAAGCATCTTTTAAGTCCAGAACAGTATACCATTTCCTCTCAGGGTTCAGAGTGATAAGCAGATTGTACGGATTAGGTACACTGGGGTGAATGTCCTACACTCTGTTGTAGGTCTCTCTTATGTCTTTAATGGGGGATAGTCCCTGGCTCCTGGCTTTTTATACTGGTAGCGGGGGAGAGTTTTAGGATGATTGACAAGGCCTTAGGACCCTAAGGCCAGATATTTCTGAATATGGGGCCTTATCACATCTTTAGCTTTTTTGCTCAGAGGATATTTTTTGACATTGATTGGGGAGGCTGAGGTTTTGAACTCCACTGTTTTTGGAGGTTGTTTCATGGCTAGTCCTAACCCAGCAGTTTTTTTTCCAGGCATCTGGGTAATCTGTTATCCATTTCTGGGGTAGCTTGCCTGTTTGATCAGTCTTGGGGGGTGTGAAGAGTTGCTGTTCATCTTCTACTGACATATTTAAAGCCGTGAATATAGGAGTTTCTACTAAAGGATTTAGAAATATCATTTTGGGGCCTTCATGGTTAAAAGTCATTTTGGCCCGGAGCTTGGTGAGCAGATCTCTGCCCATCAATGGGGCCAGGCATTCTGGGATTATTAGGAAGGAGTGATGGATTTTTCCTTTCCTCATGTCCATGGTTTTCTTAGTTGTCTAATTCCCATATTTACTGGTGTTAGCACTTTGAACTAGAGAGCTTTTATTTGATAGAGGGCCCAGT
The DNA here is from genome assembly GCF_048772815.1 of Callospermophilus lateralis. Taxonomy (NCBI): domain Eukaryota; kingdom Metazoa; phylum Chordata; class Mammalia; order Rodentia; family Sciuridae; genus Callospermophilus; species Callospermophilus lateralis. The sequence continues at coordinate 41,184 of NW_027514489.1, forward strand.
GGGGCCTTAAGGACTAAGTATACTGCCCCTGTATCCACTTCAAAGTTTACTGGGGTCCCCTCCACATCAAAAGTTACCCTGGGTTTATTGGGAGTCTAGCAATCTGGGGCTCAGTGCTCACTTGAATAGAGCAGAGAGCAATGAGAACAGCTTAAGCAGAGCTTATATACTTTCCTTGAAGAGGGCAGGGAGGGAAGCTTATTGATGGATCAGGGCGAGTGGGCGGTTTGCGTGCAAACAGGTGAGGGTGTACATTCTCTGTTTGGCAGTCGGGGACAGCACATTCTGGGGAAAAAATTAGCAAACAGTCCTCAAGGTTTCAACAGTGTTTTGTTAAGCATACAGAAAAACAGGAAGTGACAAGTACCTATCTTATTAACCTTTCACCAAATCCTAAATGGAAAGTGAGCATGGATTTCTAAAAACATCCATTTCCAGGTTGCTTAATGCTCGCAAATCAATCCTATTGGTGACTACATATTTGTTGCTTTCTAAGATTATATATTCAACCTCAACCCTGTTGAAAATGACTAATACTAACCCTCACTTTATGCTTTTCCTGATTTCCTAATGTCTCCATTGATATCTGCTTTCATACATATTTTCCTGAGTTCATCATTGTGACTGACTCTTTACATATGCTGAAATTTACATTCACTCTCTATCCGAAACCCTATTGCTACAGAACTTTTGTTCGAAATCCTATACTCACTTTTTTTTCTATACCTACCAACTATCTTCCTAATCCTACCGACTATCCCTTTTTGACTGGAAATTCTCTTTGACAATCAATCATCCAAGGTACAAGGTCCTATGCCATTGTATATCAATTTATCTGAGACATCTGTGCAGAATATAATTCAAAGCTAAGTATCCCAATCAACAGCCCAATGCCCTTCTTGGATTCAAACCTTATCTAGATTTCTGTTTTCATACTTATATTTCACCTATATATTCTCGTAAATATCGCGAGTTCCCAATACCATTGTTCATTCCTCAGTATGATTTCTAACCTAAATCAAACCTGTTATTACTCTAACCATACACTGTACCCTCAAACTAACTGTACAGAAGAGCCGGGAGAGAGTTTGTCTTACAATACAGTAATGTAGGGGCTCTTCCACCTGCTGAGAACATCAAAGGTACAAGCAGAAATGATACCCTGGAGAAGTTGCAGGCAGCTATGAAGGACCTAATAGAGCAAAAGTCATCTTCCATGACAAACAACCTGGTCAGTATTAAGGGATGTGTCTGAATCAGCCTCTCCTTTCTTAATGTAGAGAAGATTGATCAAACCATGCCTGTGTGGAGAGCTGTTCCCAGGTGCCTATGGTTGATATACCATTCTAACTTGTGAAAGTGTCACAGGAAGTAGTGGCAGCCTCCATCTCATGGAAACCTTGGATGAATCTGGTAGGACAAAGTGGTTGCCAAGGCAGTGACCTCATTCAGTTCCTGAAGGAAGTGACCTCACCTCACTTTCCTGGTGATGGAAATCTCTGAATTTGGGATCCAGGAAACCAGGCAACGAGAGCCAGTCCAAGTCCCAATCCCAGTGGTCTCACTTGTTTGGATTTACCAAGGACAGAGTCAGTCTTCCTTGGTACCTACTGATATGAGGATTGCCAAATGCCTGAAGAGCTCTGAAGAGGGGCCTTTACTGAGAAAGCAGGTAGTGGTTCACCGCTGGCTGTTGACAACTTCACAGAGTTGGCCAAGGAGACCAGATCTGAGACAGTACAGGCCATTTTAGGGGAACATAGTATGGCCCACTATTCAGAGGACACTCCGGATAGTCACAGACCTACTTGAGTTAAGGAGGTGCCTTTGTGGGTGTGGGTGTGAGTTTGTGGTTTTGTCTCATGTTCTGAGAATAGGTAGGAAAGGCTGTTGTTTTGATTGGAGTGGACTGTTTCTAGAAAGTCGTTTGACTAGGCGAGTGCTTCTATGTCTGTGTATCCCACTCTGTCCATGGTTGTAGACATTCGAAAAGAGAATGTATCAATGTATGTGTCCTGTCTAGTGGAAAACTTTCCAGCATTCATCAGGCCTAGTTGATGAATGGACTGTGGCTTTCCTTATGGATGGGCAACACCTACTAACTTCCTAAGTTCCTGTTTTCTTCCTGAATTCTGGCCACTCTCCAGAATAGCCTCATAGTTTTGTGTCCAAGATACATACCACCCCCAAGCTCTGTGACATGGCCATGTACTTGATAGCTATAGGAAATGGGAACATCTTAGAAAACTCAGACATCATTGTGACCAGTAAACGCTCAGTGAAGAACCCATATTTTGGTTCATTTGCTTACCTATTGTTCTGTTGCCCTGAATGTCAGGAAGGTCTTTGCCTCAGGCCACCCCTTTGTGAAGCCTGAATAAAACAGTTTTAAAATGGAAATAAATGGGAATAACTTGTGGTTCTTTGCTTTGGAAAGGGATGTGTTTGAATCAGCCTCCTAGCCCTGTATGAGGTTGTGGCTTAAATTTTCAGCACATGATGGATCTAAAGATAGATACCATGTGTGCAATCAAAACCATAATGGCAAAAATTCAGTAATTGTGGATGAGTCTCTTGCCTTCCTCTGTTAGGTACCTGACCTCTATCAAGTGAGACAGGGATCCTTTTGGTCAAATGAGTTTTTCAAAGTCCTGCAGAGGTGCTTGTGTTTTCTCGTGACTCCAAATCACATAAAAAAATCTATACCTGAGAGTCAATAGTGCTCAAATTGGAGAAGCAGAGCAGTATTAACGGCAGGCCTATTTGATCACTTCTGGTTCACAGGAAGGGTGTCCAGGCCACCCTGACTTTAGGCAAATGAGGGGCAAGGGAGAATATTTTGGACACTGTCTTGGGATGCGTCCCGCATGGAAACCTCCAGCCAGAGTTTATGATGAGTGTCTATATTTAACAAGATGAGGGCCATGTGGGAGTGTTTTGGTTTTAATTGTGGTCATTCGTGTGGCGGTTGGAAGAGATGACTGGATCCAAATGGGCTTGAACTATGGTGTCATTCCCCTTAGAGACTGAGTTCTGGAACTTACCTCAGAGAAATATTGCCATGAATTGTGTTGGGATTTAGGAGGCCACGCATGAGAGTCACCCTTGGAAACTGAGATCTAGGCCCAGTGTCGCTTTCCACAGAGCACTGGGAATCTCAGGAGGATATCACACAATTTTATTCTGAAAAACTTGTCAGACATATTTGATAGTCAAAACACACATGGACCTCAATTGTAGACCTCAATGGGCCTTGCTTCATGTGACCTTTTGGCCACTCTTTGGGAAGCCTTGACTGTGACAGTTCTCCAGAGCTTTCATTGAAATGAGCTTCCTCACCATTAAATAATTTCTGAATGAATTGAAACCCACAGTGTCTCCAACTTCATCCTTGAAAATTGGCTAGATAAATACCATGAAATTTTTGAAATTTCCTTGACCAGGTGGCACTGGAGAACATTTGGATGTCCAGTTGCTGATCATGAGTGTACCAGACAGTGTGTTGATTGACTGGTTTTCATGAAAATGGTGTAGAAAAGAGATGCCAGTCATTTGAAGCCTGTTGAGTAATGGGCCCAGAGCGGGGGTGAGCAAGTGTGTGATAAAACATCTGTGGTGGGGTCATGTGGATCTGCCATTGGCTTCCAAATGGCTTGAGACTGACATGGTGCAGCCAGCAGATCCTGTATGTAAAGACATCTGGTTATATAGAGAGGTTTCAGGGCAATGTTCAAAATCAGGTTTCTATGGTCAAGGGAGCAACCTATGTGGTATACAAGCCCTGTTGGTGCATTCTCCTGCAGACCCTGACCCACCACACGTGAAAGAACTTCCTCCAGCCCTTTGTCCCAGTTGAACTCCTTGTATTTCATGAAGCAAATACCAAACTCCGAGTGCAGTATCAAGAAACGTTTTGAAAAGTGGAGGATGACCTAATGGCTTAGCAGTCTACATGGGGAGACACTTAGACCCAGTGGCCATAGTTTACCTACAAAGAGAGAAATCAACACTGCTGCTTCATGTTCATTGGAGAATTATAAACCATGTCCTCCAGGTCACAGATGTGCAGACCAAGCTTTGATTGTCTCACTAGAAAGGAAGCTAAAGCTCCTGACAACAACATATATTTCAAGTGCCCAACCTAGAGGCAGTTTCTCCAGAAGTCTGTAGGCTGGTAAATCTCCATGTTTGTGGAGATTTTACACTTTCCCTTACTTTTGGAAACTCCTCTACCAACTCCAAGGTTGTGAACTCCTGAACATTTTTCATTTCAGATATGCATTCAAAGATTGTCTAACTCTTCTCCTCTAAATGTGTCTTACTTGGGGTGAAGGTAATGTCAAGGCATTGTTCTGAATGAGAGTGGGAAAATTTTTGTGTAGCACACATTTGCATACACATTGATTCATTTTACAATTTTCCATTTGAAATACTGAATTCTTGACACTATCTCATACCCTACTAGACTCTGACTACTAATCCTAATATGATGGAGAAAAATACCCAAACAGAATGAAAATACAAGCAGTTTACAGCAGGCATGGTGTATTGTTGGACTTCCTTTTTGCATGATAGAGGGTAGGTATTCTAAATCTACTCAATTTTTAATTGAAATAGTCCTCCATGTGTTTTTAATGTTAACACATATGTAAATTCCTGTCTTCCTTTCTATGTAGCCTACTCAGCACATGTATTTTTATATGCAAATATAGAATCCTACGTGGTCTCACACGTACATTTTTTTGAGTTGGCTGACTGGGCAGAAACAAGTTGTGAGAAGAGATCTCGTAAACGCTGGTGGAACTGAAAATTAAAACTATGGGTGAGCTTCCCAGTAGAACAATTTATACATAAATCCATGTTCAGTAAAATAAATATATTTTCATCTGTGGATGATATATATTACTGATAAATTACGTTTGGCATATATATTGATACTTTTTAATGTATTTTTGTGTTTTTCTGTATATATATATATATATATATATATATATATATATATATATATATACACACACACTCTCCAGATTTTATAAAATATGAAATATATGTCTCTTATATACACTCCATCAATTCATTCATGTTCATGTATGTGGATTTATAATCAACTTTTCACAAGATTATTCTCAGAAATATTCATCTACCTGAAATACATATTTGTTTCCCAGTATGAGAACTAACTTCAATCAATGGTGCTTACAAATCCTAATATTTTTACAGTAACAGACCCAGTTTAACATCAATGCAAGTAGATTCCTATGGGACTTAATGTCTATTTTGACCTTTATTTTAATTCAACACTGGTACATTAGTATTTCTTCAGTTTTTGCACATCATAGGACATATATTTCATCCACAAGTTAGCAAATTAATAAGAATTTGTTTCACTTCCTGCTTCAGAACACATGAATTCTTCCATGTTACTTGACTGGTCTTTTCATGAGACTTCTTTCCAAACACATTATTTTCGATTTCCATAATCAATTTTGAAGCTAAACTCACACACTCTTCATGATAAACTATAACATTAATATTACCATTAGATGTAAAACTGGTTGGAATGAATGTATGCATATCAATATAAAATTTCCTGTATATTTTCACATTTCAATTCAATCCATTATTTAAAGTTGGAACCAGTTATGTTATTTATTCACTGTATGGTCTATTAATGCATTATCTCTATATTCATAAACACAGTGTACACCTATTTGTCCCCCCATTACTAATTTGTACCTCTTCAAAATATTGCTCCCAGAAATGGTGGAAGAAATACTGATGTCACCTTATCTATATATACATTTTATCACAGTAATATTCTGGACACAAAAAGCAAAGGTCAAACTCATGATTGTATCAAAGCCTAAATGGAAAGTGAGCATGGATTACCAAAAACAACCATGTCCTGGTTACCTAATGCTCTCAAATGTCAATCCTATTGATGACTACATATTTGTTTCTTCCTAAGATTATATATTCAACCTCAAGCCTGTTGGAAATGTCTAATTCTATCACTCACTTTACACTTTGCCTGATTTCCTAATATCTCTATTGATATCTGCTTTCCTACATATTTTCCCTAGTTCATCATTGTGACTCATACTTCACATATGCTGACATTTACATTCACTCTCTACCAGAAACTCTATTGCTAAAGAACTTTTGGTCCAAATCCTATACTCACTCTTCTTTATAAACCTACTGACTATCTTACTAATCCTACTGACTATCACTTTTTAACTCGATGTTCTCTTCAACAATCAATCATTCAAGGTAAAAGGTCCTATGCCATTTTATATCAATTCATCTGAGACACATGTGCAGAACATAATTCAAACCTAAGTATCCCACTCAAGGGCCCAATGCCCTTCTGGCTTCATATCTTACCTACATTTCTGTTTTCATACTTATATTTCACCTATATATTCTTGTAAATATCACAGGTTCCCAATACCATTATTCATCCGGCAGAGAGATTCCTAACCCAAATCGAACATGTTATTAATCCTAAATATACACTGTTACCTCAATCTAACTTTACAGAAGAGGAGGGACAGAGTTTCTCTTTAAATACCGGAATGTAGGGAATCTTCCACCTGCTGAGAACATCAAAGGTCCATGTAGAAATAATCCCTGGAGAAGATGTAGGCAGCTGTGAAGTTCCCGAGAGAGCAAAAGTCATCTTCCATGGCAAACAACCTGGTGAGGATGAAGGGATGTGTCTGTATCAGCCTCTATCAACTTAATGTAGAGAAGATAGACCAAACCAGGCCTGTGTGAAGAGGTGTTCCCAGGTGCCTATGGTTGATATACCATTCTAACTTTTGAAAGTGTTACAGAAAGTAGGAACAGCCTCCATCTCATGGGCCCTTAGAAGTAACTATTTGGACAAAGTTGTTGCCAAAGCAGTGACCTCATTCAGTTTCTGAAGGAAGTGACCTCACCTCACTTCCTTTGTGATGGAACTCTCTGAACTTGGGATCCAGGAAGAATGGCACCCAGAGCCAGTCGCAGTCCCAGGCCCAGTGGTCTCACTTGCTTCAGTTTACCAAGGACAGAGTCAGTCTTTCTTAGTGCCTACAGATGTGAGGATGTTCAAATGCCAGAAAAGCTCTGAAGAGGGGCCTTTCCTGAGAAAGCAGGTAGTGGCTCACCCATGGCTAATGACAACTTCACAGAATTGGCCAAGGAGACCAGATTTGAGACACAACAGGCCATTTGGGGGGAATATAGTATGGCCCACCATTCAGAGGACACTCTGGGTAATCACAGAACTACTTGGAGCAAAGGTGGTGCCTTTGTAGGTGTGGGTGTATGTTCATGGTCTTGTCTCATGTTCTGAGAATAGGTAGGAAAGACTGTTTGTTTGGATTGGCGTGGACTGTTTCTAGTTAGTCGTTTTGCAATGCGAGTGCTTCTATGTCTGTGTATCCCACTGTGTCCGTGGTTGTAGACATTAGAAATAAGAATGCATCAAAGGATGTGTCCTGTCTAGTAGAAAGCTTCCCAGCATTCATCTTGCCCAATTTATAAATGGACTGTGGCTTTTGTTATCAAAGGGCAACACCTGATATCTTCATAAGTTTCTGTTTTCTTTCTGAATTCTGGACACTCTGCAGAATAGCTTCATGGTTTTGTGTCCAAGATATTTACCACCTAAAAGCTCTGTTATATGGCCATGTAGTGGGTAGCTAGTGTGACCAGGAAAGTCTCAGTGGAGAAACCCTGATTTGGGCTTTTTGCTTACCTATTGTTCTGTTGCCCTGAATATCAGGAAGGTATTTACCACAGGCCAATTCTTTGTGAAGCCTGAAGAAAAAAGTTTTCAAATGGAAATGAATGGACATCACCTGTAGCTCTTTGCTTAATTGCTTTGGAAATGGATTTGTCTGAAACAGCCTCTTGGCCCTGTGTGAGGCTGTGGTTAGATTCTCAGCACCTGATGGATCCCATGTGTTCATCCAAAACCAAAATGATCAAAAGAGCAGTCATTGCGGATGAAGTCTCTTGCCTTCCTCTGTAAGGTTCCTGACCTCCATCAAGTGAGAAGAGGGATTCTTTGGGTCAAATGCATTCTTTAAAGCCAAGGAGAGGCAAGCCCAAAGATGCTTGCATTTTCTCATGCTTCCAATTCACATAAAGAATCTAAACCCCACAGTCAGTCGTCCTCAAATTGGAGAAGGAGAGCAGTATTAACGGCACACTATTTGATCACTCCAGGTTCACAGGAAGGTGTTCAGGCCACCCCGACTTTAGGCAAATGAGGGGCAAGGGAGCTAACTTTGGACACTATCTTGTTCTGCATCCCTCATGGAAACCTCCAGCCAGAGTTTATAATGAGTATCTATATGGAAGAAGATGAGGGCCTTGTGGGAGTGTTTGGGTTTTAATTTTGGAAGTTTGTGTGGCGGTTGAAAAAGATGACTGGCTCCACCTGGTCTTGAACTCTGGTGTGATTCCCTTTAGAGACTGAGTTCTGGAACTGACCTCAGAGAATTATTGCCATGAGTTGTGTTGGGATTTTAGGAGGCCATGAATGACAGTCGCCCTTTGAAACTGAGATCTGTGCCCAGAAAGGCTTTCCACAAGGCACGAGGAATCTCAGCCAGAATATCACATGATTTTATTCTGAAAGACTTGGCAGCCATAGTTGAGAGGCAAAACACACATGATCTCACATTGCAGACCTCAATGGGCCTGGCTTCATGTGACCTTTTGGCGACCCTTTGGGAAGCCTTGCCTGTGAGTGTTCTCCAGAGCTTTCATTGAAATGAGCTTCCTCAACATTTAAAGGTTCCTGAGTGAATTGAAAATCATAGTGCCTCCAACTTCATCCTTGAAAAATGGCTAGAGAAATACCATGGAATTTTTGAAATTTTCATGACCAGGTGGCACTGGAGAACTTTTTGATGTCCAGTTGCTGATCATGAGTATACCAGACAGTGCCTTGATTGACTGCGTTTCTTAAAAATGGTGTAGAACAGAGATGCCAGTAAGTTGGAGCCTGCTGAGTAGTGGGCCTAGAACAGTGGTGGGCAGGTGTGTGATAAAACATCTGTGTTGGGGCCATGTAGATCTGCCATTGGCTTCCAAATGGCTTGTAATTGACATGGTGCAGCAAGCAGACCCTTATATGTAAAGGCATCTTGTTATATGGAGAGGTTTCAGGGCAATGTTCAGAATCAGGATGCTATGGTCAAGGGGTCAAACTATGTGAAATAGAAGCCTGACTGGTGCATTCTCCTGCAGACCCTGAGGCACCACATGTGACAGAACTCCCTCCAGCACTCTGACCAAGTTGAACTCCTTGTATTGTGAAGCAAATAACAAACTCCCAGTGCTCTACTAAGAAAAGTAGAGCATGATCAATTAGCTTCACAGTCCACACAGATTGACCCTTAGACTCCAGTTGCCACCGTTTACCTACAAAGTGAGAATTCAGCACTGCTGCCTCATGTTCATTGGAAAATAAGATACCATGTCCCCCAGGTCACATAGATGCAGACCAGTTTTGATGCTCTCACTATAGAGGAAGCTAAAGCTTCGGACCACAACATACATTTTAAGTGCCCAAACTCAGAGGCAGTTTCTCAATATGTCTTTAGGCCTGCAGAGCTCCATGTTTGTGGAGTGTTTGCCCTGTCCCTTACTTTTGGAAACTCCTCTACCACCTCCAAGCTTGTGAACACCGAGAATATTCCATTCCAGATATGTATTCACAGATTTTCTAACTCTTCTCCTCTAATTGTGTCTTATTAGGGGAGAAGGTAATGTCAAGGCATTGTTCTGAATGAGAGTGGGAAGATTTTTGTATCACACATATTTGCAAACACAATGGGTTTATTTTCCTATTTTCTATTTGAAATACTGAATCTCTGACACTAATCCATAACCTACTAGACTCTGACTACTAATCCTAATATGATGGAGAATAGTAACCCTAACAGAATGGAAATACAAGCAGTTCAGAGAAGGCATGGTGTATACTTGGACTTCCCTTTTGCATTATATGGGGTTGGAGTTATAAATATAGTCAATGTTTATTGAAATATTTCTCCATGTGTTTTTAACGTTAACAAATATGTGAATTCCTCTCCCCTTTCTCTGTCACCTATTCAGCACATGTATTTTTATATGCTCATATAGAATACTACCTGGTATCACACAGACTTTCTTCTGAGGTGGCTGACTTGGCAGATACAAATTGTGAGAAGAGATCACTCCTCCTAAACCCTTTTGGAACTGAAATTTCAACCTATGGGTGAGCCTCCTAGTTGAACAACATTATACATAAATCCATTTTCAGTAAAATGTATTTTTTTGGATATGTGAAGGATATATATTTCATTTTGAATTTCGATTGGCATATATATTGCTACTTTTTAATGTCTGTGAGTGTGTTTCTGTGTGTATATATATATATATATCACTCTCCAGATTTTTCAAAATATGAAATATATGTGTCTTATTGTACACTCCCTAAAATCATTCATATTCACGTATGTGGATTTATAATCAACTTTTCACAAGATTATTCTCAGAAATTCAGATTATTCATTCACCTGAAATACATATTTGTTTCCTAATACTGAAAACTAACTTCAGTAAATGCTGCATACAAAGCATAATATTTCATCATTGCCTGATGGCCACGAATAGAGTGCATCACACCCAGTGTAACGCGCCACTGCACAGGTGAATAACGAGATAGAACCACAAAAAACTATCTTGTTAAGAACTTACAGCAAAATGGGGGTGCACCAAAACCTATAAGAAAGATTTTTAGCACTGAGATCTGGTAATTGGGTCTGAAAAACGAGCCAAATGTGCAACCGGAGATCCGGTCTGACTGATCCTCAAAACAATAGAGTGTCTGGGTTCCAATAGACACCCTCCACACCCAACAAATGACAGGCCCAGAATACAGATTGAACTGCAGAGAAGCATCACTCAGGGGAAATCTAGTCTAGCAGGAGAAACCAGGACTAGCAGGAGAAACCAGGGGACTAGAGGCCAGGCTCTTGTGACTGGGAAGCTGGAGAACACAGAAGCGCAGGTGACAGTCCACCTGCTGTCCGCGTGACTGGGCGTCTGGAGAACACCGGCGCGCAGGAGACCGACAGCGCCACTGGGTGGCTAGTGATTGCCCACCCGCCAGTGACCTAGAGCTGAAACCAACTGGAGACAGTCCAGTTCCATCCCCGTATTCGAACATTTCGGCAAGGAGCCTGGGCCCGCCAAAGCAGAGGGGTGACGTCACTGGAGCTCGGCCTTCGGAATTCCCTACAAGTGGAATCCACTTTAGCAGGCATAGTCTACCAACACAAAGGAGAGACAACAGAGATACACAACACCGAAACAAATCTATAGAATAAAACAGAAACACAGCAATCAAATAGAGCTGGAAAGTAACATGAGCATCATGAAAAAACAAGGGAAAGAAAGGAGTACAAACAATGCAGGACAACTTAATTCTACAGGAGGACCTAGAAGCATCAGAAACAGGAATAGGGAAAGAACTTAAGGCATTCCTAACTCAGATGGAAAGGAATATTAGAGAAGACATGAGGCAGCAAGTCCAAGCAATAAAAGTATATTTTGAAAATGAATTAAACAAACAAACTCAAATGGCAAACAACGAGCTTTACCAGGAGATAGAGATCTTAAAAGAAATCAAACAGTAATACTAGAAATGCAGGAAAGTATTAACCAAATTAAAAACTCAAACGAGAATATTACAAATAGACTAGATCAAGCAGAAGTCAGAATATCAGATAATGAAGACAAAGTTTATCAACTTGAAAAGAATATAATCAACACAGAAAAGAGGCTTAAATCCCACTAGCAATCTATTCAAGAGATATTGGATGTCATAAAAAATGAGAGTCATTGGGATAGAAGAAGGCATAGAGATTCAAACCAAAGGAATGGAGAACATATTAAATAAAATAATTCTAGAAAACATCCCAGAGATGAAAGATGGATCGGATTGTCAAATCCTGGAAGCCTACAGGACCCCAAACATTCAAAATCATAATAGGCAAACTCCAAGACATATAATTATGAAGATAGCCAACATACAGAACAAGGAGAGAATATTAAACACTATAAGAGAAAGGAGGCAGATTACATTCAGGGGAAAACCAATTAGGTTAATGACTGATTTTTCATCACAGACTTTGAAAGCGAGAAGATCCTTGAACAATGTATTTTAAATGCTGAAAAATAATGGATTCCAACCAAGAATACTGTATCCAGCAAAATTAAGGTTCAGATTTGAAAACGAAATTAAAGTCTTTCACAATAAACAAAAGCTAAAAGAATTCGCAGCCAGAAAACCAGCACTGCAAAGCATTTTGAGCAAAATACTACAAGAAGAGGAATTGATAAATAGTGCCGAAAACTAACAGCAGGAGGTATCTCAGTAAAGGGGGAGGAAAATAACCAAAAAAGTAAAAACTAGCCAAACTAAAACATAATAAATAAATAAACATGATTGGAAGAACAAATCATATTTCAATTGTAACCTTAAATGTTAATGGATTATATTCACCAATCAAGAGAATGGGCTAGTAACCTGGATCAAAAAAAATAAATCCAACAATATGCTGCCTTAAGGAGACTCATATGATAGGAAAAGACATACACAGGGTGAAGGTAAAAGGTTGGGAAAAATCATACCACTCACATGGCCCTCAGAAGCAAGAAGGAGTGGCCATACTCATGTGGAATAAAATCAACTTCAAACCTAAGTTAATCAAAAGGGATAAAGAAGGACACTATATTCTGTTAAAAGAAACCATCCACCAACAAGACATAACAATTATGAATTTGTATGCACCAAGCAATGGAGCTGCAATGTTCATAAAACAAACTCTCCTCAAGTTCAATAGCCAAATAGACTACAACACAATAATTATGGGTGACTTCAAGACACCACTCTCGGCATTAGACAGATTCTCTAGACAAGAACTGAATAAAGAAACTATCAAACTCAACAGCACAATTTGTAACCTAGACTTGAACGACATATATAGAATATATCAGCCATCATCAAGTGGATACACGTTCTTCTCAGTTTCACATGGATCCTACTCAAAGATAGACCATATATTATGCCATAGGGCAATTCTTAGTAAATATAAAAGCATGGAGATTATACCATGCACTATATCTGATAATAATGGAATGAAACTGGAAATCAATGATGAAAGAAGGAAGGAAAAATCCTACATCACATGGAAAATGAACAACATGCTACTGAATGATCACTGGGTTACAGAAGACATAATGGAGGAGATAAAAAAAAATTCTTAGAGACAAATGACAATACAGACACAACATACCAGAATCGATGGGACACAATGAAAGCAGTTTAAGAGGGAAGTTCATTTCTTGGAGTTCTTTCCTCAAAAAAAGAAAAAAATCAACAAATAAATGAACTCACACTACACCTCAAAAACCTAGAAAAGGAAGAGCAAAACAACAGCAAATGTAGTAGAAGACAAGAAATAATTAAATTTAGAGCAGAAATCAACAAAATTGAAACAAAAAAAAATTTAAAAATTTGATAAAACTAAAAGTTGGTTCTTTGAAAAAATAAATAAGATTGACAGGCCCACAGCCATGCTAATGAAGAGAAGAAGAGAGAGAACTCAAATTACTAACATATGGGATGAAACAGGCAATATCACAACAGACACTACAGAAATACAGAAGATAATTAGAAAGTATTTTGAAACACTATATTCCAATAAAATAGAAGATAGTGAAGATATCGATGAATTTTTTAAGTCATAAGATCTGCCCAGATTGAGTCAGGAAGACACACGCAATTTAAACAGACCAATAACAAAGGAAGAAATGAAAGAAGCCATCAAAAACTACCAACCAAAAGAAGCCATGGACCGGATGGGTATACAGCGGAGTTCTACAAAACCTTTAAAGAAGAATTAATACCAATATTTTTCAAGCTATTTCAAGAAAAACAAAAAGAAGGAGCTTTTTCAAATTTATTCTATGAGGATAAATCACCCTGATCCCGAAACCAGACAAAGACACTTCAAAGAAAGAAAACTACAGACCAATATCTCTAATGAACTTCGATGCAAAACTTGTCAATAAAATCCTGGCGAATCGAATACAAAAGCATATCAAAAAAATTGTGCACCATGATCAAGTAAGATTCATCCCTGGGATGCAAGGCTTGTTCAATATACGGAAATCAATAAATGCCATTCACCACATCAATAGACATAAAGACAAGAACCATATGATCATCTCAATAGATGCAGAAAAAACATTTGACAAATTTCAGCATCACTTTATGTTCAAAACACTAGAAAAACTAGGGATAACAGGAACTTACCTCAACATTGTAAAAGCTATATATGCTAAACCTCAGGCTAGCATCATCCTAAATGTGGAAAAACTGAAGGCATTCCCTCTAAAATCTGGAACAAAACAGGGATGCCCTCTATCACCACTTCTATTCAATTTAGTTCTTGAAATACTTGCCAGAACAATTAGACAGACAAAAAAATTAAAGGCATAAAAACAGGAAAAGAAGTATTTAAATTATCGCTATTTGCAGATGTCATGAAAATATATTTAACAGACCCCAAAGGGTCTACAATGAAACGGCTAGAGTTAATAAATGAATTCAGCAAAGTGGCAGAATATAAAATTAACACGCATAAATGAAAGGCATTCCTGTATGTCAGCAACACAACTTCTGAAATGGAAATGAGGAAAACCACTCCATTCACAATATCCTCAAATAAAATAAGATACTTGGGAATCAACCTAACAAAAGACGTGAAAGTTTTATATACTGAAAACTACAGAACCCTAAAGAGAGAGAGAGAAGAAGATCTTAGAAGATGGAAAAACAAAAGACCCAGAATAGCAAAAGCAACTCTAAACAGAAAATATGAATCTGGAGGTATAGTGATACCAGAGTTCAAACTGTACTAAAAGCAATAGTAACAAAAACAGCGTGGTACTGGTAACAAAATAGGCAGGTGGAACAATGGTACAGAATAGAGGACACAGAAACCAATCCTCAAAATTACAACTTTCTTATATTTGAAAAAGGGGCTAAAAGCATGCAATGGAAGTAGGATAGCATCTTCAAACAATGGGGTAGGGAAAATTGGGGAAAGGTGGGGCAAGGGAGAGAAGTGAACAACAGCAGATGAGGTAGAGAAAGAAGATGGGAGGGGATGGGAGGGGGTATAGTAGGGGATAGTAGGGGATAGGAAATGTAGCAGAATACAACAGTCACTAATATGACATTATGTAAAAATGTGAATGTGTAACCGATGTGATTCTGCAACTCGTATTTGGGGAAAATTGGGAGTTCATAACCCAATTGAGTCAAATGTATGAAAGATGATATAGGATGAGCTTTGTAATGTTTTGAACAACCAATAAAAATAAATAAATAAAGGTTTAAAGTTGAGTGGGAAGAAATCAGCTAAAAAAGAGTTGAGATGCATTCATTTTGCTAAGCAGAAACTTTGTTTTGTGTACTTGTAACTATCACAAATTTATTTTACCAGAAAACTGGCTTTTAAAAATGCACATAATTGAGATTAAAGGATAATCCACTTACCTTCAAGAAAAACTCATAGCATTTCCTATATTTTTCATATTTTATTTTTTTGTGAATATTTTGTCATGGACCAGGTCTAGACTTAGGCTATTCTTCCAGAATACTACCTCATCTGACAAGTTGGTACAATGTGTTGGATTGTTCTTTTCATCTTTTATTTAATAGTTTCTAGATGATAATGTGTATTTTTCCATATGTTTGTTTGGACATACATACCCAACTATATCTTTGCATTTTCTGTTTTACTGGGGAAGAGACTCATCAAAAGCTCTTTATTATATGTATCAACAATCAAACATTTAGAGCATGCAATTATACATAATTTTGCATGAAAATATTTTTGTACCATTTTTATAAAGATTTAGAATTATTAATACTGTCCCTACTGTAATTAGTAACTCCTTACAAAAAGAATTAATCAATTGACTTTATATCAATTATGAATATGAAAATTACTAAAATAAGTATTTGGCAATTAATATGCAATTGATAGAAAGTGAAATCACAAGAAAGCCATTTAAAATGTCAGTGCATATGGTCCTTAAATAATAGGTTGTTCAAAAAAAAAATTCTCTAATTCAAAAGAGTTAATATGCCATATTACAGCTAAATGTGATATAAAAACCTTAAATTATCAGTATTGATAAATAAGAATGATACCTGTTTACCTAAATATGTTTATTTGATTTTCACTGTAAGATGTTAATTCTGGAAGACTTGAGAATTAAGAAAGATTTGGTCTATATTATTTCTAACAGGCTAATCAAAGTACTTTTAAATATATATGTATATATATATATATATATATATATATATATATATATATATATATATATATATGTAACAAATATGCATGAATATAGATACATATGCATAATAAATGTATTGTAATATATTTATCAGGTGGTTATAATTTTTAAATTTTCTCAAGAAAAGAATGACTATAAAAAACAGTTTTAAATGTAAATTTCATAGCATAGTACTGTTTGTAATGCTATGAGAGAAAAATACTTATGGAGGGAAAATGAAAAAGGAAGAGAGAGAAGGGGGAAAATGAGGAAGAAAGTGAGTAAAGAAGAGGGAGAGGAGTGTTTGATGAAAAGATAAAAGTGGAGGGGCTGGGTTTGTGACTCAGTGTTAACATGCTTGTCTAGCATGTGTGAGGCAGTGGGTTATATTCTCAGCACCACATACGAATAAATAAAATGAAGGTCTATCAACAACTGAAAAAATAAAAAAAGAAGAAATATTACCAAAATTCCAAGATTTTATGAATGTTAAATACAAAAAATTATGTTGCATAGCCTTATGTAAATTCTAGACTCCCCAAAATAATCATTAAATGCTAGATTATTAGTGTTATAACTAAAAATCCATTGCTCTTTCTTCTACATTCTGTGGCATGCTAGTGCTAAAATAAATTGTATTATAACACCAAAATAAAATTCTAATATTTATACAGTAACTGACCCAGTTTAACATCAATGCAAGAAGATTCCTATGTGATATAATGTGTATTTTGACGTTCATTTTTATTCAACACTGGTACATTACTATTTCTCCAGTTAATGCACATCATAGGATGTATATTTCATCCACAATTTAGCAAATATATACACATTTGTTTTGCTTTCAATCACTTTTGCTTCAGAACACATGTATTCCTCCATGTTTCTTGACTTCTCTTTTTGTGACACTTCTTTCCAAACACATTATTTTCGATTTCCATTATCACTTTTGAAGCAAAACTGACACACCCGTCATGATAAAACATAACACTAATATTACCATTAGATGTAAAACTGGTTTAAATGAATGATTGTACATCAATATAAGATTTCTTGTATACTTTCAGATATCAATTCAATCCATTATTCAAAGTGAAACCAGTTATATCATTTATTCACAGTATGGTCTATTCATGCATTGTCTATATATTGATAGACACATGGTACACCTCTGTGTACTCCCAATAATAATTTCTATATCTTCAAAATATTGCTCCCAGAAATGGTGGAAAAAATATGCATGTCAACTGATCTACATATACATTTTATCACAGTAATATTCTGGACACAAAATGCAAAGGTCACACTTATGACTGTCCCAAAGCCTAAATGGAAAGTGAACATGGATTACTAAAAACATCCATGTCCAGGTTGCCTAATGCTCTCAAATGTCAATCCTATTGGTGATTACATATGTGTTTCTTCCTAAGACTACATTTTCAATCTCACCCTGTTGAAACTGTCTAAACCTCTCACTCATTTTATAATTTGCCTGATTTCCTACTCTCTATTCACATCTGCTTTCCTACTTTTTTCCCCAGTTCATCATTGTGACTGACTCTTCACATGTGCTGACATTTATATTCAATCTCTACCAGAAACCCTATTGCTAAAGAACTTTTGGTCCATATTCTATACTCAATCTTCTTCGTAATCCTACCGACTATATTCCTAATCCTAGCAAAAATCCCTTTTTTAACTGGATGCTCTCTTCTACATTCAATCATCGAAGGTACAAGGATCTATGCCATTGCATATCAATTTATCTGAGACATATGTGCAGAACATAATTCAAAGCTAAGTATCCCACTCAAAGGCCAAATTCCCTTCTAGGATTCAAATCTTACCTAGATTTATATTTCAATACTTATATTTCACCTATATTTTCATGTAAATATCGCAGGTTTCCAATAACATTGTTCATCAAGCAGAATGATTCCTAACCCATATTGAACATGTTATTAATCCTAACCATACACTGTTCCTCAATCTAACTTTACAGAAGAGCAGAGACAGAGTTGGTATTACAATACAGGAATGTATGGATCTTCCACCTGCTGAGAACCTCAAAGGTCCATGTAGAAATAATCCCTGGAGAATGTGTAGGATGCTATGAACGACCTGAGAGGGCAAAAGTCATCTTCCATGGCAAAAAAACATGGTCAGGATAAAGGGTTGTGTCTTAATCAGAATCTCTCTTCTTAATGTAGAGAAGATGGACCAAACCAAGCCTCTGTGGAGAGCTGTTCCCCAGTACCTATGGTTGATATACCATTCTAACTTATGAAAATGTCAGAGGAAGTAGGTGCAGCCTCCATCTCATGGGACCCTTGGAAGCATCTGTTAGGACAAAGTGGTTGCCAAGGCTGTGACTTCATTCAGTTCCTGAAGGAAGTGACCTACCTCACTTTCTTGGTGATGGAATCTCTGAACTTGGGATCCAGGAAACCAGGCACACAGAGCCAGTCCCAGTACCAGTCCCAGTGGTCTCACTTGTTTGGATTTACCAAGGACAGAGTCAGTCTTTCTTGGTACCTACTGATGTGAGGATGGCCAAATGCCAGAAAAGCTCTGAAGAGGGGCCCTTCCTGAGAAAGCAGAAAGTGGCTCACCAATGGATCCTCACAACTTCACAGAGTTGGCCAAAGAAAACAGATCTGAGACAAGACAGGCCATTTTGGGGTAACATAGTATGGCCCACCATTCAGAGGACACACTGTATAGTCACAGACCTACTTGGGGAAAGGAGGTGCCTTTGTGGGTGTGGGTGTGAGTTTTTGGTTCTGTCTCATTTTCTGAGAATAGGTGGAAAAGGCGGGTTTTTTTTGGTTTGGTGTGGACTCTTTATAGTAGGTCGTTTGACAAGGTGAGTGTTTCTTTATCTATGTATTCCACTGTGTCCATGGTTGAAGACATTAGAAAAGAGAATGCATCAAGGATGTGTCCTGTCTATTAGGAAGCTTCCCAGCATTCATCCTGCCTGATTTATTAATGGACTGTGGCTTGTCTTATAGATGTGCAACACCTACTAAATTCCTAAGTTCAGGTTTTCTTCCTAAATTCTGGCCACTCTCCAAAATAGTCTTATGGATTTGTGTCCAAGATATGTACCCCTCCAAGCTCTGTGACATGGCCATGTACTGGATAGCTGAAGGAAATGGGAGCATCTCAGAAAACACAGATATCAGTGTGACCAGTAATGTCTCAGTGGAAAAACCCTTCTTTTGGCCTTTTGCTTACCTATTGATCTGTTGACCTGAATGTCAGGAGGTCTTTGCCTCAGTCCACCCATTTGGGAAGACTGATGAAAACTGTTTTCAAATGGAAATGCATGCGCATCACCTGTCGCTCTTTGTTTAATTGCTTAGGATAAGGATGTGTCTGATTCAGCCTCTTGGCCCTGTGTGATGCTGTGGCTTAGATTCTCAGCACCTCATGGATCTAAAGAAAGATTCCATGTGTGTATCCAAAACAAAAATGGTAAAAAACCACGCTGACTTTAGGAAAATAAGTGGCAAGGGAGCTCTTTTGAACACTGTCTTGGGCTGCGCCCCTCATGGAAAACTCCAGCAAGAGGTTATGATTAGTGTCTATATGGAAGAGGATGAGGGCCTTGTGGGAGTGTTTTGGTTTTAATTGTGTTTATTTGTGTGGTGGTTGGAAGTGATGACTGGGTCCACCTGGGCTTGAACTCTGGTGTGATACCCTTAGAGACTGAGGTCTAGAACTGACGTCAGAGAAGTATTGCCATGAATTGTGTTGGGGTTTTAGGAGGCCATGCATGAGAGTCGCTCTTGGAAACTGAGATCTTGGACCAGGGTAGCTTTCCACAGAACACTGGGAATCTCAGCCAGGATATCACATGATTTCATTCTGAAAGACTTGGCAGCAATAGTTGAGAGTCAAAACTCACATGGACCTCATATTGTAGACCTCAATGGGCCTGGCTTCATGTGACTTTTTGGTCACTCTTTGGGAAGACTTTCCTCTGAGAGTTCTCCAGAACTTTCATTGAAATAAACTTCCTCAACATTTAATGGTTCCTGAATAAATTTAAACACACAGTGCCTCCAACTTCATCCTTTAAAAATGGCTAGATAAGTACCATGACATTTTTTAAATTCCCATGACCAGATGGCACTGGAGTAACTTTGGATCTTATGCTGTTGATCATGAGTGTACAAGACAGTGCCTTGATTGACTTGGTTTCATGAGAATGGTGTAGAACAGAGATGCCAGTAATTTGGAGACTGCTGAGTTGGGGCCTAGAGCAGTGATGTGCAGGTGTGTGATAAAACATCTGTGTTGGGGCCATGTGGATCTGCCATTGGCTTCCAAATGGCTTGTGACTGACATGCTGCAGCCAGCAGACCCTTATATGTAAAGGCATCTTGTTATATGGAGATTTTTCAGGGCAATGTTCAGAATCAAGTTGCTATGGTCAAGGGGGCAAGCATGTGCGATAGAAGCCTGGTTGGTGCATTTATATGCAGACCCTGACACACCACATGTGACAGAAATCCCTCCAGCACTGTGCCCCAGTTGAAATCCTTGTATTTCAAGAAGCAAATACCAAACTCCAAGTGCAGCAGCAAGAAACACCACGAAAACTGGAGGATTACCAACTGGGTTCACAGTCCAAACAGGGAGACACTTAGCCCCAAGTTGCCACAGTTTACCTACAAAGAGAGAATTCAGAACTGCTGCCACATGTTCATTAGGAAAATAAGAAACAACATCCTCCAGGTCACATAGATGAAGACCCAGCTTTGATGGTCTCACTACAAAGAAAGCTAAAGCTTCTGACAACAACGTATATTTCAAGTGCCCAACCTCAGAGGCAGTTTCTCAAGAAGTCTTTAGGCAAGCAGAGCTCCATGTTTCTGGAGTGTTTACCCTTTCCCTTACTTTTGGAAACTCCTCTACCACCTTCAAGGTTGTGAACTCCTGAGCATTTTCCATTCCAGATATGTATTAACAGATTTTCTAATTCTTCTCCTCTAATTGTGTCTTACTTGGGGCGAAGGTAATGTCAAGGCATTTTTCTGGATGAGAGTGGAAAGATTTTTGTTTAGCATATGTTTGCATACACATTGGATTCATTTTCCTATTTTCCATTTGAAATACTGAATCCCTGACACTAACCCATACTGTACTAGAATCTGACTACTAATCCTAATATGATGGAGAAAAAGAATCCTAACAGAAAAGAAATAGAAGCTGTTCAGAGAAGGCATGGTATATATTTGGACTTGCCTTTTGCAAGTAGGTGTTATAATTCTAGTCAATTTTTAATTGAAATAGTCCTCCATGTGTTTTTAAAGTTAACAAATATGTGAATTCCTGTCTCCCTTTCACTGTAGACTATTCAGCACATCTATTTTATATGCACATAAAGAATCCTACCTTTTATCACGTGTATATTTTTGTGTGGTAGCTGATTTGGCAGATACAAATTTTGAGAAGAGATCACTCCTCCTAGATGCTGTTGGAACTGAAAATTGAACCTATGGGTGAGCTTCCTAGGAGAACAACATTATACATAAATCCCTGTTAAGTAAATTGAATATTTTTAGATCTGTGAATGATGTATATTTCATGGTGAATTTGGATTGGCATATATGTTGCTACATTTTAAAATTTGTGTGTGTGTGTGTGTGTGTGTATACACACATACACACTCTCCAGATTTTTCAAAATATGAAATATATGTGTCTTATTTACACTCCCTAAATTCATTCATGTTCAAGTATGTGGATTTATAATCAACTTTTCACAAGATTATTTTCAGAAATATTCATCCACCTGAAATTCATATTTGTTTTCTATTACTGAAAACTAACTTCAGTGAATGGTGCATACGTATCCTGTTGATAGTCACAGCCGAAGGGGCCACAGCAAACTTCCAGGTGCCAGCAAACTTTCAGCTGCAGGCTGATTATTGGCTCACAGCGGCCTTAGCAACTTCTAGCTCATTGTCTCCTCTGTGGTGATGCTCATTGGAGATGCTCATTGAGATGTTTCCCCGCCTTTCAGACTTCCAGCTTATGATTGGCTCACAGCAGCCCCAGCAACATCTAGCTGATTGGCTCCTCTGCGGTGATGCTTATTGGGCTGTTTCCCTGCCCATTCAGACCATGGAGCTGCTCATTGGGGGACTTTTTTGGCTCTGCCCACGTGACCCAGCCAATCTGCCTCAAGAGCAGGAGGATTGTGAGAAGTGGATAGAGGCTTTTGTGGGAGGGAGAGGCTTTTGGGAAGCTGGTGTTGGGAGTTGGGGTTCTGAGGATTTTTCCTGAGAGGCTGTTTTGCTTGGCGTGTGTGGTTCTAAAAATAAAGTTAGTTTCTTTTGACAAGTGGATTCTGATTGTGCCCAGCCAGACAGCGGCATTTGGTGGCTCATATGGGGAGCGACTGAGGGTAACTGATAAGGTAAACTGCTCGCTCTTGAGGGCAGGGCGAGAGGATGGGTAGCCATTTTATGATTCCTATTTTGTTTTAAGTTGCCTGTCCCTGGAGATGAGTGAGATGGAAGAAAAACTGCTCACATCTGAGGAAAAACTATTTGTGTCTGAGGAACAGATAGGGAGAAAGGCTATAATAATTTTTTGTTGTTCCATTTTTATTTCGTTCTATCTCTTTTTTTGTTTGGTGTTATCTTGTTGGTTTGTATTATAGTAGAAATATGGGATCAAAAATTAGTAAAAAACAAACCAAAAAAGTGTTAAGTAAATTGTTAGAGGAAGGAGGCATCCCAGTAAAATCAAGAGCAGTCATGGCAATTGTTGATACAATACAAAAATGTAGACCATGGCTTTTTAAGGAGGAATTGTTAAATATATCACAATGGAACCATCATGGTGCAGATTTAAAAAGAATAGAAAAGAAAAGCCCAGGGATTCTGCCAGTTGGCACATTGCCATTGTGGACATTCATATCTTGTTTGCTTAGTTCAAAGCCTTCAGTTCAGTCAATGGTAGAGGAAGAAGAAGACATATTGATTCAAGTAAAACAGAAGGTGTCTCAAGTTAGTCAGACAGAAGAAAAAATTCAAGTAAAAGAGAAGGTCTCTCGAGCTTGTCAGATAGAGGAAACTATTCAAGTAAAAGAGAACGTCTCTCGAACTAGTCAGACAGAGGAAAAAATTCAAGTAAAAGAGAAGGCCTCTAAAGCTAGTTAGACAGAGAAAGAAAGTGTAAAACAGTAAAAAACATCAGGGGAAATTTACAACAGGAGACTGCTACTAACACCTTTCTATCACCAGATGACATAAGTGTCCAACTAACAAGGCCACTTTCTTATGCTGGGAGGCCCCCAACTCCCGCAGTTGATAGTTAGGATCCTGAGACAAGATCTCAAATATTAACATGCCCTGTATTTGAGGGAGGAGGGCAGCGTGTTTACCATGCTTTAAATTTC
Source organism: Callospermophilus lateralis (assembly GCF_048772815.1). Taxonomy (NCBI): domain Eukaryota; kingdom Metazoa; phylum Chordata; class Mammalia; order Rodentia; family Sciuridae; genus Callospermophilus; species Callospermophilus lateralis. Next base: position 65,007 of record NW_027514489.1, read on the forward strand.
AAAACAATGAAGCAGCTAAAAGAGGCTGTAACAACCTATCGTCCTCAAGCACCCTTCAATGTAATCATGGTCGAATCCATTAACAACTTGAACATGAAGCCAGTGGATTGGGCTAATATGTGTAATGTTGTGCTAAATGGAGGACAATGCATGTTATGGAAGGTTGCCAATGAGGAATGTTGAAAGGAGACAGCTAGGCGAAATGCAGGAGCTGGTTATCCTCAGAGAAATCTAGATATGTTGTTAGGAAAGGGACCTTATGAAGATCAGCCGCAGCAAATTGCATATGATCATGGTGTATGTGCAGAAATTGGTGTAGATGCAATTAAGGCATGGAAGACTTTACAAGAACATGGAGGTTTACAAGGTCAATTATCTAAGGTAATACAAGGAGCTAATGAACCTTATGCTGAATTTGTAGATAGGCTTATTCAAAGAGCTACCAGAGTTTTTGGGAATACAGAACAAGCAATGCCATTACTAAAACAACTGGCTTATGAGCAAGCGAATCGTTGTTGCAGAGATATCATTAGACCATGGAAAAATGAAGATTTAAACACATTGATTTAATTATGTAGAGACATTAATGAACAAGAGCAAGTCATGGCAGCTGCAGTAAAACAGGCTTTAGTTGCCAGATACATTAATGAACAAGGGCAAATTGTGGCAGCTACAGTAAAACAGGCTTTAGATGCCAGACCAAGAACATGCTACCAATGTGAAGAAACAGGACATTTTAAAAGGAATTGGCCCATAGAAGGAGGGTTTAACAATATTAGGTATCAAAGGAGTAGAATACCAGGTATTTGGCCACAATGCCATAGAGGGAGACATTGGGCTAATGAGTGCTGTTCTCAAACCACCATAGAGGGTACTCAATTATCAAAAAATGAACAAGGACCAGGTGTTTATCCACGATATCATGGAGAAAGGCATTGGGCTCAATTGCCAAATAAATGGACAGGGGGTTCCAATGCTCCGGGGCCCCAAACCACAAATATACAGAGCACTGGAGGAACCCAGCAACCCCAACAGGGTAGTGCCCAGGACACATTGTCCATCAGATCCCTCATCAGACAAACCAGAGGGAGCACAGTGTTGGACATCTGTGCCTCTGCCAGATCAGTACTAACTCCAGAGATGGGAGTTCAAATCATTCCCACAGGGGTAAAAGGACCTCTTCCCAAAGGAACCATGGGCTTATTATTGGGATGCAGCTCTTCTACTCTAAAAGAACTTATGATAAGTCCTGGGGTGATTGATCCCGATTATGAAGGTGAAATAAAAATTATAGCCAGTTCTCCAAAGGACATATCAGTAATTTCACAAGGAGATAGAATAGCACAGTTACTAATAATACCCAGCCTATATGATAAATTTTCCAGTCGTACTGTAGAAAGATGTTCCAAGGGATTAGGCTCCACAGGTGTAGATTTGGCTATGCTTTCTTTAAATTTAGATTCTCGCCCCATGCTAAAACTAAATATTCAAGGGCATGAATTGAATGGGCTACTGGATACAGGTGCAGACATTAGCATCATCTCTCGTCAAGAATGGCAAAAACATTGGCCATTACAACAAGCCACTCAAACGCTTCGAGGCCTATAAGTGGCGACTAATCCCCATAGAAGTAAAATGGTATTAGATAGGAATGATCCTAAAGGATGTGAAGGAACTATACAGCCATATGAATTGGATCATCTTCCCATAAATTTATGGGGACGAGATGTCCTAGATCAATTAGGTTTGACATTAACAAATAACATCAACCAAAATGCAGCCACTATTATGACTAGACAAGGTTTTAGGAAAGAAAAAAGATTAGAAAAACAAGAATAAGTCATAGCAGCACCAATACAAATAGATCAAGGAACAGAGAGACATGGGTTGGATTTTCAGAAAGGGCCACTGAGACAATAAAAATTACCTGAAAATCAGAAAGACAGTATGGGTTCCTCAGTGGCCCCTGACTGAAGAAAAGATACAAGCAGTCCATGACCTGGTAAAACAACAATTAGCATAAGGACATATACAACCGACTGTATATCCCCAAAATACTCCCATTTATATCATCAAAAAGAAATCTGGTAAATGGAGACTATTGCAAGATTTTAGAGCCATTAATAATGAGATGGTTATTATGGGACCTGCTCAATCAGGGATTCCTCAATTGTCTGCTTTGCCAATAACCTGGTATGTTTTAGTTATAGATATTAAATATTGTTTTTTTTTTTCAATTATAATTCATCCTAAGGATAGTCCAGGTTTTGCTTTTACTATCCCTGCACTGAATCATGAAGGTCCTGATCAGAGATTTGAATGAAAAGTACTCCCTAAAGGGATGGCTAACAGCCCAACTATGTGTCATATTTATGTTAACAAAGTAATCCAGCCACTTAGAAATCAAAATTCTGAACACAAATATTTCACTATATGGATGATGTATTATTAGCACACAAAGCTAAAAACACATTGCTAGAAAGTTATGCCACACTTACAAACTTATTAAAAATTATAATGTAGAGATAGCAATAGATAAAGTACAATTAAATTTTCCAATTAATTATTTAGGAGTTCTGTTATCCTCAACCATGGTCAGTCCACCAAAAATTCAAATACGAGTAGATCAACTCAAATCACATAACGACTTTCAAAAGTTATTAGGAGACATTAATTGGATAAGGCCTTATCTAGGTATACCAACAGGAGAGTTGGGACCTTTATTTGATATCCTAAAAGGTCTATCAGATAAAAATTCACCCTGCATGTTAACACCTGAAGCAAGAAAGGCAATAAAAATCAATGAAACATATATGGAAAATATGCATTTGGATAGAATTGATATAAGTTTGCCTTTATTATTTATTGTACTACCAACAAAAAATATTCCTACAGGAGTATTTTGGCAAGAAGGTCCATTATTATGGATACATTTATCTTATTCTCCTTACACTATTCTTACTAGGTATCCTGAGGCTTTAGGATAATTAATACTCAAAGGAATTAAAGCAGCAAAGGGAGTGTTTGGAATTTCTTCCAATAAAATTTTTACTCCATATACTCTGAATCAAATTGATGAGTTAGCTAATGAGTTAAATACTTGGGCAATAATCATGGTCCAATCTAATGTTTCATTTGATAACCACTTACCATCTAACCCTTTATTTTCTTTTTGGTCATCGCATCCTGTAATTTTTCCAAAATTGAGAAGAAAAACACTTATCATGAATGCTTCAAATATATTCACTGATGTATCAAATAATGGTACAGCAGCAATAGTTATACCTGATAAAACTTATAAATTTTTAGTACCCAAACAATCAGCTCAAAAGGTAGAGCTTAATGCAGTATTACAAGCTTTTGAGATATTTAAATATTCTGTATTTAATTTATTTTCCGATAGTCAGTATATAGTTAATGCTATAGTATCCCTTAAAGTTGCTGGTAAGATTTCTCCTTTCTCTACTGTTTTCTCTTTACTTTCCAATATAAAAAGTCTAATCTGGGACAGAAAAGATCTATTCTTTATAAGACATATCAGGGCACATCCAAAAAGAAGATGATTTGACTCAAGGCCTTATCAGCTGATATCCAAAATTCCAGTTTGACTATCCTTACATCTGAGATAGAACCAGGATGCTTTTTTCATTATCTATTTTATTATTGCCCTTTCCCACATTCTATTTTGTTTTTTGAGCTCATACAGACCTAGTTTAATGTTTTGCTGATCAGTTCTATTTTTTGACAAAAGAGTTTTTGAACATTGCAATGGAGATTTCACGTGTAAAAAGTTATAAGGCCTTTACTATTAGGTTACGTGTTGTATGTATTATATTATGTGTGCACACTTGTGTTTTGTGTTATATGTTTGAATGTTCGTATGTCCATATATGATATATGATGAGCGCTCATAAAAAAAATGGATCCAAATATTTTTTTATTCACATTATTTAAATGGTTTAATTTAAATTGGGTAAAGAGCTGTTGAGGTTTGTTTTAAAATTTGAAAAAAAGGAGGTTAACAGATCTGTTTCCTTTCTTTCACCTTTCCTTTTCATTATATTTAATAATTATCTTCAAGACAATGTAAATAGTTAAGAAAATTGTTTTCTTTCAGTGCCTTCTGGAATGTTACATAATTTTTCTTTAGCCATTATTGCCAGAATTCCTATCTTCATCCCAGTGCTGGTGAAATCAAAGATAAAACCAATCTACAGCTTCTGCAATAGCCATCACTGAAATGCTTGCAGAACTTGCCTAGACACATTGAGAACTCTCCTGTATGCATTGTAAACTACCTGTTTGTGCAGCGACTTGTGGTAGTGTTCGGGTATATTTGCTGATGATGTCATCGGTGGTACAATTTTTCCAAAAGGAGCTGTCAATTGGCTTGGTGTATCTTCCTCTCTTCTGTGTGTCATTATCGTCCAGCTAATGTTTGGGGGCCATTAGAGGTGAGGCAAAGAACCTCACCACCACCCGGTGGTACAAAGACCTCTCCACAGGTGTTGCTGTAAACTGGACCGGTAGTCAGTGATGGGTAAGATCCAATTGCAATGGTACCAACTTAACGGGTAAGGACCATATGTACTATTGGACAACCTAAGGCAGGCACTGTCCCTAAGCCACATGTGTGTTGTTTAAACAGAGAGGGGGAGATGTTGAGAGCCACATCCGAAGGGGCCCCAGCAAAATTCCAGAAGCCAGCAAACTTCCAGCTGCTGGCTGATGATTGGCTCACAGCATCATCTAGCTGATTGGCTCCTCTGCGGTGATGCTCATTGGCCTGTTTCCCTGCCCTTTCAGACCACGGAGTTGCTCATTAGGGGACTTATTTGGCTTTGCCCACATGACCTAGCCAATCGGCCTCAAGAGCAGGAGGATTGTGGGAGGTGGAGAGGGGCTTGTGTGGGAGGAAGAGGCTTTTGGGAAGCCAGTGGTGGCAGTTGGGGCTCTGAGGGTTTTTCCTGAGAGGCTGTTTTGTTTGGCGTGTGTGGTTTTAAAAATAAAGTTAGTTTCTTTTGACAAGTGGCTCCTGATTGTGCCCAGCAAGACTGCGGCATTATCCTAATATTTCTACAGTAACTGCCCCAGTTTAACAGCAATGCAAGTAGACTCTTATGGGACATGATTTGTATTTTGATGTTCATTTTTATTCAACACTGGTACATTACTATTTCTTCAGTTTATGCACATCAGAGGGTATATATTTCTTGCACAAGTTGGCAAATTTATAGGCATTTGTTTCACTTTCAATCACTTCCTGCTTCAGAACACATGCATTACTCCAGGTTTCTTAACTGGTCTATTCGTGAGACTTCTTTCCAAACATATTATTTCCGATTTTCTTTATAATTGTTTAAGCAAAACTCACACACCCTTCATGATAAACCATAACTATCATTTCACAATTAGATGTATAACTGTTTGGAATGAATGATTGTATATCAATATAAGATTTCTTATATATTTTCTGATATCAATTCAATCCATGATTTAAAGTGGAACCAGTTATATTATTTATTCACAGTATGGTCTATTCATGCATTATCTATATTCATAGACACAGGATACACCTCTTTGTACCCCCAATACTAATTTATACGTTTTCAAAATATTGCTCCCAGTAATAGAGGAAGAAATACTCATGTCACCTGATCTAAATATGCATGTTATCACAGTAATATTCTGGACGCAAAATGCAAAATTCACACGTGTGATTGTACCAAAGCCTAAATGGACACTGAACATGGATTACTAAAAACATCCATGTCCAGCTTGCATAACGCTCTCAAATGTCAATCCTATCGGTGACTACATATTTGTTTCTTCCTAATATATTCAACCTCAAAACTGTTGAAAATGTCTAATACTATCACTCACCCTGTACTTTGCCTGTTTTCCTAATGTCTCTATTGATATCGGCTTTCCTACATATTTTCCCCAGTTCATCATTGTGACTGACCCTTCACATGTGCTGACATTGATATTCACTCTCTAACCAAAACCCAATTGCTAAAGAACTTTTGGTACAAATACTAAATTCACCCTTGTTCCAAAATCTACTGACTATCTTCCTGATCCTATTGATTATCCCTGTTTGAGTGGATGTTCTCCTCTACATTCAATCATCCAAGGTACAAGTCCTATGGCATTGTATATCGACTTATCTGAGACATGTGTGCAGAACGTAATTTAAAGCTATGTATCGCAATCAATTGCCCAATGCACTTCTGAGCTTCAAATCTCACCTAGATTTCTGTTTACATACTTATATTTCACCTCTGTATTCCTATAAATATTGCAGGTTCCCAATACCATTATTCATCCCACAGAATGATTCCTAAACCAAATCGATCCTGTTATTATCCCTAACCATACACTCTTGCCTCAATCTAACATTACAAAAGAGCAGGGACAGAGTTCATCTTACAATACAGGAATGTAGGGGATCTTACACCTGCTGAGAACCTCAAATTTCTATGCAGAAATGATCCCTGGAGAAGATGTAGGCAGCTATGAAGGACCTGAGAGAGCAAAAGCCATCTTCCATGGCAAACACCTTGTGATAACGAAGGGATGTGTATGAATCAGCCTCTCTTTTCTTAATGTAGAGAAGATTTACCAAACCAGACCTGCGTGGAGAGGTGTTCCCGGGTGGCCATTGTTGATATACCATTCAAACTTGTCAAAGTGTCACAGGAAGTAGGGGCAGCCTCCATCTCATGAGACCCATGAAAGCAACTGTTAGGACAAAGTGGTTGCCAAGGCAGTGATCTCATTCAGTTCCTGAAGGAGGTGACCTACCTAACTTCGTTGGTGATGTAACTCTCTGAAATTGGGATCCAAGAAGCCAGGCACCCAGAGCCAGTCCCAGTCCCAGTCCCAGTGGTCGAACATGTTTGGATTTACCAAGGACAGAGTCAGTCTTTCTTGGTACCTAATGATATGAGGATGGCCAAATGCCAGTAGAGCTCAGAAAAGGGGCCTTTCCCTAGATAGCAGGTATTGGCTCAATGCTGCCTGCTGACAACTTCGTAGAGTGGGCCAAGAAGAACAGATCTGAGACAGGCCAGGCCATTTTGGGGCAACATAGTATGGCCCACCAGTCAGAGGACACTCCAGATAGTCACAGACCTACTTGGGGGAAGGAGGTGCTTTTGTGGATGTGGATGTGAGTTTGTGGTTTTGTCTCATGTTCTGAAAATAGGTAGGAATGGTGGTTTGTATGGTTTGGAGTTGACTGTTTCTAGGAAGTCGTTTCGCAAGGCGAGTGTTTCTATGTCTGTGTATCCACTGTGTTCGTGGTTGTAGTCTTTAGAAAAGAGAATGCATCAATGGAGGTTTCCTGTCTAGTTGGAAGCTTCCCAGCATTCCCCCTGCCCACTTTATAAATGGACTGTGGCTTGCCTTATGGATGGGCAACACCTACTATCTTCCTAAGGTCCTCTACACATCTTGATTTCTGGCCTCTCTCCAGAATAGGCTCATGGTTTTGTGGCCAAGATATGTACCACCTCCAAAATCTGTTACATGGCCATGTAATGGATAGCTGAAGGGAATGGGAACATCTCAGAAAACTCAGATATCAGTGTAACCAGTTAAGTCTCAGTTTAAAAACCTTGCTTTGGCCCATTTGCTTACCTATGGTTATGTTGCCCTGAATGTCAGGAAGGTATTTGCCTCAGGCCACCCCTTTCTGAAGCCTGAAGAAAACATTTTTCAAATGGAAATGAATGGGCATCACCTGTGGATCTTTGCTTAATTGCTTTGGAAAGAGATGTGTCTGAATCAGCCTCTTGGCCCTGTGTGAGGTTGGGGCTTTGATTCTCAGAAGGTGATAGATCTTAAGAAAGATCCCATGTGTGCTTGGGTGTTCTATTGCCTCCAACTCACATAAAGGATTTATACCCGACAATCAGTAGGATTAAATTGGAGAATCAGAACAGTATTAACGGCAGGCCTATTTGATCACTCCTGGTTCACAGGAAGGGTGTCTAGGTCACCCTGACTTTAGGCAAATGAGGGGCAAGGGAGTTTATTTTGGAAACTGTCTTGGGCTTCGCCCCTCATGGAAAATTCCATTCAGAGGTTACGATGAGTGTCTATATGGAAGATGATGAGGGCCATGTGGCAGTGTTTTGGTTTTAATTGTGGTCATTTGTGTGCTGGTTGGAAGAGATGACTGGGTACACCTGGACCTGAACTCTGGTGTGATTCCCCTTAGAGACTGAGTTCTGGAACTGACTTCAGGGAAGTATTGCCATTAATTTTGGTGGGATTTTAGGAGGCCACACATGAGAGTCGCCCTTGGAAACTGAGATCTAGTCTCAGGGTGTCTTTCCACAGTGCACTGGGAATCTCCACCAGGATATAAGACGATTTTATTCTGAAAGACTTGGCAACCATAGTAAAGAGTCAAAACACATATTGAACTCACATTGAGTAGACATCAATGGGTCAGGCTTCATGTGACATTTTGGCCACTCGTTGGGAAGCGTTGCCTTTTAGAGTTCTCCGGAGCTTTCATCCTCACCATTTAATGGTTCCTGAATGAATTGAAAAACCAGTGCATCCAACTTGATACTTGAAAAATGGCTAGATAAATACCATCAAATTTTTGAAATTCCCATGACCAGGTGGCACTGGAGAACCTTTGGATGTCCTGTTGCTGATCATGAGTGTACCAGACAGTGCCTTGAATCACTGGGTTTCATGAAAATGGTGTAGAACAGAGATGCCAGTAAGTTGGAATTTGCTGAGTAGTGGGCCTAGAACAGTGGTGGGCAGGTGTGTGATTAAACATCTGTGTTGGTGTCATGTGGATTGGCCATTGGCTTCCAAATGGCTTTTGACTGACATGGTGCAGCCAGCAGACCCTTGCATGTAAAGGCATCTTGTTATATGGAGAGGTTACAGGGCAATGTTCAGAATCAAGTTGCTAGGGACAAGGGGGAAGTCTATGTTGGATATAAGACTAGTTGGTGCATTCTCCTGGCAGACCCTGACCCACCACACATGACAGAACTCCCTCCAGCACTGTGTCCCAGTTGAACTACTTGTATTTCGTGAAGCAAACACCAAACTCCCATTGCAGCAGCTAGAAAGACCATGAAAAATGGAGGATGACCACATGGCTTCAGAGTCCACACAGGAAGACACTTAGCCCCCATTGGCCACAGTTTACATACAAAGAGAGAATTCTGCACTACTGCCTCATGTTCATTAAAGAATAAGAAAACATGTGCTCCAGGTTACATAGATGCAGACCCAGCTTTGATGGTCTCACTGCAAAGGAAGCTAAAGCTCCTGACTACAACATATATATCCAGTGCCCAAACTCAGAGGCAGTTTCTCATAAGTCTTCCGGTCAGCAGAGCACCATGTTTGTGAAGTGTTTACCCTGTCCCTTACTTTTGGAAACTCTTCTACCACCCCCAAATTTGTGAACTCCTGAGCATATTCCATTCCAGATAAGTATTTATAGATTTTCTAACTCTTCTCCTCTAATTGTTTCTAACTTGGGGCGAAGGTAATGTCAAGGCATTGTTCTTGATGAGAGTGGGATGATTATTTTAGCACATATTTGCATAAACATTGGATTGATTTTCCTAATTTTCATTCGAAATACTGAATCACTCCCACTAACCCATACCCTACTAGACTCTATATTCTGACTCCTAATCCTAATATAATGGAGAAAAATATCCCAAAATGAATAGACATACAAGCATTTCAGAGGAGGCATGGTGTATAATTGGACTTGCCTTTTGCATTATGTAGAATTGGAGTTATAAATCTAGTCAATTTTTTGTTGAAATAGTTCTCCATGTGTTTTTTTAACTTTTGTTGTTTGTTGTTCAAAACATTATATAGTTCTTGATATATCATATTTCACACTTTGATTCAAGTGAGTTATGAACTCCCATTTTTATCCAGTATATAGTCTGCAAAATCATATCAGTTACGCATCCATTGATTTACATATTGCCATACTAGTGTCTGTTGTATTTTGCTGCCTTTCCTATCCTCTACTATCCCCCCTCCCCTCCCCTCCCCTCCCATCTTCTCTCTCTACCCCCTATACTGTAATTTATTTTTCTCCCTTGTATTTTTCCCTTTCCCCTCACTTCCTCTTGTCTGTAATTTTGTATAACCCTGAGGGTTTTCTTCCATTTCCATGTAATTTCCCTTCTCTCTCCCTTTCCCTCCTACCTCTCATCCCAGTTTAATGTTAATCTTCTTCTCATGCTCTTTATCTCTACTCTGTTCTTAGTTACTCTCCTTATATCAAAGAAGACATTTGGCATTTGATTTTTAGGGATTGGCTTCCTTCACTTAGCATAATCTGCTCTAATGCCATTCATTTCCCTGCAAATTCTATGATTTTGTCACTTTTTAATGCTGAGTTAAACTCCATTGTGGCCTCTGGTGTGCGCCCAGGTTTCCGTTCCTGTCTTCCTGTTTGTTAATTTCTGGCCTATTTATTGTTGTGACCAGGACCTTAGTCAATGCCTTAGTCTGTCTTTTGCATCTCTCATCTTCCCTTTGCTCCCTTTCTTTCTCTTTGTTTCTCTCATATAGTATACTTTCTCGGCTTCTCTGACTAAATCTCCCAAAGTCATATCTTGTGATCCCTCTAAGAGTTGTAACTTTCTTTTAATATCCAGGGCAGCTTGCCCAATGAAGGCCATCATGACAGATGCCTTTTGATCCTCTGCCTGAGGATCAATAGGGGCTCGAGCCTTTGACTGAGGGGGAAACCTGTCCTCAGGGAAGACTTAAAAAAGCGGAGCTTGCGATTGCCTCAGCAGACACCACCGAAAGACAGATCCAGGAGGAGAGTGGGGATGACACATGGTGAGTGACCCACCATGGGACAAGCAGTTTCGTCACATGATTTGTTTTTGTCAGGCCTCAAGGAGGCCCTCAAGACATAGGGGGCACATGTTAAGAAAAAGGACTTAAAATTATTCTTTTCATACATAGGAGAATTGTGTCCATGGTTTCCCCCTGAAGGGTCCATTGATGGTAGAAAATGGCTTAGAGTAGGAGACTGTTTAAACCATTTTTTTTGTTGTTGTTGAAGAAAAAGTCCTAGGACAAAGGTATATTAGACCTTTTGTAGACATTAATATTTTATTAGATTTTTAAACACCTAGAAAAATTTGTAAGTTTAAATTTAAAGACATTTATATTTATCTGTTTATCCAATTTAAATCGAACCATTTAAATCACGTGAATTAAAGATCTTTGGATCCACTTTGAAATAGTAAGCTTGCCTTAATTTGATTTTAATTAAAGTCAGTGGTCTTTTCTTGCATCCTGGTGTAATATTTTGTAGTTTCCCATCGAGATGACCCTGCCCCAATAGATCACAAGACCAGACTACTGGAAATTCTGAAGCTGGCCTTCCCTCCAGGGCTCCGGCATGAAGAGGCAATTTCCAAGGCCTTGGTGTGAGATTTTGGTCCAGGGAGCACTGCAGTGAACCACCGCCCTAAAACTATTAGCAAGCACATGGTGGAGGAGGCCTCCATAGGTAACTGGCGCCTATATAACATCTGATATCCGGTTAAGGGAGATCTCTTCTGATGACAGAGTGGTGTCCTGGGGAGACACACATATACTCCTGTCTGGTACAGTAACGAGAATCATTCTGTCCTCTGTTATGTTCTGTAGGGAATTCCTCTGAAAGCATAGAGAGGTGCCAATGGGCACGCAGGAGCTCCTATCCCAGAGCTTTAGCAAGACGTTGCATAGTTCCTCTGTTTTTCTGTTTCTGCGCTGGTTTTCTGTTTTTTTGTGTGTTTTGTTCTGTGTTTCATATGTTTTTTTTTTTTTTGGTTTGTTTTAGTGTGTTTTGTTGTGTGATTTCTGTGGTAAAACTTAACTGAAAATGGGTAATAAAGCAAGTAAACTGACACCCATTTGGACTGTGTTTTAAAGAACTGTGATGAACTTTAATACCCTTTGTTAAGCAGGATGAGAGAAACCCCTAGCTGGCTGCCTGGAGCACACCCACTGCAGAGGGCAATGCCTGCTGGGGACCTAAGAACTGAGTATCTCCCAGGTTAACACGTGAAACTCCTTAAAACCCCTTGTCCCTTCAGATCGATAGAATCACAACCATTGGGCAGAGACCCCTGTTTTTCTCCTTTGTTAGCAAAGCAGTAAATCTCCCTTTTTCTTTTTCTCAAACTCTGTCCTCATTATTAAATTGGTATTAATTGGCTTCAAAATCAGGAACCAAACTTTAAGTTACAATTTTTGGTACCCCCCACACCCCGGAACTCTTTGAGAGCTGACTACTGAAATGTTAGGAGACGGAGCGTGCTTGGGGTGGAACCGAACAAGAGGAGCTAATCCTGTAAGTGAAAGGAGGGACTGAGGGACTTCCAGCAGCTGCCCAAGCCCTGTTGCTTCAGAGAATTACCTACTTCCTTCCCTGCACTGTAAGGATTTTGCCATCTCTGTTTTCTTAAAAAAGAGAAAAAGAAAAAGGGGACACTAAATACAGTAAAGTCACCATGGAGACACTTGATTTTACATTTCAGGTTGTCCCTCTGTGAAAACATCTGGTTCCCTTGTGGGAAAATCTATGGTGCCACTGGTGTAGGAGATTTTTCTCTTATCTGCTCTGGTTTAAAGGCTTCTGTCTGTAAGCCATAGTCTGGAGCTCCTTTCAGTCTGTCTTGTGTCTTTGTTTCTGGCCCTTTAAGACATGTGCAATAATGTGTTGATATTATAAATCATTTCTTGGGAATGATCTTAGCTGAATGTGTATCTAAATGATGATGTTTTATTGTAACAATCTGGCATCTGAATGGGTTTTTGAAGCATTGCACAATCTTGCAGTTAAAAGTCGGGTTTAGGAAATTGTTTAGTTTATGATTTCAGATAATTCATGCCAGAGAACTTAAATACTTAGGATGGAAAACTAGAGAACTCTACTTCCAAGTTGGCAAGTAACTTCCCAATCATTCAGGCTTTTTTTTCACCAATTTTTAATTGGGTAGCCTGGGAAAATGTCACTGTGTCTACCAGTGCATTAATTTGGACAAGGATAGTAAATCATAGTATGGTATCTGTTGACAAAACAAGATATAAAGATGTAAAATTTTGTAAACTGTGTCTTAAACTTGTATCATAAAATTTTGTGAATTTTGTCTTAAAATTGTATTATAATTTTCAACATCTGAACCTGAAAATTATGGTTGAAATGCCTTAGGCCTGAGGTGTCTGCTCAGAATAGCAGCTTTTTCCTGCTCCTTCCAGACCTCAGCCAGGACTTATGTTGAATGGCAAATGAAAGAGGCCTGCAAGCTCAGTAGGAGAGTGATCTGAGGCCTAAAAAAAATTAAATTGTATGGTATTTACTAATTAATGGCCAGTCAATTTTTCTAGGACTCTTATTTTTTCCTTAGATTCTTTATTTTTTTTTGAGCTCATGATTTTGATCCTAAAGACCTAGGATGATGTTTTTCTGACCAGTTCTATCTTTGACTAACTGTGTAGTTTTTGAAACATTGCAATGGATATTTCACCTGGAATAGCTACAAGGCCTTTACTATTATTATGTGTGCACAATTTTGGTATGTGTTGTATGTCTATATATTCATTTGTCCGTATATCATATATATGATACACAAATTAACATTTATAAAGAGCACTCATTAAAACAAAAACGCTCATAAAAACAAATTTTAAAAAGTGGATCCAAAGATCTTTAATTCAAGTGATTTAAATAGTTGAATTTAAATTGGATAAAGAGATAAAAATAAATGTCTTTAAATTTAAGCTTACAAGTTTTTCTAGGTGTTCAAACATCTAATAAAATATTAATGTCTACAAATGTTCTAATATGCCTTGGTTCTAAGACTTTTCCTTCAACAAAAAAATGGTTTACACTGTTCAATATATTTGTCTAATATATTGATAAATAAGTAAAGTAAATTTGATATGGGATTACTCATTCATGAGTACTTTTGTTAGATATCTGATTGATTTACTAAGGTCTGTATAAGTTTGTACTAATGTCTGTATAAGATTGTAATAATCAGTCATGTGTTAAAGAGACAAAAATTTCTTAAAACATAAGTTTACCCATAACATTGTGTTTATTAAGTTTTATTTTTTCTAGAGCAAGCAACCATAAAAATTAAACAACTGATTAAATAAGAACTGTTATTTTAGAGCACTGTACTGCCATTTATTTAAAAGCTAAACTTGGTTAATGTAGAAACTTCAATGTAATTGTGATGCTATTAATGTGCTCATATCTTTCAGGTATACGAATCTGTAAGGTAGAAACTTTAAAAGAGCATTATTTCAAGCTGGTGTTCTGAAGTTGTATGGTAAAAAAATATATTGGGCATTCATTTACTTCTTATCAATAAGATATGTAAAGTTGTATGTTACTTTTTACATTGGGGAACAATTTAAATGTATTTTTATGTTAATGAGAGTCTAATCTATATAAAGGTTAAAAACTTTCAGCCTTTCTTAAATTCATGTTTTAAATGTGATATCATATGGTGTTAACTAATGTTCATGTGACCTCAAATAATATATGTAATCTTTGTAAAATGATATTTAAAAAAAACAAAGATCATCTTTAGAAGTAAAACACTTAAGTTTTATAAAGAGCCCTGCCTTACCTGAGATAAGGCTCTGTGTCCCATCTTACTATATGTGAGAATGACTACGAAAGCAGTAGGTCAGATATTATTTCATTTAAAGTTATGTTCAAAAGTTGTTTTTTTTCTGTCAAGATTTCTAGGATCTCAAACAGGGGATATACTGTATAACTCAGCTTAAAACTTCAGGGTAGCTATTACACGAACTAAGTATTTTACTCTTGTTAAAAAATTTTATTTTGTAATTTCCTTATAAGTGATCTAAAGATTCCTTGTTAGTGTTTTACAGAAGTGTTGCTTTAAGAACACAACATGGGTTAATTTAAGATAATAAGTCATCACCTACAAGACAGACAGAATAATACAGATCCCAGTTAATAAAAAAGATAAATAATTATAAAGTTATAGACATTAAAGCCCAGTACTCTTAATATAAGGCTGTTAAAATTTATTTGCTGGATGATTAAGATTAGGATTTATATTAAAGTTACATGAAAAGGGACAAGAAAACCAATATTTGGCTCTTGCCCTCTGAGTCAGTCTGAATCCAGGGAACAAGGGACTTCTCAAAGACCTTTGCAACTCTGGGCCTCATATCTTCCCAATTAGGGAGATTAATGAGACCCCTGGAGAACAGAAAGCCAATCAGTGCATTTGCTAAGAAGAGGAGAGTCATCAGAGAAGGGAGACATCCCTGATGCTTCCAAGGGTAGCCACATGGTCAAGCAAGACCTGGACCCACCTAGCGCAAATGGCACTAGCAGAACTGAGAAGCTGCTCTCAAGTTTCCCCAGGAATGACTCCCATAAAAGCTCAGCTGACTGTTAACAATAGATACAAACAAAAGTCAGTTTGACTGTTTCATGATAAACACTTAGGAAAGACAGTTAAAACCAAAATACAGCCATTCCTGGGCATTTTAAATAATAATATTAATAATAATAATAATAATTTTTTATACACATTATGTTAGCCTCCCAAAATAAGTAAGACTGGAGGCTACAAAGAAGGATTCCCAGAAAGGAATGCCTGATAACTATAAAAAGAGACTATCAAGAGGAGCTGCCAGAGGCAGAAATTTTTAGTTTAAGGCCTACAGATATTCCTAACCTACAGGTAGGGTTGGTGTTTGCTAGTACGATTATCCAGCCCTGAGTAACAGAATTAAAGGTTTCTCTATTACACACAGAGGTCATACTAGTAAAATGATTTTGCAAGATCAGATGATATTAAATCATTAAACTGTATCTTATGGAGAGGGATAACTGTAACACTAAATGTTAAATATTAAGTTGACAGTCCTGATAACTGGGAATATTAAAGCCTGCTGAGGGAACTTCTATACAGTGACATGTTCCAGCTGCTGCAACATTTTTTCAGTACTCATGGTTCTTGTTTCTCACACAGAAGAACCCATCCCCAGATGAATTTACAACCTGTTCTTCCCCAACCAGACTTCAAAACGAACTGATTTCTAAAAGGCAACTCATGTTCCTCAACTGACTTCTAAAAAGCAACTCATGTCCCTTATACTGTTCCCACTCACGTCACTCTCTCTCAGCTCAGAAGAAGCCAAAATGAGTGACGCCTCTCGTCTTACAACTATGGAGCCAAAAATAAATAGAATATCAATATAAGTAATTAATTAAGTCAGGTAAAACCAGGAATCCAATTTTGGGTGAGTTCTAAAAATTTGGAGACTGTTACCTGAGGGATTAAAATTCCCTCATTGCTCTTTCCCTACCCTATCAAAAATTTGGAAGGGACACATTAAAAAAGGGGGAATGATTTGCATTTCTCTGACTGCTAGAGATGGTGAGCATTTTTTCATATACTTGTTGATTGATTGTATGTCCTCCTCTGAGAAATTTCTGTTCAGGTCCTTGGCCCATTTGTTTATTGGGTTATTCGTTATCTCATTGTCTAATTTTTTTAGTTCTTTGTATATTCTGAATATTAGCGCTCTGTCTGAAGTGTGAGGAGTAAAGATTTGTTCCCAGGACGTAGGCTCCCTATTTACCTCTCTTATTGTTTCTTTTGCTGAGAAAAAACTTTTTAGTTTGAGTAAGTCCCTTTTGTTGATTCTAGTTATTAACTGTTGTGCTATGGGTGTCCTATTGAGGAATTTGGAGCCCGACCCCACAGTATGTAGATCATAGCCAACTTTTTCTTCTATCAAATGCCATGTCTCTGATTTGATATCAAGTTCCTTGATCCACTTTGAGTTAACTTTTGTGCATGGCGAGAGTAAGGGATTCAGTTTCATTTTGTTGCAAATCTCACTCCAGTAAGATTGGCAGCCATTAGGAAGTCAAACAGCAACAAGTGCTGGCGAGGATGTGGGGAAAAGGGTACTCTTGTACATTGCTGGTGGGACTGAAAATTGGTGCGGCCAATTTGGAAAGCAGTATGGAGATTTCTTGGAAAGCTCGGAATGGAACCACCATTTGATCCAGCTATTCCCCTACTCGGTCTATTCCCTAAAGACCTAAAAAGAGCACACAATAGGGACACTGCTACATCCATGTTCATAGCAGCACAATTCACAATAGCAAGACTGTGGAACCAACCTAAATGCCCTTCAATAGACGAATGGATAAAAAAAATGTGGCATTTATACACAATGGAGTATTACTCTGCATTAAGAAATGACAAAATCATAGAATTTGGAGGGAAATGGATGGCATTAGAGCAGATTATGCTAAGTGAAGCTAGCCAATCCCTTAAAAACAAATGCCAAATGTCTTCTTTGATATAAGGAGAGTAACTAAGAACAGAGTAGGGACGAAGAGCATGAGAAGAAGATTAACATTAAACAGGGATGAGAGGTGAAAGGGAAAGGGAGAGAGAAGGGAAATTTCATGTAAATGGAAGGAGACCCTCAGGGGTATACAAAATTACATAAAAGAGGAAGTGAGGGGAAAGGAGAAAAATTTAAGGGGGAGAAATGTACTACAGTAGAGGGGGTAGAGAGAGAAGAGGGGAGGGGAGGGGGGAGGGGAGATAGTAGAGGATAGGAAAGGCAGCAGAATACAACAGACACCATAATGGCAATATGTAAATCAATGGTTCTGCAACTGATGTGATTTTGCAATCTGTATATGGGGTAAAAATGGGAGCTCATATCCCACTTGAATCAAAGTGTGAAATATGATATATCAAGAACTATGTAATGTTTTGAACAACCTACAATAAAAATTAATTTAAAAAATATTAAAAAGCAAAAAAAAAATGGGGGGGGGGAATGATAAACCCAACCTGATCATTTATTAAAATTGGGAGCCATCTTGCCACAAAGTCATGAAAAGATAATTTTGCTTTCCTATAAATTACTGCAAATTCTGAATCTGCTTGGAATGCCTGTCCGTGCCTTGAACTCACCCATGCCTGGCTCTCTGACCAGATAGCAGCCCTCTCTGAAAATTTAGTGACACCTCATAAATATTGGCCTTCTCTGGCCAGACAACGACTCTCGTGAGTCTCTAATGGTCCTCATAAATTCTGATGATGGGGCCAGCAAAAAAAAAAATTGTAAACTAGCAATAGCGTGATGCTTCTCCGAGTTCTGTTATCTGTAACCCCCCTTTTGTGTAACTTACTGGACTATAAAGCTGGGCTGTAGGAAAGGTGGGGTTGCTGTCTTGTTTCTGCCATTTTGAGAGGGATAGGCAGCTCAGCCAGTGGAAAAATAATAAGCTTGCTTTAATTTGATTTTAATTGGAGTCAGTGGTCTTTTCTCCTGTCCTGGTCAAACAGGTAAACACTCCACAAACATGGAGCTCTGCCGGCCTAAAACTTATTGAGAAACTCTCCCTGACCTTGGGCACTTGAAATATATGTTGTTGTCAGGAGCTTTAGCTTCTTTGTAGTGAGACCATCAGAGCTGGGTCTGCATCTATGTGACCTGGAGGACATGGTTTCTTATTTTCCAATGAACATGAGGCAGGAGTGCAGAATTCTCTCTTTGTAGGGAAACTGTTGTCACTGAAGGCTAAGTGTCTCCCCATGTGGTATGTGAAGCCATTTGCGCATCTTCCACATTTCATGGTGTTTCTTGCTGCTGCACTGGGGGTTTAGTATTTGCTTCATGAAATACAAGGAGATCAACAGGGACTCAGTGTTGGAGGGATTTCTCACACGTGTGGTGGGTCAGGGTCTCCAGGAGAATCCACCAATGAGGCTTATATCCCACATAGCTTGCCCCCTCAACCATTGCAACCTGATTCTGAACACGGCCCTGAAACCTCTAAATATAACAAGATGCCTTTATATGAAGAGATCAGACATATAGGGATTACTGGCTGCACCATGTCTGCCACAAGACATTTGGAAGTCAATGGCAGATCCAAATGGCCCCACCAGAGATATTTTATGACACAACTGCACACCACAGCTCTGGGTCACTACTCAGCAGGCGCCAACATACAGGATTCTTTCTTCTACACCATTTTCATGAAACCCAGTCAATCAAGGCACTCTCTGGTACACTCATGATCAGCAACTGGACATCCAAATGTTCTTCAGTGCCACTTGGTCATAAGAATTTCAAAAATTTCATGGTATTTATCTAGCCATTTTTCAAGGATGAAGTTGGATGCACTGTGAGTTTCAATTCTTTCAGGAACCATTAAATGGTGAGGAATTTCATTTCAATGAAACCTCTGGAGGACTCTCACAGGCAAGGCTTCCATGGAGTGGCCAAAAGGTCACATGAAGCCAGGCCCATTGAGGTCTACAATGCTAGGTCCATGTGTGTTTTGAATCTCAACTATGGTTGCCAAGTCTTTCAGAATAAAATCATGTGATATCATAGCTGAGATTCCCAGTGTTCTGTGGAGAGCCACCTGGGCCTATATCTCAGTTTCCAATGGGGACTCTCATGCGTGGCCTCCTGAAATCCCAACACAATTCATGGCAATTCTTCTCTGAGGTCAGGTCCAGAACGCAGTCTCTAAGGGGAATCACACCAAAGTTCAAGCCATGGTGGACACAGTTATGTCTTCCAACTGCCACACAAATGACCACAATTAAAACCAAAACACTTTCACATAGCCCTCGTCTTCTTCCATGTAGACACTCATCAAATCCTCTGGCTGGACGTTTCCAAAAGGGGTGAAGTCCAAGACCCTGTCCAAAATATGCTCCCTCGCCCCTATGTTGCCTAAGGTCAGTGTGGCCTAAACACCTTTCCTGTGAACCAGGAGTGATCAAATAGGCCTGACCTTATTACTGCTCCACTTCTCCAATTTGAGGCCTACTGACTGCCAGGTATAAATTCTTTATATGAATGGGAGTCATGAAAAAACCCAAGCATCTATGGTCTAGCCTTTGCAGGCCAGGATGGAGGTCAGGAACCTTACAGAAGATGGCGAGAGACTTCATACACAATGACGGCTATTTTGACCATTTTGTATTTGTAGCACACATGGAATCTTACCTTAGATCCATCAGGTGTTAAGAATCTAAGCAGCAGCCTCACACAGGTTCACGAGGCTGATTCAGACACATCCCTTTTGGAAGCAATTAAGCAAAGAGCCACAGGTGATGCCCATTCATTTCCATTTGAAAACTGTTTTCTTAAGGCTTCACAAAGGGGTGGCCTGAGGCAAAGACCTTCCTGACATTCAGGGCAATGAAGCAATAGGTAAGCAAATGGCCCAAAGCAAGGATTCTCCACTGAGACTTTACTGGTCACATTGATATCTGAGTTTTCTGAGATCCTCCCATTCCCTTCAGTTATCATGTACATGGCCATGTCACAGTGCTTGGAGGTGGTACATATCTTGGACACAAAACCATGAGCCAATTCTTGAGAGTGGCCAGAATTCAGGAAGAAAACAGAAACGTAGTAAGATAGTAGGTGTTGCCCATCCATAAGGCAAGTCACAGTCCATGCGTTAATTGGGCAGGATGAATGCTGGGAAGCTTTCTACAAGACAGGAAACATCCATTGATGCATTTTCTTTTCTAATGTCTACAACCACGGACACAGTGGGAGAAACAGACATAGAAACACTCGCCTTGTCAAACAATTTACTAGAAAAAGTCCATTCCAATCCAAACAAACCACCTTTCCTACCTATTCTCAGAACATGAGACAAAACCACACACTCACACCCACACCCACAAAGGCACCTCCTTCCCCCAAGTAGGTTTGTAACTATCCAGAGTGTCCTTTGACTGGTGGGTCATACTATGTTCCCCTGATATGGCCTATCCATTCTCAGATCTGGTCTCCTTGGCCAACTCTGTGACGTTGTCAGGAGCATGTGGAGAGCCACTACCTACTTTCTCAGGAAAGGTCCCTGGCATGTGGCCATCCTCACATCAGTAGGTACCAAGAAAGACTGATTCTGTCCTTAGTAACACCAAACAAGTGAGCCCACTGGGACTGGGACTTGGATTGGCTCTCAGTGCCTGGCTTCCTGGATCCCAAGTTTAAAGTGTTCCATCACCAAGGAAGTGAGGTAGGTTACTTCCTTCAGGAATTTAATGAGGTCACTGCCTTGGCAAACACATTGTCCTAACAGTTGCTTCCAATGGTTCCATGAGATGGAGGCTGCCCCTACTTCCTGTGACATTTTCACAAGTTAGAATGATATATAAATCAAAGGCACCAAGAAACAGCGCTCCACAAAGGCCTGGTTTGGTCCGTCTCCTGTACATTAAGAGAGAGGCTGATTCAGCCACATCCCTTCATCCTGAGCAGGTTTTTCGGCAATGGAAGATGACTTTTGCTCTCTCAGGTCCTTCATAGCTGCCTACATCTTCTTCAGGGATCATTTCTGCATGGACCTTTGAGGTTCTCAGCAAGTGGAAGATCCCCTACATCCCTATATTTTAAGGCCAACTCTGTCCCTGCTCTTCTCTAATGTTAGATTGAGAGATCACTGTGTGGTTACGGTTAATAACAGTTTCGATTTGGGTTAGGAATCATTCTGCAGGATGAATAATGGTATTGGGAATCTGTGATATTTATAAGAATATAGACGTGAGTTAAAATTATGGAAACAGAAATCTAGGTAAGATTTGCATCCCAGAAGGGCATTGAGACCTTCATTGGGATACTTAGCAATGTTATACTTTCTGCACAAATGTCTCAGATAAATCCATACACAATGGCATAGGACGTTGTACCTTGGATGATTGAATGTTGAAGAGAACCTCCAGTCAAAAAGGGATAGTCGGTGGAATTAGGAAGATAGTCAGTAGGTTTAGAAAGAAGGGTGAGAATAAGATTTGGAAAAAAGTTCTTTACCAATAGGGTTTCGGTTAGAGAGTGAATATTAATGTCAGCCCATGTTAAGTGTCAGTCACAATAATGAATTTGGGAAAATATGTAGGAAAGGAGGTATCAATAGAGACCTTAGGAAATCAGGCAAATTATTAAGTGAGTCATAGGATTAGGCATTTTCAACAGGGTTGAGGTTGAATATATAACCTTAGGAAGAAAGAAATATGTAGTCACCAATAGAATTGACATTTGAGAGCATTAGGCAACCTGGACATGAATGTTTTTAGTAATTCATGCTCACTTTCCATTTAGGCTTTGTTGAAAATAAATAAAATAGGTACTTGTCTCTTCCTGTTTTTCTGTATGCTTAAGAAAACACTCTTGAAATCTTGAAAACTTTTTGCTAATCTTGTTCCCAGAATGTGCTGTCCCCAACTGCCAAACTGCAGAATGTACACCCTCACCCGTTTACATGCAAACCGCCCACTTGCCCTGACCCATCAATAAACTTCCCTCCCTGCCCTCTTCAAGAAAAGTATATAAGCTCTGCTTAAGCTGTTCTCAGTGCTCTCTGCTCTATTCAAGTGAGGTCTGAGCCCCAGAATTTTGGGTGCTTTGCTGTTGCATGAGACAGTGTCTTGGTGGTCTCTTCCTCCAATGGTCGCCTGACCATTACATCTGAGGGCCCCAGCGAGTTCCAGCAGCGTTGGACGAAAGACCCCCAATAGGCTCATCTCAGGTTAAGTAAGGCGCCACTTTCTTGTTTCAGGTTTCATGTTAGGGATGGGCAAAATGGCTATTGGTGATGAGCATGAGCTCTCTCTGACGGTGGCTGACAGAAGTGTCACAGAGCCACAGGCCACGTCTCTGGGGGACGCCCCAGAGAACTCGGGAAACCGAGTAACAATAGTCTCCTAAACTCAGTGATATTTTGTTTTAGATTCGGTATTGTCAGCCCATCAGGTTTTCCTGGCTACTCAGTCCTGTTCTCAGTATTGGACGTCCATTGCCTGTCTTTATTGTCTTGTCTTGTCTGTGTCGTGTGTCATTGCTTTCACTATTTGTGTATCTTTCATATGGGACAGAACACTTCAATGCCTCTGTCCCTGAACCTTGATCACTGGACCAAAGTCTGCTTAAAGGCTCAGAATCTTCTTTTTTTCAGTAAAACGTCAGATCTGGAAGACTCTATGTGTCTCAGAATGACCCACCTTTGGAGTCGGATGGCCCCCAGAAGGATCTTTCTACTTCACACTAATTCAAAAACTCAGAGATATTGTCTTTCAGCCGGGGCCACATAGCCATCCAGATCAACAGCAATATATCTTTAGTTTGCAGGACCTCTGCAAATCTCCTCTTCCATGGTTGAAGCCTTTCCTTGTCCCTGTCCCTGCTCCTACTGGTTCTCCCACTTTTCTATCTCTCAAACCCTCTGCTCCCCCTCCTCCACCCTCTGTTGTCCCTGAGTCTCAAGACTCTACTGGACTCTCTTCCCCCTCCTTATGCCCTGCCCTTGTCCTCCAACCCCAAACACCCTCTAAGTGATTCCCCTGCTGCTGACTCAGACTCTCCACCATTGGAGGAATATAGGCCAGCCCAGCGCCCTCCAGGTGACTACCCCACGGCACACACAGCCCCTCCTTCCTTGGAGGTAGCTGGCCCGGGGAAAAGAACACAAAGTACTCGCTGGGGGGGTTAAACTTTGAAGTGGATACAGGGTAAGTATACTCAGCCCTTAAGGCCCCATTGGGCCATCTATCAAACAAAAAGGACTCTAGTTCAAGGGGCTAATGGGAGTAAATATGGGGCTTAGACAACTAAGAGGACCATGGACCTGGGGAAAGAAAAAATCCATCACTCGTTCCTAGTAATCCCAGAATGCCCGACCCCATTGATGGGCACACATCTGCTCAAAAAGCTCCAGGCCAGAATAACTTTTAACCCTGAAGGCCCCCAAGTGAAATTTCTAAATTTTTCAGTAAAAACTCCCATAGTCACGGCTTTTACTATGTCAGTAGAAGATGAACATCAACTTGTCAAACCCCCCAAGACTGATCAAACAGGCAAGCTACCCCGGAAATGGATAACAGATTACGCAGATGCCTAGGAAAAAAACTGCTGGGTTACACGTAGCCGTGAAACATCCTCCAATAACAGTGGAGTTAAAAACTTCAGCCCCCCCATCAATGTCAAAAAATATCCTCTGAGCAAAAAAGCTAAAGATGGGATAAGGCCCCATATTCAGAAATATCTGGCCTTAAGGGTCCTAAGGCCCTGTCATTTGAACTGGAACACTGCCCTGTTACCAGTATAAAAATCCAGGAACCGGGGACTATCGCACCGTTCAAGACCAAAGAGAGATCTACAACAGAGTGCAGGACATTCACCCCACAGTACATAATCTGTACAATCTGCTTAGCACTCTGAACCATGAGCGGAAATGGTATACTGTTCTGGACTTAAAAGATGCTTTCTTTTGCTTGCCTCTGCATAACGATAGTCAGTTGCTATTTGATTTTGAGTGGGTAGACCCAGAAACCGGGACGTCTGGTCAACTAACATGGACTAGACTCCCACAGGGGTTCAAAAACTCCCCCACTCTCTTTGATGAAGCCCTCCACAGAGACCCCAACAACTTCAGAACTATGCACCCTGACGTCACCCTGCTTCAATATGTCGATGACCTGCAACTGGCAGCCAACACCAAGAAAAACTGTGAGTCTGGAACCCAATTATTATTATACGAGCTTGCTCAACTCTGGTATAGTGCTTCTGCCAAAAAAGCCCAAATTTGCCAGCAAGAAGTAATCTTCCTGGACTATTCCCTTAGGGGCAGTAAGCGATGGCTCACTGAGACCAGAAAACAATCCATTGAGCAGATACCACCCCCATCTAACAGCAGACAACTCAGAGAGTTTCTTGGGACTGCTGGCTTATGCAGCTTATGGATACCTGGGTTTGCGTCCTTATCTGCTCCTTTATACCCGCTGTTAAAGAGAGATGCCCAATTCTAATGGACCCCTGAGCACCAGCAAGCTTTTGATAACATCTAAGGACACTGACACTGAAACCCTCAACTTCACTGAGCCCAGCTTGCATCTTCAGAAAGCCCTAAACTAAGTTAAAAATGTACATCAACTCACTCACCTTGGTTCAAAGAAACTGCAGGCATTCCTGAAGGATCAAGAACAGAGTTTTCCACTAACCGACTCAGAGCGAAAGAAATAACTGAACGGGTAACAAAAGCCTGCCGGGTCTGTCAATTGGTTAATGCTTACCCTTCCTACTTTCCTGCAGGAAAGCACCTACAAGAAACCAGACCAGGACAATTCTTGGAAGTGGACATTACTGAAATTAAGCCAGGAAGTTATGGACTTAAATATCTCCTAGTCTTTGTAGATACATTTTCAGGATGAATTAATTGAAGCCTTCCCCCCCCCCCCACACACACACACACAAAACAACAACAACAAAATAAATGGCACAAATGGTGGTCAAGAAGATCCTGAAAGATATTTTTCTAAGATACGGACTGGCTAAGGCAATAGGGTCTGATAATGGACTGGCGTTAATTGCCCTGATAAGTCAGGGATTAGCCAGGACCCTGGGGATTAATTGGAAATTACATTGTGCTTATAGACCCCAGAGCTCAGTACAGGTAAAAAATAAAAAATAATAGAACCATTAAAGAGAATTAACAAAATCAAGCTTAGAGATCGGCATAAAAGATCGATCTATTCTCCTGCTTTATGCACTGTTTCATGCAAGAAATACTCATACTCCTCTGTTTCCTTGTGTAACCTCACCCCCTATGAAATTCTCTATGGTCCCTCCTCCAGTAAGGGACCTAACCCAAACTCTAAGACCTAACAATCCCTTCCACACCCCCTTGCTTGACAGACTTAAAGCTCTTGAAAGAAATCAGCAATATCTGTGGAAACATCTGGCCACTGCCGACCAACCTGGGGACGAGGGGACTCCATATCGATACCAAGTAGGAGACTTCGTCTACATTAGACGACATCAGGTGTCATCCCTGGAACCCCACTGGAAAGGACCATATAAGGTGCTACATATAACACCTACAGTGGTAAATGTAGACGGAATCACTTCAAGGATCCATGTCTCTCATCTCTGGCCTGCGCCCTGTCCAAAATCTGACTGGAAACTGGAAAAGACTGGTAACACTTTCAAAGTGCGTATTCGCCATGTGGATAAGGCTACAGACTCTCCCCTTGGCCAAGAGTAGTCCTAACCCTCATCAGCCTGTTCAGCAGTAATGGCTGATCACAAATCCTACTGTACAAGAAGTATGGTCTATCTTGCATACAGCCCCTTTAGGGACATGGTGGCCATCTCTCCACCCAGACATTTGTCAGCTGGCTATAGGTCTTTCCTATTGGGATATCCCTGATGAAGGGGATCCAACTAAAATTCCAATAAATCCTTTCCGTATCATAGGTAATAGAAACAAACATTATGGATGTAGGGACACGAGAGCCAGATGCAGGTTGGCTAGCCTAGATTACTATGTTTGCCCAGCGGACTATCAAAGCCACAAACAGACATGGCTGTGTGGGGGAAATGCCGACTTCTTCTGTAAGTCATGGGAATGTGAGCATACAGGGGTGCCTGGTGGAACCCAAACTCCTCATCAAATTCAATACACAGCATTGGCCATATTACCAATTACACAACCAATACCGATGGCCCCCAGAGGGGTCTCTAGATCCTAAAATTCTCCGTGACCTTTTTAACTTCGGCAAGTGCTCAAAGGGTGGAAGGAAATTCCCCTAAGTGGAGGCATTTTCCCTCCTTCGCTCACATCCTGAACTATGCTTATCCAATAGATCCTCACCCTCAGCTTTCTGCTCCAGACTCTCTGCTGCCACTCCCACCTCAGCAACCTGATTTCTTCCCTCCAATTACTAGATCAAAAACCCAAACCGCCGGTTCTCAGATTATTGCCCCCTTGCTGAGGTAGCAGGTACTGAGGTACCCATCCACCCACTCACTACTCTCTTCTCCTGTCAGTGCCCGCACCAGGTCCCACCAGGTCCTCTTACCAGCTAACCCAAAGCTCAAACCAGCTAAGGAGAGCCCTCAGACCCCTATCCAAAATGTAATGAAAATGGCCTTTAAAGTTGCTCTGTCATCACTGAAAACAGGTTACTAAGAATTTAAAGTCCCTCACAGGCTTTTTGGGATACAAACTCCCATCTTCCCCTCTGCTCTATCTGTTCTACTGCTCAAGTTTTGTTGCCTGAAAAATTCCAAACCCCTTTCCCATTATTCTTTTACATGTCTCCTTCCTCATGCTCAGACCCAAGGTGCTGCTCTCAGACCCGCCTTCCCTGTCTTCCCCGTCTATACCAGGCCCCAGAAAAGTCTTAAATGACCTTCTCCAGCAGTCTTCACCATGGCTGACTTTAGGACTTTCAGCCAAAGAGTCCCTATAAAAGAGTTCAATGTAGATAAACTTCCCCTTTTCGTGTTTCCCTGTTCTATTTGGCCACTGGCTGGAAAAATCAGCACTCCTAAGCTATACTCCCCCTTACTAGTTTTTCACAAAACATGTGAACAAGGCCTCTGGCCTTGAGCTGGGGCTTCACAGACATGGTTACATTTCTAAGATAAATAAGTTACCAAATGAGCTCCATTGTTACAGCTGGCAGTGAGAAAAAAAAAAAGAGAAGAAAAAAGCTCTCCCACTCCAGGTGTCCTTAAAATGTTAACTTGCCCAGAACAGATGAAAAAAACAATAGAAACGAAAACTTCTTTTTGTGAACTTATGCAGACTGTGAACTTCTGAGCCCCTTCCCTTACATGTTGGGTACAAAATTCGGAAACTACCTAAATTTGGAGATCAGGTGACTAATTGATTACAACAGAAGCAATGCCCTCTAAATCCGTTGCAACCAAATAGGTATGTTTCGCTGTCTTCGGTGCTATCTTAGGTGCCTTGAATTGTCCGTCCTTACAACAGTATAATTCTATATACTTAAACATTGTTTATGTTTTCATAAAATGGTCAACAGATGTGATTAATTATGTAATGTTCAGATGTTTCCCAGAGTGCTCTATCATGAGGCAGGTTAATTTAAATATCAAATACGGGGGCATACAACCCGGTTCCTCTGGGAACCTGTATCCCTCACTTTAGCCATCCTATTAGGAAAAGGAGCTGCTGCAGGTGTGGGCACAGGAATCACTGTCCTAGTCCATGTGACACAACAAATGACCCGATAAGAAGCAGCAATAGACCAAAATTTAAAGATATTAAAAACCTCCATCACAGTTTTATAGGAATCTTTAACCTCTCTCTCTGAAATTGTTTTACAGAACATGCGAGGGTTGGACCTCCTCTTCGTGAGAGAAGGGGGCTTTTGTGCTGCATTGAGGGAAAAAGTTGATTTTATGCCGACCATACTGGAGTTGTAAAAAAATCTATGAGTAAATTAAGAAGACGCCTAGAAGAGCATCAACAAGAGAGAGATGCACAAAAAGGGTGGTTTGAGTCTTTGTTCACACAGTCCCCCTGGTTAACTACGCTTTTATCAGCCCTGGCCAGTCCATTAATAATCCTCATTTCATTGCTAATTGTAGGACCCTGTTTGCTCAACCATCTAGTTTCCTTTCTACAAGCTTAAATTGGATAAGTTAAACTTATGGTAATCAGACAACAATATACCTCACTAGAAGACATAAAATGTGAGACCCCGCAATGCTCATTTTTATGATTATAATTAACCAGAATAAGAAGTGGGGAATGAAAGGTTAATAAAATATGTACTTTTAACTTCTTGTTTTTCTGTATGCTTAACAAAATACTGATGAAATCTTGAAAACTGTTTGCTAATCTTGTTCCCAGAATGTGCTGTCCCCAATTGCCAAACTGTTGAATGTACTCCCTCTCCCATTGGCATGCAAACCACTCACTCGACCTGACCCATCAATAAATTTCCCTCCCTGCTCTCACCACGTAAATTGCATAAGCTCTGCTTAAGCTGTTCTTAGGGCTCTCTTCTCTATTCAAGTGAGCTCTGAGCCCCAGCATGCTGGACCCCCAATAAACCCTTTGCTGTTGCATGAGACAGTCTCTTCGTGGTCTCTTTTCCGACGCTCGCCCGACTTTACATTGGTACAATCATAAGTGTGAACATTCCTATGTGTGTCCAGAATATTACTATAATAAATAATATATGTAGATCAGGTAATAGGAGTTTTTCTTCCACCATTTATGGGAGCAATATTTTGAAGATATATGAATTAGTATTTTGGGTAGAAATAGGTGTACCATTTGTCTATGAATATAGAGATAATGCATGAATAGACAATACTGTGAATTAATAATATTACTGGTTCCAACTTTAAATAATGGATTGAATTGATATCTGAAAATATACAGGAAACCTTATATTGATATACTACATTTATTCCTACCCATTATACATCTGAATGAAATATTAGGGTTATGGATTTTCATGAAGAGTGTTTGAGTTTTGCTTCAAAAGTGATTATGGAAATTGAAAATAATGTGTTTGGAAAGAAGTCTCATGAAAAGACCAGTCCAGAAACCTGGAGGTATGCATGTGTTCTGAAGCAGAAAGTGATTTAAAGTGAAACAAACGCCTATATATTTGCTAACTTGTGGATGATAAATATATAAGATGATGTGCAGAAATTGAAGAAATAGTAATGTACCAGTGTTGAATAAAAATGAACGTTAAAATACACATCATGTCCCATAGGAATCTACTTGAATTGATGTTAAACTGCGTCCGTTAATGTAGAAATATTAGAATTTGTATGCACCATTCACTGAAGTTAGTTTTCAGTACTAGGAAACAAATATGTATTTCAGGTAGATGAGTATTTCTGAGAATAATCTTGTGAAAAGTTGATTATAAATCCACATACATGAACATGAATGAATTCAGGGAGTGTATAATAAGACTCATACATTTCATATTTTGAAAAATCTGGAGAGTATATATATATATATATATATATATATATATATATATATACACACACACACACACTCACACAAACTGAGACTATAAAAATAGCAATATATATGCCAATTGAAATTCACCATGAAAAATACATCACCCACAGATTCAAAAATATTCATGTTACTGAAGATAGATTTATGTATAATGTTGTTTAACTAGGAAGTTTACCCATACATTGAATTTTCAGTTCCAACAGCATTTAGGAGGAGTAATCTCTTCTCACATTTTGTATCTGCCAAGTCAGCCACCTCACAAGAATGTACGTGTGATACCAGGTAGGATTCTATATGTGCATATAAAAATACATGTGCTGAGTAGGCTACAGAGAGAGGGAGACAGGAATTCACATATTTGTTAACTTTAAAAACACATGGATAACTATTTCAACAGAAAATTGACTAGATTTATAACACATACCCTTTTTTATGCAAAAGGCAAGTCCAACTATACACCATGCCTCCTCTGAACTGCTTGGATTTCTATTCTGTTTGGGTTATTTTTCTCCATCATATTAGGAGTAGTAGTCAGAGTCCAGTAGGTTATGAGTTAGTGTCAGGGATCAGTATTTCAAATGGAAAATAGAATAATGAATCAAATGTGTATGCAAATATATGCTACACAAAAATCTTCCCACTCTCATCCAGAACAAATCCTTGACATTACCTTCGCCTGAAGTAAGTCACAATTAGAATAGAAGAGTTAGAAAATCTGTGAATACATATCTTGAGTGGAAAATGCTCAGAGTTCAGAACCTTGGAGGTGGTAGAGGAGTTTCCAAAAGTAAGGGACATGGTAAACACTCCTCTAACATAGAGGTCTGCTGGCGTAAAGACATCTTGAGAAACTGCCTCTGAGGTTGGGCACTTGAAACATACGTTATTTTCAGGAGCTTTAGCTTCCTTTGTAGTGAGACAATAAAATCTGGGTCTGCATCTATGTGACCTGGAGGATATGGTTTCTTATTTTCCAGTGAACATGAGGCAGCAGTGCTGAATTCACTCTTTGTAGGTAAACAGTGGCCACTGGGGTCTAATTGTCTCCCCATGTGGACTGTGGAGCCATTTGGTCATCCTCCACTTTTCGTGGTGTTTCCTGCTGTTGCACTGGGAGTTTGGTATTTGCTTCACAAAATACAAGAAGTTCAACAGGGACACAGTGCTGGAGGGAGTTCTGTCACGTGTTGTGGGTCAGGGTCTGCAGGAGAATGCAACAACCAGGCTTCTTTCCCACATACTTTGCCCCCTTGTCCATAGCAACATGATTCTGAACATGGCCCTGAATCCTCTCCATATAAAAACATGCTTTTACATATTCGGGTCTCCTGGCTGCACCATGTTAGTCACAAAAAATTTGGAAGCCAATGAGAAATCCACATGGCCATAACACAGATGTATTATCACACAACTGCAGACCACTTCTCTAGGCCCAATAATCTGCAGGCTCTAACTTGCTTGCCCCCATGTCCATAGCAACTTGATTCTGAACATGGCCCTGAAATCTTTCAATATAAAAACATGCTTTTACATATACAGGTCTCCTGGCTGCACCATGGCAGTCACAATGAATTTGGAAGCCAATGGCAGAACCACGTGTTCACAACACAGATGTATTATCACAAAACTGCACACCATTTCTCTAGGCCAACAACTCTGCAGGCTATAACTCAATGGCATCTCTGTTCTACACCATTTTCATGAAACCCAGTGAATTAAGGCAGGGTCTGGTACACTCAAGATCAGCAACAGGACATCCAAAGGTTCTCCAGTGCCACCTGGTCATGGGAATTTTAAAAATTTCATGGTATTTATCTGGCCATTTTTCAAGGATGAAGTTGGAGGCACTGTGGGTTTCAATTCATTCAGGAACCATTAAATGTTGAGGAAGTTCATTTCAAAGAAAGCTCTGGAGAACTCTCACAGGCAAGGCTTCCAAAAGAGTGGCCAAAAGGTCACATGAAGCCAGGCGCAGTGAGGTCTCCAATGTGAGGTCCATGTGTGTTTTGACTCAAAACTATCCCTGCCAAGTCTTTCAGAATAAAATCATGTGATATACTGGCTTAGATTCCCAGTACTCTTTGGAAAACCACCCTGGGCCTAGATCTCAGTTTCCAAGGGTGACTTTCATGCGTGGCCTCCTAATATCCCAACACTTTTCATGGCAATACTTCTCTGAGGTCAATTCCAGAACGCAGTCTCTAAGGGGAATCAAACCAGAGTTCAAGCCCAGGTTGACCCAGTCATCTCTTCACACCGCCAATCAAATGAACACAATTAAAAACAAAACACTATCACATGGCCCCATCTTCTTCCTTATAGACACTCATCATAACCACTGGTTGGAGCTTTCCATGAGGGGCACATTCCAAAAGAGTGTCCAAAATAAGCTCCCTTGCCCCTCATTTGGCTCAAGTCAGGGTGGGAAGGACACCCTTCCTGTGAACCAGGAGTGATCAAATAGGCCTGTCATTAATACTGCTCCGCTTTTCCAATTTGAGGCCTTCTGACTGTGGGGTTTAGATTCTTTATGTGAACTGGAGTCATGAGAAAAGACAAGCACCTCTGCAGAGATTTGAAGAACTCATTTGACCAAAAGGATCGCTATTCTCACTTGATTGATTTCAGGAACCTACAGAGAAAGGCAATAGAATTCATTCACAATGACTGAAATTTTTTGCGAATTTGGTTTTGGTTTCACACATGGGATCTTTCTTTAGATCCATCAGGTGCTGAGAATCTAAGCCACAGCCTCACACAGGGTAGAGAGCCTGATTCAGACACATCCCTTTCCGAAGCAATTTAGCAAGAGCCACAGGTGATGCCCATTCATTTCCATTTGAAAACTGTTTTCTTCAGGCTTCACAAAGGGGTAGCCTGAGCCCAACATCTTCCTGACATTCAGGGCAACAGAACAATAGGTAAGCAAAAGGCCCAAAGCATGGTATCTCCACTGAGATTTTTCTGGTCACACTCATATCTGAGTTTTCTGAGATACTGGCCATTCCCTTCAGGTATCCAGTACATGGACATGTCAAAGACCTTGGAGTTGGTACATATCTTGGACACAAAACAATGAGACTATTCTGGAGAGTTGCCAGAATTCAGGAAGAAAACAGGGACTTAGGAAGGTAGTAGGTTTTGCCAATCCATAAGGCAAGCTGCAGTCCATTCATAAATTGGGCAGGATGAATGCTGGGAATCTTTTTACTACACAGGACACATCCATTGTTGCATTGTCTTTTCTCATGTCTACAACCACGGACACAGTGGGATACACAGACATAGAAACACTCACCTTGTCAAATGACTTACTAGAAATAGTTCACTGAAAACCAAACAAACCGCCTTTCCTACCTATTCTCAGAACAAGAGACAAAACCACACACCCACACTCACAATGGCACCTCCTTCCCCTAAGTAGGTCTGTGACTATCCGGAGTTTTCTCTGACTGGTGGGCAATACTATGTTCCCCCGAAATGGCCTGTATTCTCTCAGATCTGGTTTCCTTGGCCAACTATGTGAAGTTGTCAGGAAAAAGTGGTGAGCCACTACCTGCTTTCTCAGGAAAGGTCCCTCTTCAGAGCTCTCCTGGCATTTGGCCATCCTCACATCAGTAGGTACCAAGAAAGACTGACTCTGTCCTTGGTAAATCCAAACAAGTGAGCCCACTGGGACTGGGACTGGAACTGCATCTGGGTGCCTGGCTTCTTGGATACCAAGTTCAGAGAGTTCCATCACCAAGGAAATGAGGTATGACACTTTCTTTGGAACTGAATGAGGTCACTGCCTTTGCAACCACTTGGTCCTAACAGTTGCTTCCAAGGGCCCCATGAGATGGAGGCTGCCCCTTCTTCCTCTGACAGTTTCACAATTTAGAATGGTATATCAACCATAGGCACACACACAGGCCTGGTTTGGTCCATCTTCTCCACAATAAGAAGAGAGAGGCTGATTAAGACACATCCCTTCATCCTGACCAGGTGGTTTGTCATCGAAGATGACTTTTGCTCTTTCAGGTCCTTCATACCTGTCTACAACTTCTCCAGGTATCATTTCTGCATGGACCTTTGAGGATCTCAGCAGGTGGAAGGTCCCCTACTTTTCTGTATTGTAAGAACAACTTTGTCCCTGCTCTTCTGTAAAATGAGATTGAGGGAACAGTGTATGTTTAGGGTTAATAACAGGTTTGATTTCGATTTGTGTTAGGAATCATTCTTCTGGATGAATAATGGTATTGGGAACCTGGTATATTTACAAGAATGTAGAGGTGAAACATAAGTATGAAAACAGAAATCCAGGTATGATTTTAAACCCATAAGGGCATTGGGCCCTTGATTGGGATACTTAGCTTTGAATTATGTTCTGCACAGATGTCTCAGATAATTTGATATACAATGGCATAGGACCTTGAACCTTGGAAGATTGAATGTAGAAGAGAACATCCCTTCAAAAAGGGATAGTCGGTAGGATTAGAAAGATAGTCGGTCGTTTTAGGAAGAAGAGTGAGTATATGATTTGGAACAAAAGTTCTTTAGCAATAGGATTTCAGTTAGAGAGTGAATGTATATGTCAGCACATATGAAGAGCCAGTCACGATGATGAAGTGGGGAAAACATGTAGAAAAGAAGATATCAATAAAGATATTACGAAATCAGGGAAAGTATAAAGTGAGTGAGAGGATTAGACATTTTCAACAGGCTTGAGGTTGAATCTTAGAAAGAAACAAATATGAAGTCACCAATAATATTGACATTTGAGAGCATTAGGCACCCTGGACATGG
Organism: Callospermophilus lateralis; assembly: GCF_048772815.1. Taxonomy (NCBI): domain Eukaryota; kingdom Metazoa; phylum Chordata; class Mammalia; order Rodentia; family Sciuridae; genus Callospermophilus; species Callospermophilus lateralis. The sequence continues at coordinate 99,676 of NW_027514489.1, forward strand.
ATGTTTTTAGTAATCTATGTTCACATTTCATTTAGGCTTTGCTTGGTTCAATCATAAGTGTAACATTTACATTTTTGTCCAGAATATTATTGTGATAATATGTATATGTAGATCAGGTGACATAAGTATTTCTTCCACCATTTTTGGTAGCAATATACTGAAGACATAAAATTAGTATTGGGCGTACAAAGAGGTGTACCCTATGTCTATGAATATAGAGATAAAGCATGAATAGACCATACTGTGAATAAGTAATATAACTTGTTCCGACTTAATATAATGGGATGAACTGATATCTGAAAAATTACTGGAAATCTTATATGCATATACAATCATTCATTCCAACCAGTTATTCATCTAATGTCAATATTAGTGTTTTGGTTTATCATGAAGAGTGTGTGAGTTTTACTTCAAAAGTGATTATGGAAATCGAAAATAATGTGTTTGGAAAGAAGTCTCATGAAAAGACCAGTCAAGAAACCCTGACAATACATGTGTTGTGAAGTAGGAAGTGATTAAAGTTTAAAGAAATGCCTACAAATTTGTGAACTTGTGGATGAAATACATATCTTATGATGAGCAAAAACTGAAGAAATAATAATGTACCAGTGTTGAATATAAATGAACATCATATTATATATCATGTCCCATTGGGATCTACTTGCATTGGTGATAGACTGGATCAGTTCCTGTAGAATTATTAACATTTGTATGCACCATTCACTGAAGTTAGTTTTCAGTACTAAGAAACAAATATGTATTTAAGGTGGATGAATATTTCTGAGACTAATATTTTGGAAAGTTTATTATAAATCCACATGCATGAACATGAATGAATTTAGAGAGTGTATATAAGACACATATATTTTATATTTTGAAAAATCTGGAGAGTGTATATATATATATATATATATATATATATATACACACACACATACCCACACACAAAAAAAAAAAACCACACACAGACATTTAAAAGTAGCAATATATATGCCAATCAAAATTCATCTTTAAATATATATCATCCACAGATGCAAAAATATTTATTTTACTGAACATGAGTTTATGTATAATGATGTTCTACTAGGAAGTTCCCCTATAGGTGGAATTTTCAGTTCCAACAGCAATTTGGAGGAGTGATCTCTTCTCACAATTTGTATCTGCCAAGTCAGCCACCTCACAAAAATGTACATGTGATACCAGGTAGGATTCTATAAGTGCATATGAAAATACATGTGATGAATAGGCTACAGAGAAAGGGAGACAGGAATTCATATATTTGTTTAATTTAAAAACACATGGTGAACTATTTCAATTAAAAATAGACTAGATTTATAACACCTACCATTTATCATGCAAAAGGTAAGTCCAAGTATGCAGCATGCCTCCTCTGAACTGCTTGTATTTCTATTCTGTTTGGGTATTTTTCTCCATCATATTAGGATTAGTAGTCAGAGGATAGTAGGGTATGGGATAGTGTCAGGGATTCAGTATTTCGAATAGAAAATTGAAAATGAATGCAATGTGTATGCAAATATGTGCTACACAAATATCTTCCCACTCTCATCCAGAGCAATGCCTTGACATTACCTTCGCCCCATGTATGACACAATTAGAGCAGAAGAGTTAGAAAATCTGTGAATACATATCTGCAATGGAAACTGCTCAATTTTCACAAATTTGGAGAAGGTAGAGGAGTTTCCAAAATTAAGGGACAATGTAAACTCTGAACAAACATGGAGCTCTGCTGGCCTAAAGAGTTCTTAAGAAACTGCCTCTGAGGTTGGGCACATGAAATATATGTTGTTGTCAGGAGCTTTAGCTTCCATTGTAGTGAGACCATCCAAGCTGGTCTGCATTTTTGTGACCTTTGTGAGCACATGGTTTCTTGTTTTCCAATGAACATGAGGCAGCCTTGCTAAATTCTCTCTTTGTAGGTAAACTGTGACCAATGGGGGCTAAGTGTCTCCCCGTGTGCACTGTGAACCCATTTGGTCATCCTCCACTTTTCGTGCTGTTTCTTGCTGCTGCACTCGCAATTTGGCATTTGCTTCATGAAACAAGGAGTTCAACTGGGACACAGTGCTGGAGCGAGTTCTGTCACGTGTGGTGGGTCAGGGTCTGCAGGAAAATGCACCAACCATGCTTCTATCCCACCAGCTTGCCTCCTTGAGCATAGCAACCTGATTCTGAACATTGCCCTGAAACTCCTACATATAACAAGATGCCTTTTGAGAGAAGGGTCTGCTGGCTGCACCATATCAGTCATAATCCATTTGGAAGCCAAAGGCAGATCCACATGGCCAAACCACAGATTTTTTATCACACACCTGCCCACAACTTCTCTAGGTCCACTACTCAGCAGGCTCGAACTTACTTGCATCTCTTTTCTATACCATTTTCATTTAAACCAGTCAATCAAGGCACCTTCTGGTATATTCATAATCAGAAACAGGACATCCAAAGGTTTTCCAGTGCCACCTGCTCATGGGAATTTTAAACATTTCATGGTATTTATCTAACCATTTTTAAAGGATGAAGTTGGAGGCACTGTGGGTTTCAATTCATTCAGGAACCATTAAATGTTGAGGAAACTCATTTTAATGAAAGCTCTCGAGAACTCTCACAGGCAAGGCTTCCAAAAGAGTGGCCAAAAGTTCACATGAAGCCAGGCCCATTGAGGTCTACAATATGAGGTCCATGTTTGTTTTGACTCTCAACTATTGCTGCCAAGTCTTTCAGAATAAAATCATGTGATATCCTGGCTGAGATTCCCAGTGCTCTGTGGAAAGCAACCCTGGGTCAAGACTCATTTTCCAAGGACTCCATGCGTGGTCTCCTAAAATCCCAACACAACTCATTGCAATACTTCTCTAAGATCAGTTCCAGAATGCAGTCTCTAAGGGTAATTACGCCATAGCTCCAGCCCACGTGGACCAATTCATCTCTTCCAACCGCCACACAAGTGACCACAATTAAAACCAAAACACTCCCACATGGACCTCATCTTCTTCCATATAGACACTCATCATTACCTCTGGCTGGAGGATTCTATGAGGGGCACAGCCCAAGACAATGTCCAAAAGAAGCTTCCTTACCCCTCATATGCCTAAAGGCCCGGACTCCCTTCCTGTGAACCAGGAGTGATCAAATAGGCCTGCCGTTAATACTGCTCCACTTCTGCAATTTGTGGCCTATTGACTGTGGGGTTTAGATTCTTTTTGTAAATGGGAGTCATGAGAAAACCCAAGCACCTATGGGCTAGACTCTGCAGGGCTTTGAAGAACTCATTTGACCCAAAGGATCCCTATTCTCACTTGATGGAGGCAGGAACATTACAGAGGAAGACGAGAGACTCCATCCACAATGACCGCTCTTTTGGCCATTTTGGTTTTGGATGCACACATGGGATCCTTCTTTAGACCCATCAGGTGCTGAGAATCAAAGCCACAGCCTCACACAGGGCCAAGAGGCTGATTCAGACACATCCCATTCTAAAGCAATTAAGCAAAGAGCCCAAGGTGATGCCCATTCATTTTCATTTGAAAACTGTTTTCTTCAGGCTTCAAAAAGGGGTGGCCTGAGTCAAAGAACTTCCTGACATTCAGGGCAACAGACAAATAGGTAAGCAAAAGACCCAAAGCAGGGTTTCTCCATTGAGACTCTCCTGGTCCCAATGATATCTGTGTTTTCTGACATGCTCTCATTCCCTTCAGCTATCCAGTACATAGCCATGTCACAGATCTTGGAGGTGGTTCATATGGTGGACATAAAATCATAAGCCTATTCTGAAGAGTGGCCATAATTCTACGAAGAAAACAGGAACTTTGGAAGATAGTAGGTGTTGCACATCCATAAGGCAATCCACAGTCCATTCATAAATTAGGCAGGATGAATGCTGAGAAGCTTTCTACTAGACATGACAAATCCATTGATGCATTCTCTTTTCTAATGTCTACAACCACAGACACGGTGGGATACACAGACATAGAAACACTTGCCTTGTCAAAGCACTCAGTAGACACAGTCCATTCCAAACCAAACAAACTGCCTTTCCTACCTATTCTCAGAACATGAGACAAAACCACAAACTCACACCCACAACCACAAAGGCACCTCCTTCCTCCAAGTAGGTATGTGACTATCTGGAGAGCCCTCTGACTGGTGGACCATTTTATGTTCCCCTGAAACGGCCTGTCCTGTCTCAGATCAGGTCTCTTTGGCTAACTCTGTGAAATTGTCCGGGACCAGCAGTGAGACACTACCTGCTTTCTCAGGAAAGGCCCCTCTTCAGAGCTCACCTGGCATTTGGCCATACTCACATCAGTATTTACCAAGAAAGACGAACTCTGTCCTCTGTAAATCTAAACAAGTGAGCCCACTGGGACTGGAACTGGGACTGCCTCTGGGTGCCTGGATTCCAAGTTTAGAGTGTTCCTTCAACAAGAAAATTAGATGAGGTCACTTCTTTCTGGAACTGATTGAATTTGCTGCCTTTGCAACCACTTTGTCCTAACAGTTGTTTCCAAGGGTCTCATGAGATGGAGGCTGCCCCTATTTCCTGTTACAATTTCACAAGATAGAAAGTTATATCAACCATAGGCACCTGGGAACAGCTCTCTACATAGGCCTGGTTTGGTCCATCTTCTCTACATTAAGAAGATAGAGGCTGATTCAGACACATCCCTTCGTCATGACCAGGTTGTTTGCAATTGAAGATGACTTTTTCTCTCTCAGGTACTTCATAGTTCCCTATATCTTCTCCAGGGATTATATCTGCATAGACCTTTGAGCTTCTCAGCAGGTGAAAGTCTCCCTACATTTTTGTATTGTAAGACCAACTCAGTCCTGCTCTTTTGTAAAGATAGATTGAGGGAACAGTATATGGTTAGGGTTAATAACAGGTTCGATTTGTGTTAGGAATCATTCTGCTGGATGAATAAGAATATTGGGATCCTGTGGTATTTATAAGAATATAGAGGTGAAATATAAGTATGACAATGGAATTCTAGATAAGATTTGAAGCCCAGAAGTGCACTGGGCACTGGAGTGGGAAACTTAGCTTTGAACAATGTTCTGCACAGATATCTCAGATAAATCGATATATAATGGCAAAGGACCATGTACCTTGGTTGATTGAATGTGTAAGAAAACATCCAGTCAAAAAGGGATAGTCGGTAGGATTAGGAAGATAGTGTAGGTTTAGATAGAAGAGTGAGAATAGGATTTGGACCAAAAGTACTTTAGCAATAGAGTTTTGGTTAGAGAGTGAATGTAAATGTCAGCACATGTGAAGAGTTGGTCACAGTGATGAACTGGAAAAAATATGTAGGAAAGCATTTATCAATAGAAACATTAGGAAATCAGGCAAAGTATAAAGTGAGTGATAGGATTAGACATTTTCAACAGGTTGAGATTTAATATATAATCTTAGGAAGAAACAAATATGTAGTCACCGACAGGATAAACATTTGAGAGCATTAGGCAACCTGGACATGGATGGTTTTAGTAATCCATGCTCACTTCCTATTTAGGATTTGGTACAATCATAAGTGTGACATTTGCGTTTTGTGTCCAGAATATTACACTGAAAAAATGTATATTTATATCAGGTGACATGAGTATTTCTTCCACCATTTCTGGAAGCAATATGTTGAAGACATATAAATTAGTATTGGGGGTACAAATACGTGCACCCTGTGTCTCTGAATATAGAGAAAATGTATGAATAGACAATAGTGTGAATAAAGAATATAATTGGTTTCAACTTTAAAAAATGGATTGAAGTGGTATCTGAAAATATAAAGAAAATTTTATATTGATAAACATACATTCATTCAAACCAATTATACATCTATTTGTAATATTAGGGTTATGGTTTATCATAAAGGGTGTGAGTTTTGCTTCAAAATTGATTATGAAAATCGAAAATAATGTGTTTGGGTAGAAGTCACATGAAAAGACCAGTCAAGACACCTGGAGGAATACATGTGTTCTGAAGCAGGAATTGATTGAAAGTGAAACAAATGCCCATAAATTTGTGAATTTGTGGATGAAATATATATCCTATGATGTCCATAATACGAATAAATATTAATGTACCAGGGTTTAATAAAAATGAACGTCAAAATGCACAGCTTGTCATATCGGAATCAAGGTGCATTGATGTTAAACTTGGTCAGTTACTGTAGAAATATTAGTTAAATCTGTTTTTCAGGTGGATGAATATTTCTGAGAATAATCTTGTGAAAAGTTGATTATAAATCCAAGTCCATGAACATGAATAAATTTAGCGAGTGTAAATAAGACACATATATTTCATATTTTCAAAAATCTGGAGAGTATATATATATATATATATATATATATATATATATATATATATATATTTACACAAAACACACACACAGACATTAAAAAGTAGCAATATATATGCCACTCAAAATTCATCTATAAATATATATCATCCAAAGATGCAAAAATATTTATTTTACTGAACATGAGTTTATGTATAATGTTTTTCTACTAGGAAGCTCCCCTATAGGTGGAATTTTCAGTTCCAACAACGATTTGGAGGAGTGATCTCTTCTCACAATTTGTATCTACCAAGTCAGCCAACTCACAAAAATGTACATGTGATACCAGGTAGGATACTATAAATGCATATAAAAATACATGTGATGAATAGGCTACAGAGAAAGGGACAGGAATTCATATATTTGTTAATTTTAAAAACACATGGAGAACTATTTCAATTGAAAATTGACCAGATTTATAACACCTACCATTTATCATGCAAAAGGCAAGTCCAAATATACAACATGCCTCCTCTGAAATGCTTGTATTTCTATTCTGTTTGCATTACTTTTCTCCATCATATTAGGATTAGTAGTCAGAGTCTAGTACGGTATGTGAATATTTCTGAGAATAATCTTGTGAAAAGATGATTATAAATCCACATTCATGAATATGAAAAATTTAGGATGTGTAAAATAATACACATATATTTCATATTTTGAAAAATCTGGAGAGTGTGTATATATATATATATATATATATATATATATATATATATATATATACACACACACACAAACATTCACAGACATTAAAAAGTAGCACTATATGCCAATTTAAAATCACCATGAAATATATATCATCCACAGATCCAAATAAATTCATTTTACTGAACATCGATTTATGTATAATGTTGTTCAACTAGGAAGCTCACCCACAGGTTGAATTTTCAGTTCCAACAGCGTTTAGGAGGAGTGATCCCTTTTCACAATTTGTATCTGCCAATTCAGCCTCCACACAAGAACGTACGTGTGGTAACAGTTAGGATTCTAAATGTGCATATAAAAATACAGGTGCTGAATAGGCTTCAGAGAAAGGGAGACAGGAATTCACATATTTCTTAACTTTTAAAATACATGGAGAACTATTTCAAAAAAAATTGACAAGATTTAAAACTCCTACACTATATAATTCAAAAGGCAAGCCCAACTATCCACCATGCCTCCTCTGAACTGCTTGTAGTTCTATTCTTTTGGGGGTATTTTTCTCCAACATATTAGGATTAGTAGTCAGAGTCTAGTAGGGTATGTGTTAATGTCAGTGATTCAGTATTTTGAATGGAAAATAGGAAAATGAATCCAATGTGTATGCAAATATGTGCTTCAGAAAAATCTTCCCACTCTCATCCAGAACAATCCCTTGACATTACCTTCGCCCCAAGTAAGACACAATTAGAGGAAAAGAGATAGAAAATATGTGAATACATATCTGAAATGGAATTTGATCAGGAGTTCACAACCATGGAGGTGGTAGAGGAGTTTTCAAAAGTAAGGGACAGGGTAAGCACTCCACAATCACAGAGCTCTGCTGGCCTAAAGACTTCTTGAGAAACTGCCTCTGAGTTTGGGCACTTGAAATATATGTTGTTTTCAGGAGCTTTTGCTTCCTTCTAGTGAGACGATCAAAGCTGGGTCAGCATCTATGTGACCTGGAGGACATAAATTGTAATATTCCAATGAACATGAGGGAGCAGTGCTGAATTCTCTCTTTGTAGGTATACTATGGCCACTTGGGGCTAAGTGTGTCCCCGCGTGGATTGTATATTCATTTGTTCCTCTTCCACTCTTCATTGTGTTTCTTGCTGCTGCACTGCGACTTTGGTATTTGCTTCACGAAATACACGGAGTTCAACTGGGACACAGTGGTCTAAGTGTCTGCCCGTGTGGACTGTGAAGCCATTTAGTAATCCTCCACTTTTCCTGGTGTTTCTTGCTGCTGCACTGCGAGTTTTGTATTTGCTTCATGAAATACAAGGAGTTCAACTGGGACACAGTGCTGGAGGGAGTTCTATCACATGTGGTGGCTCACACATGAGCATTCATGAAACCGGCCTCTATACCACATAGCTTGCTCCCTTGACCATAGCAACCTGATTCTGTAAATTACCCTAAAACCTCTCCATATAACAAGATGTGTTTACTTATAATGGTCTCCTGGCTGCACCATGTCCGTCTCATGACATTTGGAATCCAAAGGCAGATCCACATGGCCCCATCACAGATGTTTTATCACACACCTGCCTACCGCTGCTCTAGGCCCTCTACTCATCAGGCTCCAAATTACTGGCATCTCGGTTCTACACCATTTTCATTAAACCCAATCAATCAAGGCACTGTCTGGTACACTCATGATCAGAAATAGGACATCCAAAGGTTCTGTATGCCACCTGTTCATGGGAATTTCAAAAATTTAAACTATTTATCTAGCCATTTATCAAGGATGAAGTTGGAGGCACAGTGGATTTCAATTCATGCAGGAACCATTAAATGGTGAGTATGATCATTTCAATGAAAACTCTGGAGAACTCTCACAGGCAAGGCTTCCCAAAGAGTGTCCAAAAGGTCACCTGAAGCCAGGCTCATTGAGGTCTACAATTGAGATCCATGAGTGTTTTGATCTCAACTATGGCTGCCAAGTCTTTCAGAATAAAATCTTGTGGTATCCTGACTGAGATTCCCAGTGCTCTGTGGAAAGCTACCCTGGGCCTACATCTCAGGTTCCAAGGGCGACTCTCATGCATGGCCTCCTCAAATCCCAACACAACTCATGGCAATACTTCACTAAGCTCAGTTCCAGGACACAGTGTCTAAAAGGAGTCACACCAGAGTTCAGGCCCAGGAGGACCCAGTAATCTCTTCCAGCTACTACACATATGACCACAATTTAAATCAAAACACTCCCACATGGGCCTCATCTTCTTCTACACAGACACGCATCATAACCTCTGGCTGGAAGTTTCCATGAGGGGTGCAGCCCAAGACAGTGTCCAAAATAAGCTCCATTGCCCCTCATTTGCCAAAAGTCAGGGTGGCCTAAACACCCTTCCTTTGAACCAGGAGTGATCAAATAAGCCTGCCTTTAATACTGCTCTGCTTCTCCAATTTGAGGCCTAATGACTGTCAGGTGTAGATTTTCTATGTGATTTGGAGTCATGAGAAAACCCAAGCACCTATGGGCTATCCACTGTAGGGCTTTGAAGAACTCATTTGACCCAAATGATCCCTATTCTCACTTGACGGAAGTCAGGAACTGAAAAGGTCGGGCGAACTTCGGAGGAAAAGACCACCAAGAGACTGTCTCATGCCACAGCAAAGGGTTTATTGGGGGTCCAGCATGCTGAGGCTCAGAGCTCACTTCAGAGGAGCAAAGAACAAAGAGCCCCGAGAACAACTTGAGCAGAGTTTATATACATTCTTTAGAGAGGGCAGGGACTTTACATACATCATAGCCTCCTTTAGAAAATCATCATATACCGCGGGAAAATCAAATAATAACTCTAAAACATGATTAGCACATTCATTGGTGGGAACAGGTTGGGCAGCGGGTGATTGGTCAGCCGTGAGAAGGAGTATACATTTAAACTGATTGGTTGAAGCACTGAGATGTATACGTGCAAATCTGCATGGTTTCTGGGAAGGGGTGGTTAAGTAACGAGGTGGTCAGGGAAGATTTCAACACACATCTAATGGGAAGATCCGGGAATTGTCTTAAGTGCCACAGGAATTTCAGGTTCTGAGTGCAGCTTGGAAAATGTACAAAACCTGGTTCTTTACGTTTCAATTTCAATTTCTTTTATTCTTTCATTTCCCACCCCTTTTTCTGACTACTTTTAATCTTAAAAGTAATGAATCAAAATTATTGTGGGGTTTCACATTCTATCCCTACCAGTGCAGCATATTTCTGTCTGATTATCATGAGTTTCACCTGCCTAATCTGAGCCTGGAGAAAAAAAACTATGTGGTTAGGCAAACAAGGTCCCACAGTTAGCAACACCATAAGGATGATCAGGGGTCCAGCTAAGTCTGATATTAGTGTAGTTACCAGGGGTACTCGGTTAACCATGACTCAAAGCACCCTTGTTGAATCTCCTATTCTCTCTGGCGCTCTTCAAGGTATTTTCTTAATTTACTCATGAATTATTTTGCAACTCCAATATGGTCAGCATAAAAACAACATTCTTCTCTCAGTGCAACACAGAGGCCCTCTCCCTCATCAAGAGGAGGTCTAATCCTCACCTGTTCTGTAAAACAACTTCAGAGAGAGAGGTTAAGGATTCCTGCAAAGCTGTGATGGAGGTCTCTAACGTCTTCAAGTCTTGATTCATTGCTGTTTCTAATTGGGCCATTTGTTGTTAACCACGCATCATAGAAGCTGTTCCCATACCCACTCCTGCAGCAGCTCCTATCCCCAATAGGATGGCTAGAGTAAGGGACAATGGTTCCCCTTGATATCGGGTTGTTTGTCCCCCTAGTAGACCTTCAAATGATTAGGCATTATGATAGAGTACCCTGGAGAGTATCTGCACCATTACACAATAATTTACAGGGCTGTCAAAGACCTGGGCTGAAATACAAGGAGTTCTGACTGTGTGGAGTTCAGTACCATAAAGGTTCCTTTAATTAGTTCCCAGGGGGAGGAGTCAGATGTACTCTGGACTGGGGAAGTAGGCAAAGACGGAATCCAGGAAGTATTAGATGGTAGAGGGGTTCTGGTAGATCTAGGCATGGAAGGTTTAGGAGGCTTAATCCCTGGCTTGAGGGGATTGGGTCCTATTGCTGTGGGATTTTCTTTCTTTTTAAGCCAGACGGTGAACCAGAGACCAAATTCATCACCTGGGCCATAAATATAGAATCGCATTCCCCACGTATTTCCCATAGGCCAGGTTTTTCTGAGGTAGCCCCTTCCTTTGGAAGTGAAAGTTATATTGAGGGGGTAACATAGAGTATTCTTTCCACAGCGAGTTTTTGACACCACTGGGCAACCAGCACATTTCTTGGGATCAATCCAGGTGTCATTTCATCCTACCGGAATCATACCTTTCTGGGGAGTTTGGGTTCCACCATGCAGCTTTCGTTTGTTCACAACCCCAAGATCTACAATAAAAGTCACTGGGTCCTCCACAGGTTTGGGCCTGTTTTATGACTTTGGAAATCAGGTGGGCACACATAATAGTCAAGACTGGCTAGTTTACACCTGAGCTGGGGGAGATGACATCCACAATTCATGGGTTAAGGTGGTCTATGTTGCCCTAGTTAGGGTTTGAGTGGGATCTGTGTGGGGTCCTCTATGTCAGGGAGATCCCAGTCAGGGAAGCCTATGGCAAGCTGACAAATTTCCGGGTGGAGAGATGGCCACCAAGTCCATAAGGTGGCTGTTTGTGAAATAGATCACACTACTTGCCCATTAGGATTCATTACTTGCCCTTGTTGCTGAGCATGCTGATGGGGATTAGGGCTGCTGGTGGTCATGGGAAGAATCCATAGCCCTACCCACATGACGGACACGCAACTTGAGATGGATACCAGTCTGTAGAAGTTTCCAGCCAGAGTCTGTACAGGGCTCAGGCATGAGATGGGAGGCATTGATCCAGGAAGTGATCCCATCCACTTTCACCACTGTGGGTGTTATAAGCAGCACCTGGTATGGTCCTTTCCAGTGGAGTTCCAGGGATGACACCTGACGCCATCTCACGTAGACGAAGCCTCCCACTTGATATCAATGCGGGGTTCCCTCATCTCCAGTCTGATAAGCAGAGGCCAAATGTTTCCACAGGTATCGCTGGGTGCTGGGTTTGTTAAAGGGCTTTGAATCTGTCAAGCAAGGGGGTGTGAAAGGAATCATTAAGTCTCATAGTTGGGATTAGGTCCCCTACTGGAGGAAGGGCACCATTGAGAATTTCATAAGAGGTGAGGTTACACAAAGAGGTGGAGGGGGTATTTCTTTCACAAAACAGTGCATAAGGTTGGAGCATAGTCCAATTTTTTATGCCAGTATCCAAGCTTAATTTTGTTAAGTACTCTTTGATGGTTCTATTCATCCTTTCTACCTGTCCTGAGCTATAGGGTCTATAAGCACAATGTAACTTCCAATTAATCCCCAGGGTCCTGGCAAATCCCTTACTTTCCTGGGGCATGAATGCCGGTCCGTTAGAGGACCCTATTACCTTAGGCAGGCCGAACCTTGGAAAAATGTCTTCTACGATCTTTTTGACTACCATCTGAGCTGTTTCTTTCTTCATGGGGAAGGCTTCGACCCATCCTGAAAAAGTATCTACAAAGACTAGGAGATATTTAAGTTCATACCTTGCTGGCTTAATTTCAGTAAAGTTCAATTCCCAGAATTTTCCTTGTCTGGTTCCTTGTAAGCGCTTCCCTGCAGGAAGCTTGGATGGGTAAGCATTAACTACTTGGCAGACTTGACAAGCTCTAGTCACCTGCTCAGCTATTTCTTTCCTCTGTGAGTCAGTCAATAATAAGTCCTTTCTCCGGTCCTTTAAGAGTGCCTATATCTTCTCTGAGTCTAAGTGGGTGAGCTGGTGTATGTCTTTGACATAAAGGTGGGCTTTTTGAAATTGTAAACTTGGCTCTGTAGGATCCCAGAGTTCTGTATCTGTCTCCTCAGATGATAAGTTGCCTGAATGTTCCAGTGCGGCCAAGTCTCCTGATTGTTGTTCCCCCTGGTGTGGAAAAAGTTAACACAGTCACTCCATTTAGGGCTGCCAATTAAGCTTCCTCATCTGCCCTTCTTTTTCCAACCGCCAAGGGTTCGTTTCCCTTCTGGTGCCCTGGGCAGTGCACTATAGCTAGTTCCTTAGGGCCCTGCACTGCTGAGAGAAGTTGGAGGATCTCATCTTTGTTCTTTATTTCTTTCCAGGTGGAGGTTAATAACCCCCTTTGATGGTAAATAGCCCCGTGCACATTTGCAGTGGCAAATGCATAGCGGCTATCAGTGTATATGGTGGCCCTTTTGCCTGTTGCTAGTTCCAATACTTTCGTAAGGGCAATCAGTTCTGCTTTTTGGGATGATGTCAGTTCTGGGAGACCAGAGGAACAGATGACATTAATTTTGCTAACTACTGCTTCTCCAGCCCACCGCTTACCATCTTGGAGGAAGCTGCTGCCATCCATAAACCATACAACTTCAGGGCAAGGCAGTGGCTGATCCTTCAAGTCTCGTCGTATACTGGTTTCCTCTGCCAGTATATGTTGACACTCATGAGCAACGGGTCTTGATGATTCTTCTGGCAGCAGTGTAGCCGGGTTGAGTGGAGCAGCGGGTCCCAGCGTGATTCTGTCTTTGTCAAGCAAGAGGTTCTGGTAGTGGGTTATTCTAGAGTTTGATAGCCACATCTCTGGAGGCTGACAGATGATGCACTCCAGGGCATGGGGGACTATAATCGTTAGCTTCTGTCCCAACGTTAATTTATCAGCATCTTTTATTAGAAGGGCTGCCGCTGCTATAGCTCTTAAGCAATGGGGCAACCCACTAGCCACTGGGTCCAGTTTATTTGATAAGTATTCTACCGGCCTTTTCCAAGGTCCCAAAGTCTCAGTGAGCACAACCCGTGCTATTCCTTTCTTTTCCTCGATGTAGAGACTGAAGGGTTTTTCTATATCTGGGAGTGCTAAGGCCGGAGCAGATAGCAGCACCTTTTTTCTGACATTATCAAAAGCTTGTTGGTGCTCAGGGGTCCATTGGAAGTGGGCATCCCCCTTTATCAGCGGGTATAAAGGGGCAGCCAGAGATGCGAACCCAGGAATCCATAACCTGCAAAAGCCGGCAGTCCCAAGAAACTTCCTGAGTTGTCTCTTATTAGATGGGGGCAGTATCTGCACAAAGGTTCGTTTTGTGGGCTCAGTGAGCCATCCTTTGCCACCCCTAAGAGAATAACCCAGGAAGATTACTTCTTGCTGACAAATTTGGGCCTTTTTGGCAGAAGCCCTATATCCAAGCCGAGCAAGCTTGGAAAATAATGCTTGGGTCCCAGACTCATAGTTCTCTTTGGTGTCGGCTGCCAGTAGCAGACCATCCACATATTGGAGTATGGTGACATCGGGGTGTGCAGTTTTGAAGTCATTGAAGTCCTTGTGGAGGGGTTCATCAAAGAGAGTGGGAGAGTTTTTGAACCCCTGTGGGAGTCTAGTCCAGGTTAGTTGGACAGATGTTCCTTTTTCGGGGTCTATCCACTCAAAAGCAAACAGCAACTGAGTGTCCTTATGTACGGGCAAGCAAAAGTGAGCATCTTTTAAGTCTAGCACAGTGTACCATTCCTGCTCCAGATTCAGAGCGCTAAGCAAATTATATGGATTCGGTACAGTGGGGTGAATGTCCTGCACTCTGTTGTTGATCTCTCTTAGGTATTGAAGCGTCCGGTAGTCCCCAGTTCCTGGCTTTCTTACTGGTGGCAGGGGGATATTCTAGGACAAATGACAGGGCCTTAAGACCCCAAGAGCCAGGTATTTCTGAATATGGGCCCTTATCCCATCCTTAGCTTCTTTGATTAGAGGATATTGTTTAACACTGATTGGAGAGATAGAGGCTTTTAATTCTACTACTATTGGAGGTTGTTATATGGCTAGACCTAACCCAGCAGTTTCTGCCCAGGCATTAGGATAATCTTTTATCCATTTCTGGGGTAGTTTGCCTGTTTGATCAGTCCTAGGAGGCGCGAAGTGTTGATGTTCATCTTCTACGGATGTTGTCAAAGCCATGACTATGGGAGTTTTTACTGAAGGCTTTAGAAACTCCACTTGGGGACCATCAGGGTTAAAGGTTATTCTAGCCCAGAGTTTGGTAAGCAGATCCCAGCCCATCAATGGGGCTGGGCATTCTTGGATTACTTGGAAAGCGTGGTGGACTTTTCCATTTCCTAGGTCCATAGTCCTCTTAGTTGTCCCAGCCCAATATCTACTGCCATTAGTACCTTTAACAGGGGACCATTTATTTGATAGGGGGCCCAGTGGGGTCTTAAAGGTTGATTATACTGCTCCTGTATCCACTTCAAAGTTCCCTGGGGTCCCCTCCACTTTAAATGTTACCCTGAGCTCGGAGAGGGGATCCGAGCCCCGACTTTCCTAGTCCTCTTCTAGAGTCAGCACGGCGGACTGGCATCTCTGCTTCTTTCGGGGGCACTCTTTGGCCTAGTGTCCTGTTTTCTTTACAGTAGGCACACTGATCTGAGGCCAGGGGCAGCCATTGGCGGGGGCCCAGGTATCCCTTTCTGACTCCCTGCTTTTTAACTTCTGGCATATTTGGTGCTCTGACCAGAACCTTAGTCAATGCTTTAGTCTGCCTTTTGCTCCTTTCATCCTCCTTTTGTTCCCTTTCCGTCTCTCTCCTCTGTTCCCTTTCCTCCTCAGTTTCTCTCTTATAATATACTTTCTCAGCATCTCTTACTAAATCTCTCAAGGTCTTATCTTGTAATACATCTAGACGTTGTAACTTTCTCTTAATATCTAGGGCAGCCTGCTCGATAAAGGCCATTGCAACAGATGCTTGTTCATCCTCTGCCTGAGGATCAAAAGGAGTATATTTCCTATATGCTTCCATAATTCTCTCCAGAAACATAGAGGGAGACTCATTAGGCCCTTGGATAATCTCTCTTACCTTGGCCAAATTAGTCGGCCCTCTGGCGGCCACTCGGAGACCCGCTATTAGAGTCTGGCGATAAGTGGACAGATGCTACCTACATTTAAAGGTGTTTGGGTGCCAGTTGGATCGGTTCATTGGCCCGTAGGGACGGAGAGGAAGCATCATAGGGGCTTCCGAGTTTTCTATTATCCGTCACCGGCGGGTTCCTTTAGGTGGCCCGGCTTCCTCCAGGGGAGGAGGGGTTGCTGCTGCTGCAGAGAAGTCCCCTGGAGTGCTTGGGTCTGGCCCAATTGCCTCTAGCGGCGGAGAGGCTGAGTCAGCGGCGAGAATATCATCTGGAACGTGTTGGGGGTTGGAGAGCGAGGGTAGAGGATAAGGAGTGGGAGGAGTGTCCAGTCTTGTGACTCAGGGAGAATGGAAGGAAGAGGGGGAGGAGTGGAAGGTTTGAATGATAGGATGCTGGGGGAAGGGGTATATGGCTGTTGATCTGGGTGGCCACGTGGCCCCAGCTGAAAGACAATATCTCTGACTTTTCGGATTAAAGGGAAGTAGAAGGATCCTTCTGGGGGGCCACCTGACTCTGAGAATAGGCCATTCTGAAGCACAGAGAATCTGCCAGGTACGGCATTTTACTGAAAAAGAAAGATTCTGGGCCCTTGAGCGGACATCAGTCCAATGATCAAGTGTCAGGGACAGAGAAGTGGAAGTGCTTTGTCCCATAATGAGAGTTACTCAAACAGGGACAGTGAAGACACAAACGCAACACAGACAAAGACAAACAGTAAACGTTTAACATGAGTCCAAGACAAAGATTAGAACTGAGTAACTGCCAAAACCTGATGGGTTAGACAATAAAGACAGCCGGAAAACTCAACATGAGTTCAGAACAATGACCAAAACTGAGTAGCCGGCAAAACCTGATGGGCTGGCGAACCGAATCCTGAAGCAAAATATAAACGAGTTGAAGAAATTAGTATTCCTTGATTTCTCTAGTCCTCTGGAGTGTCCCCCAGGAACGTGGCCTGTAGCTCTGTGACACATCTGTCAGCCACCATCAGAGAGAGCTAATGCTCTTCACTGACAGCCACTTTGCCAATCCATAACCTGAAACCCAAAACCAGAAAGAGGTGCCTTACTTACCCCGAGAGGAGTCCATTGGGGTCTTTTGTCCACCGCTGCCGGATATCTCACCTGGGGCCTCCAGATGAATAGGTGGGGCGAACGTCAGAGAAAAAGACCACCAAGAGGCTTTCTCATGCAACAGCAAAGGTTTTATTGGGGGTCCAGCATGCTGGGGCTCAGAGCTCACTTTAGAGGAGCAAAGAACAAAGAGCCCTGAGAACAACTTGAGCAGAGTTTATATACATTCCTTAGAGAGGGCAGGGACTTTACATACATGATAGCCTCCTTTAGCAATTCATCATATACCATGGGAAAATCAAATAACAACTCTAAAGCATGATTAGCACTTTCATTTGCGGTAACAATTCGGGCAGGGGGTGATTGGTCAGCCCTAAGAAGGGGTATACATTTAAACTGATTGGTTGAATACCTGAGATGTATACTTGCTGAGCTGCAGGGATTCTGGGAAAGGGTTGTTAAGTAACTAGGTAGTCAGGGAAGATTTCAACACACATCTAATGGGCAGATCCGGGAATTGTCTAAACTGCCACAGGAAAGTGCAGCTTGGAAAGTTTACAAACCTGGTTCTTTACATTTCAATTTCAATTTCAATTTCTTTTATTCTTTCAGAACCTTACAGAGAAAGGCAAGAGGCTTAATCCACAATGACTGCTCTTTTGGCCATTTTGGTTTTGGATGCACACATGGGATCTTTCTTTCAATCCATCTGGTGCTGATAATCTAAGTCACAGCCTCACACAGGGCCAAGAGGCTAATTAAGACACAACCAATTTCAAAGCAATTACTACTCTGAGGTCAGTTACAGAACTCAGTCTCTGAGGAGAATCACACCAGTGTTCAAGGCTAGGTGCACCCAGTCATCTTTTCCAACCACCACATAAATGACCACAATTAAAACCAAAACAATTCCACATGGCCCTCATCTTCTTCCATAGGGTCACTCATCATAACCTCTGGCTGGAGGATTCCTTGAATGGCGCAGCTCAAGAGAGTGTCCAAAATAAGCTTCCTTGCCCCTCATTTGCCTAAACTCAGGGTGGCCTGGACACCCTTCCTGTGAACTAGGATTGATCACATACGTCTGCCGCTAATACTGCTCTACTTCTCCAATTAGAGGCCTACTGACTGTCAGGTATAAATTCCTTGTGTGATTTGGATTCATGATTAAACCCAAGCACCTCTGAAGAGCTTGGAAGAACTCATTTGACCCAAAAAATCCCTATACTCCCTTGAAGAAGGTCAGGAACCTAACAGAGGAAGGCAAGAGACATCATCCACAATGACTTATGTTTTTGCCATTTTGGTTTTGGATGCACACATTGGATGTTTCTTTAGATCCATCAGGCACTGAAAATCTAAGCCATAGCCTCTCACAGGGCCAAGAGGCTGATTCAGACACATGGCTTTCCAAAGCAATTAAGCAAAGAGCCACAGGTGATGCCCATTCATTTCCATTTGAAAACTGTTTCCTTCAGGCTTCACCAAGGGGTGGCCTGAGGCAAAGACCTTCCTGACATTCAGGGCAAAAGATTAATAGGTTAGCAAAAGGCCCAAAACAGGGTTTCTCCACTGAGGCTTTTCTGGTCACACTGATATCTGAGTTTTCTGAGATGCTCCAATTCCCTCCAGCTATCCAGAACATAGCCATGTCGCAGAGTTTGGAGGTGGTACATATTTTGGACACAAAACCATGAAACTATTCTGGAGAGTGGCCAAAATTCAGGAAGAAAACAGAAACTTAGTAAGATAGTAGGTGTTGCCCATCGATAAGGCAACCTGCAGTCCATTACTAAAATGGACAGGATGAATGCTGGGAAGCTTTCTACTAGACAGGACACATCCATTGATGCATTCTCTTTTCTAATGTCTACAACCATGGACACAGTGGGAGACACAGACACAGGAACACTTGCCTTGTCAAAGTTCTTTCTAGAAATAGTCCACTCCAAACCAAACACACGGCCTTTCCTACCTATTCTCAGAACATGAGACAAAACCACAAACTCACACACACACTCAAAAAGGCACCTCCTTCCCCCAAGTAAGTCTGTGACTATCCAGAGTGTCCTTTGACTGGTGGGCCATTTTATGTTCCCCCGAAAAGGCCTGTCTTGTCTTAGATCTGGTCTCCTTGTCAAACACTGTGAAGTTGTCAGGAGCCTGTTCTGACCACTACATGCTTTCTCAGGGAAGGCCCGTCTTCAGAACTCTCCTCGCATTTGGCCATCCTCACATCAGTAGGTACCAAAAAAGACAGACTCTGTCCTTGGTAAATCCAAACATGTGAGCCCACTGGGACTGAGACTGGGACTGGCTCTGTGTGCCTGGCTTCCTGGATCCCAAATTCAGAGAGTTCCATCACCAAGGAAGTGAGGTAGGTCACTTATTTCAAGAATTTAATGAGTTCACTGCCTTGGCAACCACTTTGTTATAACAGTTGCTTCCAAGGGTCCCATGAGATGGAGGATACCCTACTTCCTCTGACACTTTCACTAGTTAGAATGGTATATCAACCATATGGAACCAGAAACAGCTCTCCACATTGTCCTGGTTTGGTCCATATTCTCTCCATTAAGAATAGAGAGGCTGATTCAGACACAACCCTTCATCCTGACAAGGTTGTTTGCCATGGAAGATGACTTTTGCCCTCTCAGGTCCTACATAGCTGCCTAATACTTCTCCAGGGATCATTTCTGCTTGGACCATTGAGTTTCTAAGCAGGTGGAAGATCCCCTACATTCCTGTATTGTAAGACAAACTCTGTCCCTGCTCTTCTGTAAAGGTAGATTGAGGGAACAGTGTATGGTTAGGGTTAATAACAGGTTCGATTTTGGTGAGGAGTCATTCTGTTGGATGAATAATGGTATTGGGAACCTGCGATATTTACAAGAATATATAGGTAAAATATAAGTATGGAAACAGAAATCTAGGTATGATTTGAAGCCCAGAAAGACATTGGGACCTTCATTGGGATACTTAGCTTTGAATTATGTTCTGCACAGATGTCTCAGATAAATCGATATACAATGTTATAGGACCTTGTACCTTGGGTGATTGAATGTCGAAGAGAACATCCAGGATAAAAGGGATAGTTGGTAGTATTAGGAAGACAGTTTGTACGTTTAAAAAGAAGAGTGAGTATAAGTTTTGGACCAAAAATTCTTTAGCAATAGGGTTTCGGGTAGAGAGTGAATATGAATGTCAGAACGTGTGAAGAATCAGTCACAATGATGAACTGGGGAAAATATGTAGGAAAGCAGATATCCATAGAGACATTAAGAAATCATGCAGAGTGTAAAGTGAGTGATTGGATTAGACATTTTCAATATGATTGAGTTTCAATATATAATCTTAGGAAAAAACAAATATGTAGTCCCCAAAAAGATTGACAAGTGGGAGCGTTAGGCAGCCTGGACATGGATGTTTTTAGTAATCCATGTTCATTTTCCATTTAGACTTTGGTACAATCATAAGTGTGATGTTTGCATTTTCTGACCAGAATATTACTGTGATAAAATGTATATGTGGATCAGGTAACATGAGTATTTCTTTAACCATTTCTTGGAGCCATATTTTGAAGATGTATAAATTAGTATTGTGGGTAAAAATAGATGTACCCTGTGTCTATGAATATAGAGATAATGCATGAATAGAGCGTAGTGTGAATAAATAATATTACTTGTTCCAACTTTAAATAATGGATTAAATTGATATCTAAAAATATTCAGGAAATCTTATATTGATATACATACATTCATTTCAACCAGTAATACATGTAATGGTAATATTAGGGTTGTGGTTTATCCTGAAGTGTGTGTGAGTTTTTCTTCAAACTGATTATGGAAATCAAATATAATATTTTTGGAAAGAAGTCTCATGAAAAGACCAGTCAAGAAACATGGAGGAATACTTGTGTTCTGAAGCAGGAAGTGATTGACATTGAAACAAATGTCTAAAAATTTATGAACTTGTGGATAAAATATATATCCTACGATGTGCATAAACTGCAAAAATAGTAATGTACCATTGTTGAATAAAAATGAACGTCAAATTATATGTCATGTCCCATAGGAGTCTACTTGTGTTGATATTAAACTGGGTCAGTTACTCTAGAAATATTAGGATTTGTGTGCAGCTTTCACTGAAGTCAGTTTTCAGTACTAGGAAACAAATATATATTTCAAGTTGATGAATAATTCTGAGAATAATCTTGTGAAAAATCGAATATAAATCTAAATACATCAACATGAATAAATTTAGGGAGTATATATAAGACACATATATTTCATATTTTGAAAAATCTGGAGAGTATGTGTATATATATATATATATATATATATATATATATATATATATACACAAAACATACACACAGACTATAAAAAGTAGCAATACATATGCTAATCGAAATTCATCATTAAATATATATAATTCACATATGCAAAAATAATTATTTTACTGAACATGGATTTTTGTATAATGTTTTTCTATTAGGAAGCTCACCCATAGGTTGAATTTTCAGTTTCAACAGCGTTTAGGAGGAGGGATCTCTTCTCACAATTTGTATCTTCCAAGTCAGACAAAACAAAAAAATTAACCTGTGATACCAGGTAGGATTCTATATGTGCATATAAATATACATGTGCTGAATAGTCTATAGAGAAAGGGAGACAGGAATTCACATATCAGTTAATTTTAAAAACACATGGAGAATTATTTTAACCAAAAATTGACTAGATTTATAACACCTACCCTTTATCATGTAAAAGTCAAGTCCAAATATACACCATGCCTCCACTGAACTGCATGTATTTCTATTTTGTTTTGGTTATTTTTCCTCCATCATATTAGGATTAGTAGTCAGAGTCTAGTAGGGTATGGGTTAGTGTCATGGTTTCAGTATTTTGATTGGAAAATAAGAAAATGAATCCAATGTGTATGCAAATATGTGCCACACAAAAATATTCCCACTCTCATCCAGAACAATGAATTGCCATTACCTTCACCCCAAATAAGACACAATTAGAGGAGAAGAGTTAGAAAATCTGTGAATACATATATGGAATGGAACATAATCAGGAGTTCACAACCTTGGAGGTGGTAGAGGAGTTTCCAAAAGTTAGGGTCAGGGTAAACACTCCACAAACATGGAGCTCTGCTGGCCTAAAAACTTCTTGAGAAACTGTCTCTGAGTTCGGGCACTTGAAATATATGTTGTTGTCAGGAGCTTTAGCTTCATTTGTAGTGAGACCATCAAAGATGGGTCTGCATCTATGTGACCTGGAGAACATGGTTTCTTTTTTTTAATGAACATAAGGGAGCAGTGCTGAATTCTCTCTTTGTAGGTAAACTGTGGCCACTCGGGTCTAAGTGTCTCCCCATGTGGACTGTGAAGCCATTTGGTCATCCTCCACTTTTTGTGGTGTTTCTTGCTGCTGCACTGGGAGTATGGTATTTACTTAACGAAATACAATGAGTTCAACTGGGACAAAATGCTAGAGTGAGTTCTGTCATGTGTGGTGGGTCAGGTTCTCCAGGAGAATGCACCAACAAGTCTTCTATCCAACATAGCTTGTCCCCTTGACCATAGCAACCTGTTTCTTAAAATTGACGTTAAACCTCTCCATATAACGAGATGCCTTTACATATAAGGGTCTGCTGGCTACACTATTTCAGTCACAAGCCATTTGGAAGCCAATGGAAGATCCACATGACCCCACCACAGATATTTTATCACACATCTGCACACCACTGCTCTAGGCCCACTACTCAGCAGGCTCCAACTTACTGGCATCTCTGTTCTACACCATTTTCATAAAACCAAGTCAATTAAGCCACTGTCTGGTACACTCATGATCAGAAACAGGACATCCAAAGATTCTCCAGTGCCACCTGGTCATAGGAATTTCAAATATATCATGGTATTTATCTGAGATTAGGAAGATAGACGGTAGGATTAAAAAGAAGGGTGAGTAAAGGATTTGGACATTAAGTTCTGCTTCTCCAATTTGACGCGTATTGTCATGCATGGGCGACTCTCATGCCTGGCCTCCGAAAATCTCAACACAATTCATAGCAATACATCTCTAAGGTCATTTCCAAAACTCCGTTTCTAAGGGGAATCACACCAGAGTTCAAGCCCAGGTGGACCCATTCATCTCTTCCAACCGCCACACAAGTGACCACAATTAAAAACAAAACACTCCCACATGGCCCTCATTTTCTTCCATGTAGACACTCATCATAATCCCTTGCTAGAGGTTTCCATGAGGGACACAGTCCAAGACAGTGTCCAAAATAAGCTCCCTTCCCCCTCATTTGCCTAAAGTCAGGGTGGCCTGGGCACCCTTCCTGTGAACCAGGAGTGATCAAATAGGACTGCCATTAATGCTGCTCTGCTTCTCGAATTTGAGGCCTACTGACTGTGGGGTTTAGATACTTTATGTGAATTGGAGTCATGAGAAAACCCAAGAATCTCTGGGCTTCCCTCTGCAGGGCTTTGAAGAACCCATTTGAGTGAGTCTAGGAGTTGGACCAAAAGTTCTTTAGCAATAAGGTTTTGGTGAGAGAGTAAATGTAAATGTCAGCACATTTGAAGGGTCATTCCCAATGATGAACTGGAGAAAAGGTATTTGAAAGCAGATATCAATGGAGACATTAGGAAATCAGGCAAAGTACAAAGTGAGTGGTAGGATAAGACATTATTAACAGGGTTGAGTTTGAATATATAATCTTAGGAAGAAACAGATATGTAGTCACCAATAGGATTAATATTTGAGAGCATTAGGGAACCAGGACATGGATGTTGTTAGTAATACATGCTCACATTCAATTTAGGCTTTGGTACAGTCATAAGTGTGACCCTTGCATTTTGTGTCAGGAATATTACTGTGATGAAATGTATATGTATATCAGGTGACTAGAGTATTTTTTCCACCATTTCTGAAAGCAATATTTTAAAGACTTATAAATTAGTATTGGGGATACAAATACATAGACCCTGGGTCTATGAATATAGAGATGATGCCTTAATAGACCATACTGTGAATAAATAATATAACAGGTTCCACTTTTAATATTGGATTGAATTGATATCTGAAAATACATAAGAAATTTTATGTTGATATACAATCATTCATTCCAAACAGTTATACATCTAATGGTAATAATAGAGTTATGGTTTATCATGATGGGTGTGTGAGTTTGCCCCAAAAGTGATTCTGGAAATCGAAAACAATGTGTTCAGAAAGAAGTCTCATGAAAAAAACAGTCAAGAAAGCTGGAGGAATACATGTGTTCTGAAGCAGGAAGTGATTGAAAGTGAAACAAATGCCTATAAATTTGCTAAATTGTGGAAGAAATATATATCGTATGATGTGCATAAAATGAAGAAAACTAATATACCAGTGTTGAATAAAAATGAACGTCAAAATAGACATCATGGAACATAGGAATCTACTTGCACTGATGTTAAACTGGGTAAGTTACTGTAGAAATATTAGCATTTGTATATACCATTCACTGAATTTAGTTTTCAGTACTAGGAAACAGATATGTAGTTCAGGTGGATGAATATTTCTGAGAATAATCTTGTGAAAAGTTGATTAGAAATCCAAATATATGAACATTAATGAATTTAGGAGTGTATAATAAGACACATATATTTTACATTTTGAAAAATCTGGAGAATATATATATATATATATATATATATATATATATATATATATATATATATATATATACACACACACACAAAACCCACACAGAGCAATTAAAAAGTAGCAATATATATGCCAATCAAAATTCATCGTGAAATTTATATGATCCACATATCCAAAAATATTTATTTTACTGAACATGGATTTATATATAATGTTGTTCACCCAGGAAGCTCCCCCATAGGTTGAATTTTCTGTTCCACAATTTGTATCTGTCAAGTTGGCCACCTCACAAGTATGTACGTGTGATACCAGGTAGGATTCAATATGTGCATATACAAATACATGTGCTTAATAGGCTACAGAGAAAGGGAGACAGGAATTCACATATTTGTTAACTTTAAAAACACACGGAGAACTACTTCAATTAAAAATTGACTAGATTTATAACTCCAAACCTATGTATTGCAAAAGGCAAGCCCAACTATACACCACCCCTCCTCTGAACTGCTTGTATTTCTATTCTGTTTGAGTTATTTTTCTCCATCACATTAGGATTAGTAGTCAGAGTCTAGCAAGCTATGGGTTAGTGTCAGGGAATCAGTATTTCGAATGGAAAATTGGAAAATGAACACAATGTGTATGCAAATATGTGCTACACAAAAATCTTCTTATTCTCTTCCAGAAAAATTTATTGTAATTAACTCCGCCCCAAGTAATACAGAATTAGAGAAGAAGAGTTAGAAAATCTGTGAATACATATCTGGAATGGAATATGCTCAGGAGTTCACAACCTTGGAGGTGTTAGAGGAGTTTCCCAAAGTAAGGGACACAGTAAACATTTCTCAAATGTGGAGCTCTGGTGCCCTAAAGACTTCTTGGGAAACTGCCTATGTGGTTGGGCACTTGAAATATATATTGTTTTCAGGAGCTTTTGATTTCTTTCTAGTGAGACCATCAAAGCTGGGTCTGCATCTATGTGACCTGGAGGACATGGATTCTTATTTTCCAATGTACATGAGGTAGCAGTGCGGAATTCTCTCTTTGTAGGTAAACTGTGGCCATTGTGGGCTAAGTGTCTCCCTGGGGGACTGTGAAGCCATTTGGTCATCCTCCAATTTTCATGGTGTTTCTTGCTGCTGCACTGGGACTTTGGTATTTGCTTCACGATATACAAGGAGTTCAAATGGGACACAGTGGTGGAGGAAGTTCTGTCTTGTGCGGTGGGTCAGGGTTCTCAGGAGAATGCACCAAGCAGGCTTCTATCCCTCATAGCTTGCCCCCTTGTCCATAGAAACCTGGTTCTGAACATTGCCCTGAAACCTCTCCATATAACAATATGCCATTTCATTGAACATTCTGCTGGCTGCACCATGTCAGTCACAAGCAATTTGGAAGCTAATGGCAGATTGACATGGCCTCACAAAGATGTTTTATCATACACCTTCCCACCTCTGCTCTAGGCCCACCACTCAGTAGGCTCCAACTTACTGGTATCTCTGTTCTACACCATTTTTATGAATCCCAGTCAATCAAGGCACTGCCTGATAGATTCATGAATGATGTAGGACATCCAAATGTTCCCAGTGCGACCAGGTCATGGGAAATTCAAAAATTTCATGGTATTTATCTAGGCATTTTTCAAGGATGAAGTTGGAGGCACTGTGGGTTTTAATTCATTTGGGAACCATTAAATGGTGAGGATGCTCATTTCAATGAACGCTATCGAGAACTCTCACAGGCAAGACTTTCCAAAGAGTGGCCAAAAGGTCACATGAAGCCAGGCTCATTGAGGTCTACAATGTGAGGTCCATGTTTGTTTTGATTCTCAACTATGGCTGACATACCTTTAAGAATAAAATCATGTGATATCCTGGCTGAGATTCCCAGTGCTCTGTGGAAAGGTACCCTGGGCCTATATCTCAGTTTCCATGGGCGACTCTCATGCGTGTCCTCCTAAAATCCCAACACAAGTCATGGCAATACTTCTCTGAGGTCAGTTTCAGAACTCACTCTCTAAGGGGAATCACGCCACTGTTCAAGCCCAGGTGGACCCAGTCACCTCTTCCAACCGCCACACAAATGAAAACAATTGAAACCAAAAAAAATCCCACATGGCCCTCATTTTATTTCATATAGACACTGAACATAACCTCTTGCTAGAGGTTTCCATGAGGAGCACAGTACAAGACAGTATCCAAAATAAGCTCCCTTGCCCCTCGTTTGCCTAAAGTTTGAGTGGCCTGGACACCCTTCCTGTGAAACAGGAGTGATCCAATAGGCCTGCATTTAATACTGCTCCACTTCTCCAATTTGAGGCCTACTGACTGTGGGATTTAGATTATTTATGTGTATTGGAGTCATCATAAAACCCAAGTACCAATGGGCTAGCCTCTGCAGGGCTTTAAAGAACTCATTAGACCCAAAGGATCCTTATTCTCACTTGATGGAGGTCAGGAAACTTACAGAGAAAGACAAGAGAATTCACCCACAATGACTGCTCTTTTGGCCATTTTGGTGTTGGATGCATACATGGGATCTTTCTTTACATCCATCAGGTGCTGACAATCTAAGCCACAGCCTCACACTGGGCCAAGAGCCTGATTCAGACACATCCCTTTCCAAAGCAATTAAGCAAAGAGACACAGGTGATGCCCATTCATTTCCATTTGAAAACGGTTTTCTTCAGGCTTCACAAACGGGTTGGCCTGAGGCAAAGTCCTTCCTGACTCAGGGGAAAAGAACAATTGTTAAGCAAAAGGCCCAACCACGGTTTCTCCACTGAGATGTTAGTAGTCACACTGATATCTGAGTTTTCTGAGATGCTCGCCATTCCCTTCAGCTATCCAGTATATGGCCATGTGACAGAGCTTGGTGGTGGTACATATCTTGGACACAAAACCATGAGCCTATTCTGGAGAGTGGCCAGAATTCAGGAAGAAAACTGGAACTTAGGAAGATAGCAGGTGTTACCCATTGATTATGCAAGCCCTGGTCCATTCATTAATTGGGCAGGATGAATGCTCGGAAGCTTTCTAATAGACAGGACACATCCATTGATGCATTCTTTTTTTCTAATGTCTACAACCACGGACACAGTGAGATACACAGACATAGAAACACACGCCCTGTGAAACGACTTAGTAGAAACATTTCACTCCAAACCTCAAAACCGTCTTTCCTACCTATTCTCAGAACATGAGACAAAACCACAAACCCACACCAACACCCAAAAAGGCACCTGCTTCCCTCAAGTAGGTCTGTGACTATCCAGAGTGTCCTCTGACTTCTGGACCATACTATGTTCTCCCAAAATGGCCTGTCCTTTATCAGATCTGGTCTCCTTGGTCAACTCTGTGAAGTTGTCAGGAGCTAGTGGTGAGCCACTACCTGCTTTCTCAGGAATGGCCCCTCTTCAGAGCTTTTCTGGTATTTGGCCATTCTCACATCAGTAGGTACCAAGAAAGATTGACTCTGTCCTTGGTAAATCCAAACAAGTGAGCCCACAGGGACTGTGACTGAGACTGGCTTGGATGCCTGGCTTCCTGGATCCCATGTTCAGAGAGTTCCATCGCCACGGAAGTGAGGTGAGGTCACTTCCTTCAGGAACTGAATGAGTTCACTGGCTTGGCAACCACTTTGTCCTAACAGTTGCTTCCAAGGGTCACATGAGATGGTGGCTGCCCCAACTTCCTGTGACACTTTCACAAGTTAGATTGGTATATCAACCATAGGAACCTGGGAACAGCTCTCCACAGAGGCCTGGTTTGTTCCATCTTCTCTACATTAGGACGAGAGAGGCTGATTTGGACACAACCCTTCATCCTGGCCAGGTTGTTTGTCATGTAAGATGACTTTTACTCTCCCAGGTCCTTCATAGCTGCCTACATCTTCTCCAGAGGACATTTCTGCATGGACCTTTGAGGTTCTCAGCAGGTGGAAGATCCACTACATTCCTGTATTGTAAGACTAACTCTGTCCCTCCTCTCTGTAATGTTAGATTGAGGGGAAAGTGTACGGTTAGTGTTAATAACATTTTCGATTTGGTTAGGAATCATTCTGCTGGATGAATAATGGTATTGGGAACCTGTGATATGTATGAGAATATATAGGTGAAATACATGTATGAAAACAGAAATCTAGGTAAGTTTTGAAGCCCAGAAGAGAATTGGGCCCTTGATTGGGATACTTAGCTTTGAATTAGGTTCTGCACAGATGTGTCAGATTAATCAATATTCAATGGCCTAGGACCTTGTACCTTGGATGATTGAATGTAGAAGAGAACATCCAGTCAAAAAGGGATAGTCGGTAGTTAAAGGTTAATAAAATAGGTACTTGTCACTTCCTGTTTCTCTGTATGCTTAACAAAACACTTTTGAAATCTTGAGAACTCTTTGCTAATCTTGTTCCCAGAATGTGCTCTCCCCAACTGCCAAACTGCAGAATGTACTCCCTCACCCGTGTGCACGCACACTGCCCACTCACCCGGACCCATCAATAAACTTTCCTCCCTGCCCTCTCCAAGAAAATTATATAAACTCTGCTTAAGGTGTTCTCAGGGCTCTCATCTCTTTTCAATTGAGCTCTGAGCCCCAGCATGCTGGACCCCCAATAAACCCTTTGCTGTTGCATGTGACAATCTCTTTGTGGTCTCTTCCTCCAAGGCTTGCCCGACCTTTTCATATGGAGGTTCCACTGAAATCCAGCAGCGGCGAATGTGAGACCCCATGTGTCGTGGCTTTCACTATTTGTGTATCTTTCATTATGGGACAGAGCACTTCAATGTCTCTGTCCCTGACCATTGATCACTGGCCCAAAGTCCACATAAGGGCTCAGAATCTTTTTTATTTAGTAAAACACTGGACCTGGAAGACGCTCTGTGCCTCAGAATGACCCACCTTTCGAGTCGGATGGCCTCTAGAAGGATCTTTCTACTTCCCACTAATTTAAAAAGTTAGAGATATTGTCTTTTAGCCAGGGCCACATAGCCATCTGGATCATTCCGCCATATATCTTAACTTTGCAGGACCTCTGCAAATCTCCTCCTCCATGGGTGAAGCCTTTCCTTACCGCTGCCCCTGCTCCTACTCCTTCCCCCATGATCTCTCAAACCCTCTGCTCTTCTTCCTTCTCCACCCTCTGTTCTCCCTGAGTCACAAGATTTGACTCTACTGGATTCTCCTCCCCCTCCTTATCCCCTGCCCTCTTCCCCCAATCCCCAACACCCTCTAAGTGATTCCCCTGCTGCTGACTCAGCCTCTCTGCAATTGGAGGAGCACAGCACCCTCCAGATAGCTCCCCAGTGGCACACACAGCCCTTCCTTCCCTTGAGGAAGCTGGCCCGGCTATAGGAACTCGCCAGCAGTGAATAGTTGAAAACACTGGAACTCCCATGATGCTCCCCCTCCATCCCTATGGGCCAAAGATTGACGACGGCCATGGGGGAAAAAATGCAAGCCTACCAGTTTTGGCCATTCTCCTCTTCAGACGTACATAATTGGAAATATAACAATCCCCCTTTTTCTGAGCACCCCACCTGGCACACAGGTCTGGTTGAGTCATTGATGTTTTCACACTAGCCTACTTGAGATGACTGCCAACAACTCATAGGGACTGTCTTCATGACAGAGGATCAAAATAGAATACTCCTGGAAGCTGGAAAAAAATATCCTCTGACCAGATGCGTGACTGACACAACTTCCCAAGATAATCAAAGCCAGCTTTCCTTTGAACCAACCCAACTGTGGCCCCCAAATATTTGAAGGTAGGGAGCATCTGTTCACTTATCACCGGGCTCTAATAGTGGGTTTCCGTGCGGCCGCTAGGCGACCAACTAATTAGGCCAAGGTAAGAGAGATTATTCAAGGGCCTGAAGAACCTCTCTCTATGTTTCTAGAGAGAATTATGGAGGCATATAGAAGATACACTCCTTTCAATCCTCAGGCAGAGGATCAAAAGTCATCTGTCACAATGGCCTTTATTGGGCAAGCTGCCCCGGATATTAAAAGAAAGTTAAAATGCTTAGATGGATTACAAGATATGACTTTGAGAGATTTAGTCAGAGAAGCTGAGAAGGTATACTTTAAGAGAGAAACTGAGGAAGAGAAGGGAACAAAGGGAGGATAAAAGAAACAAAAGACAGACTAAGGCGCTGACTAAGGTCCTGGTCACAACAACAAATAGGCCAGAAATTAAGAAACAGGGAGACAGGAAGGGATACCTGGGCCCACGCCAGAGGCCACTCCTTGCCTCAGATCACTGTGCCTACTGTAAAAAAAAGGACACTGGGCCAAAGAGTTCCCTAGAAAGAGACAGCCACTCCTGCCAGCCATTCTGACTCTTGAGGATGACTCCAAAAGTCGGGGCTAACATCCCCTCCCGGAGCTCAGGGTAACTTTTGAAGTGTAGGGGACCCCAGTAAACTTTGAAGTGGATACAGGGGCAATATACTCAGCCCTCAAGGCGCCATTGGGCCATCTATCAAATAAAAGGTCTCTAGTTCAAGGGGCAAATGGCAGTAAGTATTGGGCTTGGACAACTAAGAGGACCATAGACCTGGGAAAAGGAAAATCCATCAATCCTTCCTAGTAATCACAGAATGCCTGGCCCCATTGATGGGCAGAGATCTGCTCACCAAGCTCTGGGCCAAAATAACTTTTAACCCTGAAGGCAACCAAGTGGGATTTCTAAATCCTTCAGTAAAAACTCCTATAGTCATGGCTCTAACTATGTCAGTAGAAAATGTACATCAACTCACTCAACTTTGTTCAAAGAAACTGCAGGCATTCCTGAAGGATCAAGAACAGAGTTTTCCACTGACCAAATCACAGCAAAAGGACTGAATGGGTAACAAAAGCCTGTCGGGTCCATCAATTGGTTTATGCTTACCCTTCCAAGCTTCCTGGAGGAAAGCACCTAGGAGGAAAAAGACCAGGACAATTCTGGGAAGTAAACTTTACTGAAATTAAGCATGCAAGGTATGGACGTAAATATCTCCTAGTCTTTGTAGATATATTTTCAGGATGGATTAAAGCCTTCCCCACCAAAAAAAAAGAAAGAAAGAAAGAAAGAAAGAAAGAAAGAAAGAAAGAAAGAAAGAAAGAAAGAAAGAAAAAGAAAGAAAGAAAGAAACAGCACAAATGGTGGTCAAGAAGATCCTGGAAGATTTTTTTCCAAGATACGACCTGCCTAAGGTAACAGAGTCTGATAATGGACCTGC
The DNA here is from genome assembly GCF_048772815.1 of Callospermophilus lateralis. NCBI lineage: Eukaryota > Metazoa > Chordata > Mammalia > Rodentia > Sciuridae > Callospermophilus > Callospermophilus lateralis. Next base: position 131,647 of record NW_027514489.1, read on the forward strand.
ATTCATGACCCAGGTACGTTAGGGGTTAGCCAGTACCCTGGGGATTACATTGTGCTTATAGACCACAGAGTGCAGGACAGGTAGAATGAATGAATAGAACCATTAAAGAGACCTTAATGAAATTAAGCTTAGAGACCGACATAAAAGATTGGACAATGCTTCTGCCTTATGCAATGTTTCATGCAAGAAATTCTCTCTCTGTTTCTTTGTGTAACCTCACCCACTATGAAATTCCCTATGGGGCCCCTATTCCAGTAAGGGACCTAACCCCAACTCTAAGACCTAACGATCCCATCCACACCACCATACTTGACAGACTTACAGCTGTTGAAAGAACTCAGCGATACCTGTGAAAACAGCTGGCCACTGCCTACCAACCTGGAGATGAGGGGACTCCACATCAATATCAAGTAGGAGACTTTGTCTATGTAAGACAACATCAGGTGTCATCCCTGGAACCCCACTGGAAAGGACCATACCAGGTTCTACTTATAACACCTACAGTGGTAAAGGTAGACAGAATCACTTCCTGGATCCTGGCCTCTCATCTCAAGCCTGCACCCTGTCCAGACTCTGCCTGGAAACTGGAAGAGACTGGTAACCCTTTCAAATTGTGTATTCGCCAGGTGGATGAAGCTATAGATTCTCTCTTTGACCACCAGTAGTTCTAACCCTCATCAGCCCTTTCAGCAGCGATGGCTGATCACAAATCCTACTGGAGAAGAAGTATAATCTATCTCACATATAGCCCACTTTGGGACCTGGTGGCCATTTCTCCACCCAGACATTTGTTAGCTGGCTATAGGTCTTTTCTATTAGGATATCCCTGATGAAGAGGATACCACTAAAATTCCATTAAATACCTTTAGTACCATAAATAATGGAAACAAACATTATGGATGTCGGGACAGGTAAGCCAGGTGCAGGTTGGCTAGCCTAGATTACTATGTTTGCCCGGCAGACAATCAAAGCCACAAACAGCAACAGCTGTGTGGAGGAAAAGCCAATTTCTTCTGTAAGTCATGGGGATGTGAGCATACAGGGGCTTCCTGATGGAACCCGAACTCCTCATCAAATTCTGTACACAGCATTGGCCATATGACCAATTAAATAACCAAAACCCATGGCCCCCAGAGGGGTCTCTAGATCCTCAAATACTGTGTGACCTTTTTAACTTCTGCAAGTGCTCAAAAGGGTAAAAGGAGATTCCCCTATGTGGAGGCCTTTTCCCTCCTTCGCTCACATCCTGAACTATGCTTCTCCAATAGATCCTCACCCTCAGCCTTCATCTCCAGACTATCTGCTGTCACTCCAAACTCAGCAACCTGATTTCTTCCCTTCAATTACTAGATCAAAAACCCAAACCAACACCGGTTCTCAGACCATTGCCCCCTGGCTGAGAAGCAGGTACTGAGGTACCCCTCCACCGACTCACTCCTCTCTTCTCTTGTCACTGCCCGCACTGGGTCCCACCAGGTCCTCTTTCCAGCTAACCCATAGCTCAAACCAGCTGAGGAGAGCCCTCAGACCCTTATCCAAATGTAATGAAAATTACCTTTAAAGTTGCTCTTTCATCACTGAAAACAGGTTACTAAAAATTTAAAGTCCCTCACAGGCTTTGTGGATACTCACTCCCTTCTTCCCCTCTGCTCTACCTCTTCTACTGCTCAAGTTTTGTTGCTAGGAATATCCCAAACCCCTTTCCCATTATTCTTTTACATCTCTCCTTTCTCATTCTCAGATCCATGAAGCTGCTCTAAGCCCCGACTTCTCTGTCTCCCCCCTCTGTACCAGGCCCACAGAAAAGTTTTCACTGACCTTCTCCAGGAGTCTTCACCATGGCTGACTTTAGGACTTTCAGCAAAAAAGTCCCTATAAACGATTTCAGTGTAGATAACCTTCCTCATTTAATGTTGCCCTGTTCCACTTGGCCACTGGCTAAAAATAATCAGCACTCCTAAGCTAGACACCCCCTTACTAGTTTTTCACAAAATATGTGAACAATTCCTCTGGCCTTGAACTGGGGCTTCACAGAGATGGCAACATTTCTAAGATAAAGAAGTTACCATCTGGGCTCCATGGTAACAGCTGGCAGGGGGAAAAAAAGAAAGGGAAGTAAAAGCTCTCCCCCACCCAGTTGTCCTTGAAAAGTTAACTTGCCCAGAACAGAGAAAAAAAAAACAGAAACAAAAACAGCTTTTTGTGAACTTCTGCAGAGTGTGATCTTCTGAGCCACTTCTCTTACATGTTGGGTACAAAATTCTGAAACTACCTAAACTTGGAATTCAGAAGATTAATTGATTACAACCGAAGCAATGCCCTCTGAATCTGGGTGCAACCAAATAGGACTGTTTCACTGTCTTTGGTGCTATCTTAGGTGCCTTGCCTTGTCCGTCCCTACAACAGTATAATTCTATATACTAAAACATTGTTGATGTTTTCATGAAATGAAAAACGGATGTGATTAATTGTGTAATGGTGCATATGTTACCCAGAATGCTCTATCATGACGCAGGTTCATTTGAAGATCGAATAGGTGGGACATACAACCCGGTTTCACTGGGAACATATGTCCCTCACTTTAGCCATCCTATAAAGAATAGGAGTTGCCACAAGGGTGGGCACAGGAACCACTGCCCTGGTCCATGGGACACAACAAGTGACCCAGTTAGAAGCAGAAATAGACCAAAACTTAAATATATTAGAAACCTCCATAACAGCTTTGCAGGAATCTTTAACCTCTCTCTCTGAAGTTCTTTTACAGAACAGTTGAGGGTTGGACCTCCTCTTCATGAGTGAAAGGGACCTTTGTGCTGCATTGAGGGAGGAATGTTGTGTGAAGTTGTCAGAAGCCAGTGGTGAGCTACTACCTGCTTTATCAGGAAAGGCCCCTCTTCTAAGCTTTCCTGTCTTTTGGCCATCCTCACATCAGTAGGTACCAAGAAAGACAGACTCTGTCCTTGGTAAATCCAAAAAAAGTGAGACCACTGGGACTGGGACTGGGACTGGTTGTGCTTGACTGGCTTTCTGAATCCCACGTTTAGAGAGTTCCATCACCCAGGACGTTATGTGAGGTAACCTCAATCAGGAAGTGAATGAAGTCACTGCCTTGGCAACCACTTTGTCCTAAGAGTTGCTTCCAAGGGTCCCATGAGATGGAGGGTGCCCCTACTTCCTGTGACATTTTCACACGTTGGAATGGTATATCAACCATAGGCACCCGAGAACAGCTCTCCACACAGGCCTGGTTTGGTCAATCTTCTCTACATTAAGATGAAAGAGGCTGATAAAGACACATCCCTTCATTCTGACCAGGTTGTTTACCATGGAAGTTGAGTTTTCCTCCCTCAGGTCCTTCATAGCTGCCTACAACTTCTCCAGGGTATCATTTCTGCATGGTCCTTTGAGGATCTCAGCAGGTTGAAGATCCCCTACATTCCTGTAGTGTAAGACCAACTTTTTCCCTGCTATTCTGTAAAGTTACATTGAGGGAACAGTGTATGGTTAGGGTAATAACAGGTTTTATTTGGGATAGGAATCATTCTGCTGGATGAATAATGATATTGGGAACCTGTGATATTTACAAGAATATATAGGTGAAATATAAGTATAAAAACAGAAATCTAGGTAAGATTTGAAGCCCAGAAGAGCATTGGGCCCTTGATTGGGATACTTAGCTTTTAAATATCTTCTAAACAGATGTCTCAGATAAATCGATATACAATGGCATAGGACCTTGAAAATTGGATGATTGAATGTAGAAGAAAACATCCATTCATATAGGCATAGTTGGTAGGATTAGGAAGACAGTCTGTAGGTTTAGGAAGAAAAGTGAGTATAGGATTTGGACAAAAAGTTCTTTAGCAATAGGGTTTGCGGTAGAGAGTGAATGTAAATGTCACCACATGTGAAGAGTCAGACACAATGATGAACTGGGGAAAATATATGGGGAAGCAGATATCAATGGAGATATTAAGAAATCAGGCAAAGTATAAATTGAGTGATAGGATTAGACATTTTCAACAGGGTAGAGGTTGAGTATAAAATCTTAGAAAGAATCAAATATTTAGTCACCAATAGGATTGACTTTTGAGAGAATTAGGCAATCTGGACATGGATATCGTTAGTAATCCATGCACACTTTCCATTTAGGCTTTGGCACAGTCATAAGTGTGAACTTTGCATTTTGTTTCCAGAATATTACTGTGATAAAGTGCATATGTAGATCAGGTGACATCAGTATTTCTTCCACCATTTCTGTGGGCAATATTTTGAAGGTGTATAAATTAGTATAGGGTGTACAAATAGGTGTTCCCTGTGTCTAGGAATATAGATAAAATGAATGAATAGACCATACTGTGAATAAATAATATTACTGGTTCCAACTTTAAATATTGGATTGAATTGATATTTACAAATTTACAGGAAATCTTATATTGAGATACATACATTCATTACAACCATTTATACATCTAATGGTAATATTAGGTTTATGGTTTATCATGAAGAGTGTGTGAGTTTTGCTTTAAAAGTGATTATTGAAATCTAAAATAAAATGAAGTATCATGAAAAGACCAGTCAAAAAACATAGAGGAATACTTGTGTACTGAAGCAAGAAGTGATTAAAAGTGAAACAAAAGCCTATCAATTTGCAAAATTGTGAATGAAATATATATCCTATGATGTGCATAAACTGAAGAAATAGTCATGTAACAGTGTTGAATAAAAATGAAGGTCAAAATACACATCATGTCCCATAGGAATCTACTTGCATTGATGTTAAAGTGGGTCAGTTACTGTAGAAAAATTAGGACTTCTATGCACCATTCACTGAATTTTGATTTCAGTACTAGGATACAATATGTATTTAAGGTGGATGAATATTTCTGAAAATAACTTTGTGAACATTTGGTTATAAATCCACATTCATGAACATGAATGCATTTAGGGATTGTATAATAAGACACATATATTTTACATTCTGAAAAATCTGGAGAGTGTGTGTGTATATATATATATATATATATATATATATATATATATATATAGAGAGAGAGAGAGAGAGAGAGAGAGAGGCATTAAAAGGTAGCAATATATATGCCAATCGAAATTCATCATGAAATATATAACATCCACAGATCCAAAACTATTCATTTTACTGAACATGGATTTATGTATTATATTGTTCAACTAGGAAGCTCACCCATAGTTTTAATTTTCAATTCCAACAACGTTTAGGAGGAGTGACCTCTTCTAAAAATTTGTATCTGCCAAGTCAGCCATCTAACAAAAATGTACATGTGATACCAGGTAGGATTCTATATGTACATTCAAAAATACATGTGCTGAATAGCCTACAGATAAAGGGAGATAGGAATTCACATATTTGTTAACTATAAAACACATGGAGAACTATTTCAATTTAAAATTGACTAGATTTATAACACCTACCCTTTATCATGCAAAAGGTAAATCCAACTATACACCATGCCTCTCTAAACTGCTTGTATTTCTATTCTGTTTGGGTTCTTTTTCTCCATCACTTTAGGATTGCTGCAATATGGCTGGGCACAATTCAGGAGCCACTTGTCAAAAGAAACTAAAATTACTTTTAGAACCACACATGACTAAAAATTAGCTCCTCGGGAAAAACCCTCAGAGCCCAACTGCCACTACTGGCTTCCCACAAGCTCTCAACCTCCACACTCCTTCTCTTGAGGTCGATTGGCTGGGTCGTGTGGGCAGAGCCCAAAAAGTCCCACAATGAGCAGCTCCGTTGTCTGAAAGGGTGGGGAAACAGCCCAATGGCATTACCACAGAGGAGCCAATCAGCTAGATATTGCTGGGGCTGCTGTGAGCCAATCATCAGCTTGCAGTCTGAAAGGGTGGGGAAACTTCTCAATGAGCATCTCCAATGAGCATCACCGCAGAGGAGCCAATTAGCTTGATGTTGCTGGGGCCGCTGTTAGCCAATCATCAGCCGGCAGTCTGAAAGTTTGTTTGGCCCCTTGGGCTGTGCCTCTCAACACCTCCCCCTCTCTGTTTAAACAACAAGCATGTGGCTTAGGGACCATGCCTGCCTTAGGTTGTCCAATAGTACATATGGTGCTTACCCATTATCGAATGAGCTGACCTCAAGGTATCAGCCTCCAGTCTTAGATTGGTACCATTGCAATTGGATCTTACCCGTCACTAGCTACAGGTCCAGTATACAGTCACACCTGTGGAGAGGTCTTTGTACCAGCGGGGGGTGAGGTTCTTTGTCTCACCTCTGTTGGCCCCCAAATTTTAGCTGAACGACCATGACAGCAGAAGGGAGGAAGATACACCAAGCCAATTGACGGCTCCTTTTGGAAAAATTGTACCACCGATGACATCATCAGCAAAAATACCCCAACACTACCACAAGTCAATTCACCAACATATTGTTCACAATGCATGCAGGTGAGTTCACAATGCATACAGGTGATACATAGTCGAGGCAAGTTCTGCAAGCAGTTCAGTGATGGCTATTGCAGAAGCTGTAGATTGGTTTTATCTTTGTCTTTACAGGCACTGGGATGAAGATAGGAATTTTGGCAATAATGGCCAAAGAAAAATTCATTCCAGAAGGTACTAAAAGAAAACAATTTTCTTTAACAATTTACATTGTCTTGAAGAGAATTATTAAATATAATGAAAAAGAAAAGGTGAAAGTAAACAAACAGATCTGTTAACCTCCTTTTTTGTACACATTTTAAAACAATCCTCAACAGGTGTTTACCCAATTTAAATTAAAACATTTACATCAAGTGTATAAAATATATTTGGATCCATTTTTTCATGAGCGCTCATCATATATGATATATGGACATACGTACATTCAAACATATAACAAAAAACACAAGTGTGCCACGTAATATAATACATACAACACATAACATAAGAGTAAAGGCCTTATAACATTTTACAGGTGAAATCTCCATTGCAATGTCTAAAAACTCTATAGTCCAAAAATAGAACTGATCAGCAAAACATTAACCTAGGTTTGTTTGAGCTCAAAAAACAAAATAGAACTTCATGACATGGGAAAGGGTAATAATAAAATAGATATTGAAAAAAGCATCCTGGATTTGTCACAGATGTAAGAATAGCCAAACTGGAGTTCTGGATATCAGCTGTTATGGATTTGAGCCAAATTCATATTCTTTTAATCTGTAGAAATCGCTTTAGTTAGTCTCTCTGGAATCCAAATCGGCTGCTGTTCTCCCTGTGGAAACACACAAACAGACCTCCAACTCCAGACAATTACTGGGTCAGGACATTTCCATCTGTCCTGTTAGAATATCCTTCCAAAGTACTTTGGGCTTATGTACATTTTTAGGACACATATGCCTTTCCACAGGAATAAGCCCTGATGAATCCAAATTTCCAAAGTTTAGAGTAAAAAGGGTTATTTTAAGTTTATCTTTGGGAATATATACCCCTTCCCAATTCCTTTTTTTTTTTTTTGTTTAATTAGTACGTTTTAATAGTTTGATGAGCTCTTTAACTATGCCTTGTCCTGCGGATTGTATGGGATTCCTGTTATATGAGTAATGCAAAATGATGAGCAAAATTCTTTAAAAGAGGTAAAAGTATAACCAGGGGCAACATCTGTTTTTAACTGTTTTGGAATGCCCACAGTGGCAAAATTTTGTAAGCAATGAGCTATAACATCTTTAGTTTTTTTTCTCCGGCATGAAGGGAGTCCATCAAAAATTCAGAAGAAGTATCAACTGTAACATGCAAATATTTTAATTTTCCAAATTCTGGCAAGTTTGTGACGTCCATCTGCCAAATATGGTTAGGTATCAATCCTCTAGGATTGACTCCAAGATTAACTTGTGGTAAAATGGTCACAAAATTTTGACATTGTTTTATTATTTGTCTAGCTTGTTCCTTAGTTATTTTAAAGCGCTTATGTATAGTATTAGCATTGACATGGAATTTTTTATGAAAATTTGTAGCTTCTTCTACTGTAGAGAAAATATGTATGTCATGCGTAGTTTTATCTGCTAAATCATTACCCAAACTAAGGGCTCCAGGCAATCCTGTATATGTCCTGATATGCCCTATAAAGGACGGATCTTTTCTGTCCCAGATTAGACTTTGTATAGTGGAAAGAAAAGAGAAAACAGGAGAGGAAGGGGAAATTTGTTTCTTCCTAAGATTATATATTCAAACTCAACCCTGTTGAAAATGCATAATCATATCACTCACTTTATACTTTGCCTGATTTCATAATGTCTCTAAAGATATGTGGTTTCCTGCATATTTTCACCAGTTCACCATTGTGACTGACCCTTCACATGAACTTATGTTCACTTTCACTCTCTAACCACAACCCTAATGCTCCAGAACTTTTGTTCCAAATCCTATACTCACTCTTCTTCCTAAATCAACTCTGTACCTAATTCTACCTACTATCCGTTTTTGACTGGATGTTCTCTTCAACATTCAATCATCCAAGCTACAAGGTCCGATGCCATTGTATATCTATTTATCTGAGACATCTGTACACAATGTAAATCAAAGTTAAGTATCCCAATCAAGGGCCCAATGCCCTTCTGAGCTTCAAAATTACCTAGATTTCGGTTTTAATTCATATATTTAACCTCTATATTTTTATAAATATCTCAGGTTCCCAATACCATTATTCATCCCGCAGGATTATTCCTAACTCAAATCAAACATTTTATTAGCCCTAAGAATACACTGTTCTATCAACCTAAATTTAAAGAAAAGCAGGGACAGAGTTGGTCTTACAATACAGGAATGTAGGGGATCTTCCACCTGCTGAGAACCTCCAAAGTCCATGCAGAAATGAATCCTGGAGAAGATATAGTCAGCTATGAAGGATCTGCGAGAGCAAAAGTCATCTTCCATGGCAATCACCCTGGTCAGGATGAAGGGATGTGTCTGAATCAGCCTCTCTCTTCTTAATGTAGAGGAGATTGACCAAACCAGGCCTGTGTGGATAGCTATTCCCGGGTTCCTAAGGTTGACATACCATTCTAACTTGTGAAAGTTTCAAAGGAAGTAGGGGAAGCCTCCATCTAATGGGACACTTGGAAGCAACTATTAGGACAAAATGGTTTACAAGGCAGTGAATTTATTCAGTTCCTGAAGGGAGTGACCTCACCTCACTTTCTTGGTGATGGATCTCTCTGAACTTGGGATACTGGAAACCAGGCACATAGAGCCAGTCCCAGTCCCAGTCCCAATGGGCTCACTTGTTTGGATTTACCAAGGACAGAGTCAGTCTTTCTTTGTACCTACTGATGTTAGGATGGCAAAAGCAAGAAGAGCTCTGAAGAAGGGCCTTTCCTGAGAAAGCAGGTAGTGGCTAAACACTATCTTCTGACAACTTAACAGAGTTGGTCAAGGAGAACAGACCTGAGACAGGACAGGACTTTTCAGGGGAAAATTGTATGGCCCACCAGTCAGAGGACACTCCCTAGAGTCACAGACCTACTTGGGGAAAGGAGGTGCCAATATGGGTGTGGTTTTGGGTTTATGATTTTGTCTCATGTTCTGAGAATAGGTAGGAAAGGTGGTTTGTTTTTTGGGGTTGAACTGTTTCTAGTAAGACGTTTGACAAGGCGAGTGTTTCTATGTCTGTGTATCTCACTATGTCCGTGGTTGTAGACATTAGAAAAGAGAATGCATCAATGGATTTGTCCTGTCTTGTAGAAAGCTTCCCAGCATTCATCCTGCCCAATTAATGAATGGATTGCAGCTTTCCTTAAAAATGGGCAACACCAACGATCTTAGTAATTTTCGATTTTCTTTCTGAATTCTCGCCAATCTCCAGAATAGGCTCATGGTTTTGTGTCCAAGATATGTACCACCTCCAAGCTCTGTGACATGGCCATGTACTGGATAGATGAAGGGAATGGCGAGCATCTCAGAAAACGCAGATATCAGTGTGACCAGTAAACTCTCAGTGGAGAAACCCTTCTTTGAGACTTTTGCTTACATAATGTTCTGTTGCCTTGAATGTCAAGAAGTTCTTTGTTTCGGACCACCCCTTTGTGAAGCCTGAAGAAAACAGTTTTCAGATCTAAATGAATGGGCATAACCTGTGGCTCTTTGCTTACTTGCTTTGGAAATGGATGTGTCTGAATCCAACTCTATGCCCTGTGTGAGGCTGTGTCTTAGATTCTCTGCAACTGATAGATCTAAAGAAAGATCCCATGTGTGCATCCAAAACCAAAATGGCCAAAAGAGCAGTCATTGTGGGTGAAGTTTCTCTCCGTCCTCTGTTAGGTTCTTGACGTCCATCAAGTGAGAATTGGGATCCTTTGGGTCAAATGAGTTTTTCAAAGCACTGCAGATGTGGTTGGGTTTTCTTATGACTGAAATTCACATAAAGAATCTACACCTGACAGTCAGTAGGCCTCAAATTGCAGAAGAAGATCAGTATTAATGGCAGGTGTATTTGATCAATCCTGGTTCACTGGAAGGGTTTCCAGGCCACCCTGACTTTAGGCAAATTAGCGGCAAGGGAGCATGTTTTGGACACTGTCTTGGGCTATGCCCCTCATGGAAACGTCCAGCCAGAGGTTATGATGAGTGTCTATATGGAAGAAGATGAGGACCATTGGGGAGTGTTTTGGTTTTAATTGTGGTCATTTGTGTGGCATTTGGAAGAGATGACTGGGTCCACCTGGGCTTGAACTCTGGTGTGATTCCCCTTAGAGACTGAGTTCTGGAACTGAGCTCAGAGAAGTATTGCCATTAATTGTGTTGGGATTTTATGAGACCACGCATAAGAGTCGCCCTTTAAACTGAGATCTAGCATTGAAGTGCTCTGTCCCATAATGAAAGATCCACAAACAGTGAAAGCAATGACACATGAAACAGACAAGACAAGACAATAAAGACAGGCAATGGACGTCCAACACTGAGATCAGGACTGAGTAGCCGGCAATAACCAATGGGCTGGCAATACCGAATCCAAAACAAAATATCACTGAGTCGAGGAATCTATTATAACTAAATTTCCCAAGTCCTCTGGGGCGTCCTCCAGGAACGTGGCCTGTGGCTCTGTGACACGTCTGTCAGCCACTGTCGGAGAGAGCTCACACTCTTCATCAATAGCCATTTTTCCAAGTCCTAACATGAAACCTGAAACCAGAAATAGGAGACTTACTTACCCCAAGAGTAGCCCGTTGGGGTCTCTCATCCGCCGCTGCCAGATATCAGTGGAAACTTCATGTGTAAAGGTCGGGCGTGCATTGGAGGAAGAGACCACCAAGAAACTGACTCATGAAACAGCAAAGGGTTTATTGGAGTTCCAGCATGCTGGGGCTCAGAGCTCACTTGAATACAGCAGAGAGCCCTGAGAAGAGCTTGAGCAGAGCTTATATACTTTCCTTGCCGAGGGCAAGGAGGGAAGTTTATTGATGGGTCAGTGGGAGTGGGCAGTTTGCATGCAACCAGGTGAGAGAGTAAATTCTGCAGTTTGAAAACTGGGGACAGCACATTCTGGGAACAAGATTAGCAAACAGTTCTCAAGATTTCAACAGTGTTTTGTTAAGCATAGAGAAAAACAGGAAGTGACAAGTACCTATTTAATTAACCATTCAATAACAACTATACCTTTTTAAATGGATGTTCTCATCTACATTCAATCTTCCAAGGTACAGGGTCCTATGACATTGTATATCAATTTACCTGAGACATCTGTGCAGAACGTAATTCAACGCTAAGTATCCCAATTAAGGGCCCAATGCCATTCTGGGATTCAAATCTTACTTAGATTTCTGTTTTCCTACATATATTTCAACTATATATTCTTATACATATCGCAGCTTCTCAATAGAATTATTCATAAACAGAATGATTCCTAACCCAAATCAAACATGTTATTAACCCTAACCCTACAGTGTTCCCTCAATCTAACTTTAAAGAAGAGCACGGACAGAGTTGGTCTTATAATACAGGAATGTAGGGGATCTTTCACCTGCTGAGAACCTCAAAGGTCCATGGAGAAATAAGCCATGGAGAAGATGTAGGCAGCTATGAAGGACCCGAGAGAGCAAAAGTCATCTTCCATGGCAAACAACCTGGTCAGGATGAAGGGATGTCTCTGAATCTGCCACTCACACCCTGTGAACTGCGCCACTTCACAGGTGAATAACGAGTTAGAACGACAAAAAATTATCTTGTTAGGATCTTACAGAAAAATGGGTGTGCACCGAAACCTAGAAGAATGATTTCCACCAATGAGGTCCGGTAATTGAGTCTCAAACACGAGCCAAATGTGCGACCGGAGATCCGGGCTGACAAATCTGTGTGGCCTGCCCCGTGGCTAGAGACAGCAGGGCACCACCTAGAAGCGATCAGCCGCCAGGGAGAAATGTTGCTGCAGATTCTGTGGAATCCTGCTGGCTGACCTCCAACTGAGCCCCGGGCTGAGTTTGGGATTTCAAACGGGGAAGGAAGTACTACAGTTCTATCCCCCCCCAATAAAAACTCCACCAAGGAAACCAACGGTCACCATCTTGGAGAGCAGAAGTAACCACCGCCACTCTCCAACAGATTGCAACAATAAAACAGGTTTGTGTTACTCAGCTCATCTCCCATACAGCAGGGAATTCACATAAAATCTCTCTTAGGCTTTCCATTGGAGAGATTATCAGAGAGAGCCTGCATAAAGACGTCGGGAAAACTACAGGCACCTGACCTTCAACTTCCCCTCCCATCAGCGGCGAAAACGAAACCTGTCTAGCCAGAGCTGGGAGAGGGGCAAGAGGAAAAAATCAAAACAATAGAGTGCCGGGGTTCCCCATAGACAGCATCCACACCCAAGAAACGGCAGGCCCAGAGGACAGTATGAGCTGCCGAGAGGCATCACTCAGGGGAAATCTGGTCTAGCACGAGAAACCAGGACTAGCAGGAGATAACAGGGGACTAGAGGCCAGGCCCGCGTGACTGGGCGGCTGGAGAACGCCCGCCCACTGGTCACAAACAGCCCGCTGCTGGTGCGACTGGGTGGCTGGTGCCCGCCTGCCTACCAGCGACCAATCGCCCGCTGGCTGCACGTGCAACTGGGTGGCTAGAGATCTCCCGCCCACCAGTGACAGCCCACCCGCTGACTGTGTGACTGGACAGCTGGAGACCGCCCGCCCGCCGGCGACCGGGAGTTGAAAACAAACAGAGACAGATCAGTCCCAGCCCACTCCCATTTGAACACCCTGGCAAGGAGCCTGGGGCCCGCCATAGCAGACAGGTGACATCACTGGAGCTCGGCCATCGCAATTCCTTCCAAGCAGAATTCACTTTAGCAGGCATAGTCTACCAACACAAAGGAGAGACAACAGATATATTAAACCAAAACAAATCTATAGAATAGAGCAGAAAAACAGCAATCAAATAGAGATGGAAAACAACGTGAACATCATGAAAAAACAAAGGAAAAAAATGTGTACAAACAATGCAGGACAACTTAATTCTACAGGAGGACCTAGAATCATCAGAAACAGGGATAGGGAAAAAAACTCAAGGCTTACCTAACTCAGATGGAAAGGGATATTAGAGAATACATGAATCAGCAAGTCCTAGCAATAAAAGTATATTTTGAAAATGAATTAAACAAATTCAAATGGCAAAGAACAAGCTTTACCAGGAGATAGAGATCTTAAAAAAAATCAAACAGTAATCCTAGAAATGCAGGAAACTATTAATTAAAACTCAAACGAGAATATTACAAATAGACTAGATCAAATAGAAGTCAGAACATCAGATAATGACGACAACGTTTATCAACTTGAAAAGAATATAGTCAACACAGAAAAGATGCTTAAGTCCCAAGAGCAGTCTATTCAAAAGATATGGGATGTCATAAAAAAAACAAATTTCACAGTCATCGGGATAGAAGAAGCCATAGAGATTCAAACCGAAAGAATGGACAACATATTAAATGAAATAATTCTAGAAAACTTCCCAGAGATGAAAGATGGAATGGATTGCCAAATCCTTGAAGCCTACAGGACCCCAAACATTCAAAACCATAATAGACCAACTCCAAGACATATAATTATGAAGATAGCCAAAATACAGAACAAGGAGAGAATATTAAAAGCTACGAGAGAAAGGAGGCGGATTACATTCAGGGGTAAACCAATTAGATTAACGACTGATTTTTCATCACAAACTTTGAAAGTGAGAAGATCCTGGAACAATGTATTTCAAACACTGAAAAATAATGAATTCCAACAAAGAATACTGTATCCAGCAAAATTAAGCTTCAGATTTGACAATAAAATTAAAATCTTTCACAATGAATAAAAACTAAAAGAATTCACACCCATAACACCAGCACTGCAAAGGATTTTGGGCAAAATACTACAAGAAGAAGAATTGAAAAATAGTGCCCCAAACTAACAGTGGGAGGTATCTCAGTAAAGGGGGAGGAAAATAACCAAAAAGTAAAAACTAGCCAAACTAAAATAAATAAATAAATTAACATGAATGGATGTACAAATCATATTTCAATTGTAACCTTAAATGTTAATGGAGTAAACTCACCATTCAAGAGACATAGGGTAGTAACCTGGATCAAAAAAACAAATCCAACAATATGCTGCTTTCAGGAGACTCATATGATAGGTAAAGACATACACAGGCTGAAAGTAAAAGGTTGGGAAAAATCATACCACTCACAGGGCACACGGAAGCAAGCAGGAGTGGCCAAACTCATATCAAATACAATCAACTTCAAACCTACGTTAATCAAAAGGGATAAAGAAGGACACTATATAACGTTAAAAGGAACCATCCACCAACATAACATAACAATTACCAATTTGTATTCAGCAAACAAATGAGCTGCCACACTCATAAAACAAACTCTTCTCAAGTTCAAGAGTCAAATAGACTACAACATAATAATTATAGGTGACGTCAACAGACCGCTCTCACCATTAGACACATCCTCTAGACAAAAACTGAATAAAGAAACTATAGAACTCAACAGCACAATCAATAACCTAGACTTAACCGACATATATAGAATATATCAACCATCATCAAGTGGATACACCTTCTTATCAGCAGCAGATGGATCCTACTCAAAGATAGACCATATATTAGGTCATAGGGCAACTCTTAGTAAATATAAAGGCGTGGAGATAATACCATGCACCATATCAGATCATAATGAAATGAAACTGGAAATCAATGATAAAAGAAGGAAGGAAAAATCCTACAGCACATGGAAAATGAACAATATTCTACTGAATGATCAATGGGTTACAGAAGACATTAAGGAGGAGACAAAAAAATTCTTAGAGACAAATGACCATACAGACACAACCTACTGTAATCTATGGGACACAATGAAAGCAGTTTTAAGAGGAAAATTCATTTCTTGGAGTTCTTTCCTCAAAAAAAGAAAAAAAACAACAACAAATAAATGAACTCACACTACACCTCAAAAACCTAGAAAAGGAAGAGCAAAACAACAGCAAATGTAGTAGACGACATTAAAATAAGAGCAGAAATCAACGAAATTGAAACAAAAAATCATTGAAAAAATTGATAAACTAAAAGTTGGTTCTTTGAAAAAATAAATAAGATTGACAGTCCCTTAGCCATGATAACGAAGAGAAGAAGAGAGAGAACTCAAATTATTAACATAGGGGGTGAAAAATGCAATACCACAACAGACACTACAGAAATATAGAAGATAATTAGAAAGTATTTTGAAACCCTATATTCCAATAAAATAGAAGATAGTGAAGATATCAATAAATTTCTTAAGTCATACGATCTGCCCAGATTGAGTCAGGAAGACACACACAATTTAAACAGACCAATGACAAAGGAAGAAATAGAAGAAGCCATCAAAAGATAACCAACGAAAAAAAGCCCTGGACCGGATGGGTAAACAGCGGAGTTCTACAAAACCTTCAAAGAAGAATTAATACTGATTCTTTTCAAGCTCTTTCAAGAAATAGAAAAAGAAGGAGCTCTTTCAAATTCATTCTATGAGGCCAAAATCACCCTGATCTTGAAATCAGACTAAGACACTTCAAAGAAACAAAACTACAGACCAATATCTCTAATGAACTTGGATACAAAAATTCTCAATAAAATCCCGATGAATCGAATACAAAAGCATATCAAAAAAAATTGTGCACCATGATCAAGTAGGATTCACCCCTGGGATGCAAGGCTGGTTCAATATACGGAAATCAATAAATACTATTCACCACATCAATAGACTTAAAGACAAGAACCATATCATCATCTCGATAGATGCAGAAAAAAACATTTGACAAAGTACAGCATCCCTTTATGTCCAAAACACTAGAAAAACTAGGGATAACAGGAACTTACCTCAACATTGTAAAAGCTATATATGCTAAACCTCAGGCTAGCATCATCCTAAATGGAGAAAAACTGAAGGGATTGCCTCTAAAATCTGGAACAAGACAGGCATGCCCTCTATCACCACTTCTATTCAATTTAGTTCTTGAAATTCTAGCCAGAGCAATTAGACAATAGAAATTAAAGGCATAAAAATAGGAAAACAAGAACTTAAATTATCACTATTTGTGGATGACATGATAATATATATAACAGACCCAAAAGGGTCTACAAAGAAACTGCTAGAGATAATAAATGAATTAAGCAAAGTGGCAGGATATAAAATCAACACGCATAAATCAAAGGCATTTATGTATATCAGGAGCAAAACTTCTGATATGGAAAGGAGGAAAACCACTCCATTCACAATATCCTCAAAGAAAATAAGATACTTGGAAATCAACCTAACAAAAGAGGTGAAAGATTTATATAATGAAAACTACAGAATCCTAAAGAGAGAGATAGAAGAAGATCTTAGAAGATGGAAAAATGTACCCTGTTCATGGATAGGCAGAACTAACATCATCAAAATGGTGATATTACCCAAAGTTCTCTACAGGTTAAAATGGATGCCAATCAAAATCCCAACGGCATTTCTTGTAGAAATGATAAAGCAATCATGAAATTCATATGGAAAAACAAAAGCCCCAGAATAGCAAAAGCAATTCTAAGCAGGAATTTGAATCTGGAGGTATAGCGATACCAGAGTTCAAACTGTACTACAAAGCAATAGTTATAAAAGCAGCGTGGTACTGGTACCAAAACAGGCAGGTGGATCAGTGGTAGAGAATAGAGGACACAGAAATCAATCCACAAAATTACAACATTCTTATATATGATAAAGAGGCTAAAAGCATATTGGGAGATGGATAGCATCTTCAACAAATGGTGCTGGGAAAATTGGAAATCCATATGCACCAAAATGAAACTGAATCCCTTTCTCTCGCCATGCACAAAAGTTAACTCAAAATGGATCAAGGAGCTAGTGATGAAATCAGAGACACTGCATGTGATAGAAGAAAAAGATGGCTATGATCTACATACTGTGGGGTCGGGCTCCAAATTCATTAATAGGACACCCATAGCCCAAGAGTTAATAACAACAATAAACAAATGGGACTTACTTAAACTAAAAAGTTTTTTCTCTGCAAGAGAAACAATAAGAGAGGTAAATAGAGAGTCTACATCCTGGGAACAATTTTTTACCCCTCACACTTCAGATAGAGCTCTAATATCCAGAATATACAAAGAACTCAAAAAATTAAACAATAAGATAACAAATAACCCAATCAACAAATGGGCCAAGGACCTGAACAGACACTTCAGAGAGGAGGACATACAATCAATCAACAAGTACATAAAAAAATGCTCACCCTCTGTATCAGTCAGAGAAATGCAAATAAAAACCACCCTAAGATACCATCTCACTCCAGTAAGATTAGCAGCCATTATGAAGTCAAACAACAATAAGTGTTGGCGAGGATGTGGAGAAAAGGGTACACTTGTACACTACTGGTGGTACTGAAAATTGATAAGGCCAATTTGTAAAGCAGTATGGAGATTTCTTGGAAAGCTGGGAATGAATGCACCATTTGATCCAGCTATCACCCTTCTCAGACTAGAGGGTCTTAACAGAGCGTACTATAGGGATACTGCCACATCAATGATCATAGCGCCACAATTCACAATAGCTAGACTGTGGAACCAACCTAGATGTCCTTCAATAGATGAATGGTTAAAAAACTGTGGCATCTATACACAATGGAGTATTACTCAGCACTAAAAAATGGCAAAATCATAGACTTTGCAAGGAAATGGATGGCATTAGAGCAGATTATGCTAAGGTAAGCTAACCAATCCTTAAAAAAATGCCAAATGTCTTCTTTGATATAAAGAGAGCACCTAAGAACAGAACAGGGAGGAAGAGCATGAGAAAAAGATTAACATTAAACAAAGACGAGTGGGGGGATAGAAAGGGGTAGAGAAGGGAAAGCATATGGAAATGGTAGGAGACCCTCAATGTTACACAAAATTACATATAAGAGCTTGTGAGGGGAAATGGGGGGAAAACAATGGAGAGAATTGAACAACAGCAGATGAGGTAGAGAGGAAAGATGGGAGGGGAGGGGAGGGGGGATAGTAGGGGATAGAAAAGGTAGCAGAATACAACATCACTATTATGCCATTATGTACAAATGTGAATGTGTAACCAATGTGCTTCTACAATTCGTATTTGGGGAAAAATGGGAGTTCATAACCCAATTGAGTCAAATGTATGAAAGATAATATATCATGAGTTTCGTAATGTTTTGAACAATCAATAAAAATAAATAAATAAATAAAGGTTTAAAATTGAGTGGCAAGAAATCAGCTAAAAAAGTGTTGAGATGCATTCATTTTGCTAAGCAGAAACTTTGTTTTGTGTAGTTGTATCTATCACAAATTTATTTTACCAGAAAACTGGCTTTTGAAAATACACTTAATTGAGATTAAAGGATAATCCACCTACCTTCATGAAAAATTCATAGCATTTCCTATATTTTTCATATTTCAATTTTTGGTAAATATTTTGTCATGGACCAGGTCTAGTCTTAGGCTATTCTTTCAGAATACTGCCTCATCTGATAAGTTGGTACAATGTGTTGGATTGTTCTTTTCATCTTTTATTTAATAGTTTCTAGCTGATAATGTGTATTTTTCATTATCTTTATTTGGACATACATACCCAACGATATCTTTGCATTTTATGTTTTACTGGGAAGAGACTCATCAAAAGCTCTGTATTATATGTATCAACAATCAAACATTTAGAGCATGCAATTATTCTTAATTTTGCATGAAAATATCTTTGTACCATTTACTTATAAAAATTTAGAACTATTAATAATGTCCCTACTGTAATAAGTAACTAATTACCAGAAAAATTAAACAATTCACTTTATATCAATTATGAATATGAAAAGTACTAAAATAAGTATTTGGCAATTAATACATAATTGATAGAAATTGAAATCATAAGAAAGCCATTTAAAATGTCAGTGCATATGGTCCTTAAATAATAGGTTGTTCAAAAAAATTTCTCTAATTCATAAGATATAATATGCCATATTACAGCGTAACGTGATAAAAACATTAAATTATCAATATTGATAATAAAGAATGATACCTTTTTTCTTAAATATGTTTATTTGATTTTCATTGTAAGATGTTAATTCTGGAAGACTTCAGAATTAAGAAAGTCTTGGTGTATATTATTTCTAACAGGCTAATCAAAGTACTTTTAAATATATATGTATATATATATATATATATATATATATATATATATATATATATATATACATAATATATGTAATGCATATGCATGAATATAGACACATATGTATAATAAATGTATTGTAATATATCTATCAGGTGATTATAATTATTAAATTTTTTTAAAAAAAATAGTGACTATAATAAACAGTCTCAAATTTAAATTTCATAGCATACAACTGTTTGTAATGCCATGAGAGAAAAATAGATATGGAGGAAAAACGAAAAAGGAAGAGAGAGAAGGGGAAAAATGAGGAAGAAAGTGAGTAAAGAAGAGGGAGAGGCGTGTTCGATGTTAAGACAAAAGTGGAGCGGCTGGGTTTGTGATTCAGTGTTAAGATGTTTGCCTAGTATGTGTGAGGAACTGGGTTCTATTCTCAGCACCACATACAAATAAAGAAAATGAAGATCCATCAACAACTTAAAAAATAAAAAATAAAAAACTAGAAATATTACTAAAATCCCAAGCATTTATGAATGTTAAATAATAAAATATATGTTACATAGCCTTATGTAATTTCTAGACTCCCCAAAAAAGTCATTAAATGTTGGATTATTAGTGCTATAACTAAAAATCCATTGCTCTTTCCTCTACATTCTGTGGCATTCTAGTGCTAAAATAAATTGTAGTATAACACCAAAAAAAAAAAAATCCTAATATTTCTACAGTAACTGACCCAGTTTAACATCAATGCAAGTAGATTCCTATGGGACATGATATGTACTTTGAAGTTTATTTTTATTCAACACTGGTACATTTCTATTTCTTGAGTTTATGCACATTATAGGATATATATTTCATCCACACGTTCACAAATTTATAGGCATTTATTTCACTTTCAATCACTTCCTCCTTCAGAAAACATGTATTCCTCCGTTTCTGACTGGTCTTTTCTTGAAACTTCTTTCCAAACACATTATTTTCGATTTCCATTATCACATTTGAAGCAAAACTCACACACCCCTCATAATAAACAATAACCCTAATATTACCATTAGATGTACAACTGGTTGGAATGAATGATTGTATATCAATATAAGATTTCTTACTTAGTTTCAGATATCAATTCAATCCATTATTTAAAGTGGAACCAGTTATATTATTTATTCACAATGTGGTATTTTCATGCATTGTCTCTATATTCATAGACACAGGGTACACCTCTTTGTACCCCCAACACTAATTTATACGTCTTCAAAATATTGCTCCCAGAAATGTTGGAAGAAATACCCATGTCATCTGATCTACATATGCATTTTATCACTGAAATATTCTGGACACAAAAAGCAAAGGTCACACTTATGATTGTATCAAAGCTAAATGAAAAGTGAACATGGATTACTAAAAACATCCATGTCCAGGTTGCCTAATGCTCTCAAATGAAAATCCTATTGGTAACTACAAATTAGTTTCTTCCAAAGATTATATATTCAAACTCAACCCTGTTGAAAATGTCTAATCCTCTCACTCACTTTATACTTTGCCTGTTTTTGTAATGTCTCTATTGGTATCTGCTTTTCCACAGTTCATCATTGTGACTAAATCTTCACATGTTCTGAAACTTACATTCACACTCTAATCGAAATCCTATTGCTAAAGAACTTTTGGTCCAAATCCTATATTCACTCTTCTTCTTAAAACCTACCTACTATCTTCCTAATCCTACCGACTATCACTTTTTGACTGGAGGTTCTCTTCTACATTCAATCATCCAGTTACAAGGTCTTATGCCATTGTATATCGATTTCTCTGAGACATTTTTGCAGAATGTAATTCAACGATAGGTATCCCAATCAAGGGCCCAATGATTTCTGGGCTTCAAATCTTACTTAGATTTCTGTTTATGTACATATATTTCACGTCTGTATTCTAATAAATATCACAGGTTCCAATAACATTATTCATCCAGCAGAATGGTTCCTAACCGAAAATGAAAATGTTATTAACCGTAACCATACACTGTTCCCTCAATCTAACTTTACAGAAGAGCAGTGACAGTGTTGGTCTTACAATACAGGAATGCATGGGATCTTCCACCTGCTGAGAACCTCAAAGGTACATGCAGAAATGATCCCTGGAGAAGATGTAGGCAGCGATGAAGGACCTGAGAGAGCAAAAGTCATCTCAATGGCAAACAACCTGGTAGAATTAAGGAATGTGTCTGAATCAGCCTCATTCTTCTTAATACAGAGAAGATAGACCAAACCATGCCTGTGTGGAGAGCTGTTCCCTGGTCCCTATGTTTGATATACGATTCGAACTTGTGAAAGTGTCACAGGATGTAGGGGCATCCTCCATCTCATGGGAACCTTGGAGGCAAATGTTAGGACAACGTGGTTTCCAAGGCAGTGACCTCATTCAGTTCCTCAAGGAAGTGACTTCACCTCACTTCCTTGGTGATGGAAGTCTCTGAACTTGGGATCCAGGAAGCCAGGCACCCAGAGCCATAACCCGTCCAAGTCCCAGTGGTCTAACTTGTTTGGATTTACGAAGGACAGAGTCAATATTTCTTGGTACCTACTGATTTGAGGATGGCCAAATGCCAGGAAACCTCTGAAGAGGGTCCTATCCTGATAAAGCAGGTAGTGGATCACCGCTGGCTCCTGACTACTTCACAGAGTTGGCAAAGTAGAGCAGATCTGAGACAGGACAGGCCATTTTGGGAGAACATAGTATGGCCCACCAGTCAGAGGACACTCCGGATATGACAGACCTACTTGGGGGAAGGAGGTGCCTTTGCGGGTGTGGGTGTGGGTTTGTGGTTTTGTCTCATGTTCTGAGAATACGAAAGAAAGGCGGTTTGATTGGATTGTAGTGAACTGTTTCTAGTAAGTCGTTTGAAAAGGCGAGTCTTTCTATGTCTGTGTATCCCACTGTGTCCATGGTTGTCGACATTAGAAAAGAGAATGCATCAGTTGATGTGTTCTGTCTAGTAGAAAGCTTCACAGCATTCATCCTGCCCAATTGATGAATGGACTGCGGCTTGCCTCATGGATGGGCAACACCTACTATCTGCCTAAGTTCCTGTTTTCTTCCTGAATTCTGGCCACTCTCCCGAATAGGCACATAGTTTTGTGTTTAAGATATGTACCACCTCAAGCTCTGTTAAATGGCCATGTACTGGACAGCTGAAGGGAATGGGAGAATATCAGAAAACTCAGATATCAGTGTGACCAGGAAAGTCTCAGTGGAGAAACCCTGCTATGGGCCATTCTCTTACTATGTATCTGTTTCCCTGAATGTCAGGAAGTTCTTTGCCTCAGGCCACCCTCATGTGAAGCCTGAAAAAAAGAGTTTTCAAATGAAAATGAATGGGCATCACCTGTGGCTCTTTGCTTAATTTCTTTGCAAAGGGATGTGTCTGAATCACCCTTTGGCCCTGTGTGCAGTTGTGGCTTAGATTCTCAGCCCCTGATGGATCTAAAGAAAGATCCGATGTGTGCATCCAAAACCAAAATTTCAAAAAGATCAGTTATGATGGATGAAGTCTCTTGCCTTTCTTTGTTAGGTTCCTGAACTACATCAAGTGAGAATAGGGATCCTTTGGTTCAAATAAATTTTTGAAAGCCCTGAAGAAGTGCTTGGGTTTTCTTATGACTCCAATTCACATAAAGAATCTATACCTGACAGTCAGTAGGCCTCAAATTGGAGAAGCAGATCAGTATTAACTGCGGTCTTATTTTATCACTCCTGGTTCACATGCAGGGTGTCCAGGCCACCATGACTTTAGGCAAATGAGCGGCAAGGGAGCTTATTTTGGACACTAACCCATACCCTACTAGACTCTGACTAGTAATCCTAACATGATGGAGAATAATAACCCCAACAGAATAGAAATACAAGAAGTTTTGAGGATTCATGTTGTATAGTTGTACTTGCCTTTTGCATTATATAGGGTAGGAGTAATAAATTTAGTCAATTTTTAATTGAAACAGTTCTCCATGTGTTTTTAAAGTTCACAACCATGTGAATTCCTCTCTCCCTTTCTCTGTAGCCTATTCAGAACATGTATTTTTATATGCACATTTAGAATCCTACCTGGTATCACATGTACATTCTTGAGAGGTTGCTGACTTAGCAGATACAAATTGTCAGAAGAGATCACTCCTCTGAATGCTGTTGGAAGTGAAAATTCAAACTATGGGTGACTTCCTAGTTGAACAACATTATACATAAATCCACGTTTAGTAAAATTAATATTTTTGGCTCTGTGGATTATATATATTTCATGATATATATATATATATATTGCTACATTTTAATGTCTGTTTGAGTGTGTGTGTGTGTGTGTGTATAGATAGATAGATAGATAGATAGATATACACTCTCCAGATTTTTGAAAATATGAAACATATGTGTCTTATTATATACTCCCTAAATTCATTCATGTACATGTATGTGGATTTATAATCAACTTTTCACAAGATTATTTTCAAAAATATTCATCCACCTGAAATACATATTTGTTTCCTAGTACTAAAAACAAACTTCAGTGAATGGTGCATACAAATCCAAATATTTCTACAGTAACTGTCCCAGTTTAACATCAATGCTTGTAGATTCCTATGGGACATGATGTGTATTTTGACATTCATTTTTTAACAAAACTGGTACATTATTATTTCTTCAGTTTATGCACATCATAGGATATATATTTCATTAACAAGTTCACAAATTTATAGGCATTTGTTTCGCTTTCAATAACTTCCTTATTCAAAACTCTTGTATTCCTCCAGGTTTCTTGTCTGGTCTCTTCATGAGACTTCTTTCCAAACTCATTATTTCTGAAATCCATAATCACCTTTGAAACAAAATTCACACACTCTTTATGATAATCCATAAGCCTAATATTAAAATAAGATGGATACCTGGTTGGATTGAATGATTGCATATCAATATAAGATTTCCTGTATATTTTCAGATATCAATTCAATCCATTATTTAAATTTAGAACTTGTTACATTGTTTAATCAAAGTTTTGTCTATTCATGCATTATCTCTATATTCCTAGACACAGGGTACACCCATTTGTAACGCCAGTACTAATTTATATATCTTCAAAATATTGCTCCCAGAAACGGTGGAATAAATACTTATGTCATCTGATCTACATATACATTTTATCACAGTAATTTTCTGGACACAAAAAGCAAAGTTCACAATTATGATTTTACCAAAGCCTTAATGGAAAGTGAGTATGCATTACTAAAAACATCCATGTCCAGGTTGCCTAACGCTCTCAAATGTGAATCCTATTGGTCACTACATATTTGTTTCTTCCTAAGATTATATATTTTACCTCAAGCCTGTTGAAAATGTCTAATCCTATCAATCACTTTATCATTTGCCTGATTTACTAATGTCTCTATTAATATCTGCTTTCCTACATATTTTCCACAGTTTATCATTGTGACTGACTCTTCACATGTGCTCACATTTTCATTCACTCTCTACCCGAAACCCTATTGCTAAAGAACTTTTGGTTTAAATCCTACACTCTCTCTGCTTTCTAAACCTACTGACTATCTTTCAAATAATACCGAGTATCCCTTTTTGACTAGAAGTTCTCTTCGACATTCCATCATCCAAGGTACAAGGTCCTATGCCATTGTACATCGATTTATCTGAGACATCTCTGCAGAACATAATTCAAAGCTAAGTATCCCAATCAAGGGCCCAATACCCTTCTGGGCTTCAAATCTTACCTAGATTTCTGTTTTCATTCTAATATTTCACTTTTACATTCTTGTAAATATTACAGGTTCCCAATACAATTATTCATCCTGCAGAATGATTCTTAACCCAAATCGAACCTTTTATTAACCCTAACCATACACTCTTCCCTCAATCTAAGTTTACAGAAGAGCAGGGACAGAGTTGTTTTTACAATACAGGAATGTAGGTCATCTTAAACCTGCTGAGAACCTCAAAGGTCCATGCAGAAATGATACCTGGAGAAGATGTAGGCAGCTATGAAGGAGTTGAGAGAGCAAAAGTCACCTTGCATGGCAAACCACCTGGTCAGGATGAAGGGTCGTGTCTGAATCAGTCTCTCTATTCTAAATGTAGAGAAGGTGGACCAAACCAGGCCTTTGTTGAGAGATGTTCCCGGGTGCCTATGGTTGATATACCATTCTAACTTGCGAAAGTGTCACAGGAAGTAGGGGCAGCCTCTATCTCATGGGACCCTTGGAACCAACTGTTAGGACAAAGTGGTTGCCAAGGGAGTGAACTCATTCAGTTCTTGAAGGAAGTGTCCTACCTCACTTCCTTGGTATTGGAACTCTCTGAAATTGGGATCCAAGATGCCAGACACCCAGAGCCAGTCCCAGTCCCACTCCCACTGGGCTCAGTTGTTTGGATTTACCAAGGACAGAGTCAGTCTTTCTTGGTACCTACTGCTGAGAGAATGGCCAAATGCCAGGACAGATATGAAGAGGGTCTTTCCTGAGAAAGCAGGTAGTGGCTCACCACTGGATCCTGACAACTTCACAGAGTTGGCCAAGGCAACCAGAACTGAGACAGGACTGGCCATTTCGGGGAACATAGTTTGGCTCAACAGACAGAGGACACACTGGAGAGTCAGAGACTTACTTGTGGGAAGGAGATGCCTTTGTGGGTGTGGGTGTGAGTTTGTGGTTTTGTCTCATGTTCTGAAAATAGGTAGGAAAGGTGGTTTGTTTGTTTTGGAATGGACTGTTTCTAGTAAATCATTTGACAAGGTGAGTGATTCTAGTTCGGTGTATCCCACTGTGTACGTGGTTTTGGACATTAAAAAACAGAATGCACCAATTGATGCATCCTGTCTAGTAGAAAGCTTCCCAGCATTCATCCTGCTCAACTGATGGATGGACTGCGGTGTGTCTTATGGATGGGGAACACCTACTATCTTCCTAAGTTCCTGTTTTCTTCCTGAATTCTGGCCACTCTCCAGAATAGGCTCATGGTTTTGTGTCCAAGATATATACCACCTCCAAGCTCTGTGCCATGGCCATGTACTGGACAGCTGAATGGAATGGGAGAATCACAGAAAACTCAGATATCAGTGTGACCAGGAAAGTCTCAGTGGAGAAATCCTGCTTTGGCCATTCTCTTACCTATATTTCTGTTGCCCTGAATGTCAGGAAGTTCTTTCCCTCAGCCCACCCCTTTGTTAAGCCTGAAGAAAACAGTTTTCAAATGGAAATGAAAGGGCATCACCTGTGGCTCTTTGCTTAATTTCTTTGTAAAGGGATGTGTCTGAATCAGCCTCTTGGCCCTGTGTGCGGTTGTGGCTTAGATTCTCAGCACCTCATGGATCTAAAGAAAGATCCCATGTGTGCATCCATAACCAAAATGGCAAAAAGATCTGTTATGGTGAATGAAGTCTCTTGCGTTCCTTTGTTAGGTTTCTGACCTACATCAAGTGAGAATAGGAATCCTTTGGTTCAAATGAATTCTTCAATGCCCTGAAGAAGTGGTTGTGTTTTCTCATGACTCCAAATCACATAAAGAATTGTTACCTGACACTCAGTAGGCCTCAAATTGGAGAAGCAGAGCTGTATTAACTGCAGTCCTATTTTATCACTCCTGGTTCACATGCAGGGTGTCCAGGCCACCATGACTTTAGGCAAATGAGGGGCAAGGGAGATTATTTTGGACACTAACCCATACCCTACTAGACTCTGACTACTAATCCTAATATGATGGAGATTAATAACCCAATCAAAATAGAAATACAAGCAGTTCAGAGGAGTCATGTTGTATAGTTGGACTTGCCTTTTGCATTATATAGGGTAGGAGTTATAAATCTAGTCAATTTTTAATTAAAATAGTTCTCCATGTGTTTTTAAAGTTAACAAATATGTGAATTCCTCTCTCCCTTTTTGTGTAGCCTATTCAGCACATGTATTTTTATATGCACATATAGAATCCTACCTGGTATCACATGTTCATACTTGAGAGGTTTCTGACTTGGCAGATACTGCTGCGGTCCGGTTGGAGCAAAATAACCGGGGGGTGGGGGTTATGAATAACATGTGTATGTTGATATAGCAGGAGTGGAAGCCATTTATTGTAGGACAATAGAGGTATTTATACATTCCACCCAGGTTATCTAATTAACATAAACTAGATACTGCAGTCAACCAATCAGGAATCTCCACACTTAATGGCTCGCTTTTGTTACATCTCAAACCACTCCCTCTGGCATTTTGCCAGGCATCATCCAGACTTGTTTACACACTCTAACATTCCCCTGGCAAAATGCCAGGTGTTATTTTGACATGTTTACAGACTCTAACATTTCCCCCTTTTATTTAATTTAAATAAAGACCACAGTGGTTTTTACAGAAACACCATAAATAACCTGCTACAAACAGAAAGGGAGGATACAAAATGTCACAATACAAGCCAATTGATGAAGCACTTGGAGAAATAATACCAGCAATGACACTGTTAGCAAAGACACCGAGTTAAAATTTGTTATAGATTACAGTTTGTTGTCTCAGTCCAGGTAAAGCAGTGTCTCAATAGATTAACTCACAGTTCAGGTAAACCACAGTCCAGGTATGATCTGCAGGCAGCTAGCTTAAATCACAGTCCTGGTAAGTTCTGCAGGCAGCTAGCTTAAATCACAGTCCATGTAAATTCTGCAGGCAGCTAGCTTAAATCACAGCCCAGGAAAGTTCTGAAGGCAGCTAGCTTGATCCAAATTCTCCTCCGTTTCTCAGCCGAAGTCTCCTCCGGTTTTCAGCAACACTGGAAATTCTTCCACCCTTGTCCTCACCGGCACTGGGATGAAGGCAGGAACTCCTACCACTGGCTAAAGAAAATCCTATAGTATTCCACCAGGTGCTAAGAAAACAACCTTCTGAAAAATTTAGTACATTATCTCAAGGTTTTTTACATTTGAAAAAAGCCTTAATAGTGCTTATTATTTATTATCTTCCGGGTGTGGGAGAACCATTGTAGCTTAGTTATTGGCATTGAAAATGACCAAACATCAGGGAGCCAGTAGCATCTATGGCTGGCTGTAGCATCCTGGGCAGCCACAGATGGCCCTGGGGAGTGTCCAGGACTCAAACTGCCACGGGGCCCCGCTCCCCAGGCTGGGGGCGGGGAATTGCCGGCTGAAAAGCCCTTGCTGCACAGTGACTGGCTTGAGCATGTGGCAGCCGAGGCGCCTATTCACACACACTCAGGAAACGAAAAGTATTCAGTAACAACCTTTTGCTGAAACTTTTTTCCTGATAATCCTTCTTCTTCTTAACTTTCTTTTTCTTTCTGATTAGACTTCCTGGGCTTCCATCAACACATGCCCTAATTGCACTTGTTTCCACTGGGGTGCCTCTTTCCATTATCAATTTACTTCTCACCCCTTCCTTATTTTCATCACAAAGACAATACAATACACTGAGATAAAACAAGACACAATCATACTGTATCAATCTTCTCCATTTTTTGAAATGACCGTTTTTCCTCTCCCCCTATCTGCCTAGGGATGAGCAGATTTGCTCCCATCCTATCTATGGATGGGCAGCTTTTATTCGTCACTTACCCCCAAGTGTCCCAGGGCTCCCTGTATGGGCCACCATCTGCAGCAGTCCCACTGCAGCAAAATAACCGGGGCAGGGGGTGATGAATAACTAGTGTATGTTGATACAGTAGGAAAGGCGTGATAGGTAGGAAAGGCTATTTGTTTGGTATTGAGTGGACTGTTTCTAGTAAGTTGTTTGACAAGGCAAGTGTTTCTATATCTGTGTATCCCACTGTATGTCTGGTTGTAGACATTAGAAAAGATAATGCATCAATGGATTTGTCCTCTCCAGGAGAAAGTTTAACAGCATTCATCCTGCCCAATTTATGAAAGGACTGTGGCTTGCCTTATGGATGGGCAACACCTACAATATTCCTAAGTTCCTGTACTCTTCCTGAATTCTGGCCACTCTCCACAACAGGCTCATGGTTTTGAGTCCAAGATATGTACCACCTCCAAGCTCTGTGACATGGCCATGTACTGGATAGCTGAAGGGAATGGCGAGCATCTCAGAAAACTCAGATAACAGTGTGACCAGTAAAATCTCAGTGGAGAAACCCTGCTTTGGGCCTTTTCTTACATAATGTTCTGTTGCCCTGAATGTCAGGAAGGTCTTTGCCTCAGGCCAACCCTTTGTGAAGCCTGAAGAAAACAGTTTTCAAATGGAAATGAATGGGCATCACCTGTGGCTCTTTGCTTAATTTCTTCCAAAAGGGATGTGTCTGAATCAGCCTCTTGGCCCTGTGTGAGGCTGTGGCTTAGATTCTCAGCACCTGATGGATCTAAAGAAACATTCCTTTTGTGCTTCCAAAACCAAAATGGCCAAAAGGGCAGTCATTGTGGTTGAAGTCCCTCGCCTTCCTCTGTAAGGTTTCTGACCTACATCAAGTGAGAAGAGGGATCCATTGGGTCAAATGAGTTCTTCAAAACCCTGCAAAGGCTAGCCCGTAATTGCTTGGGTTTTCTCATGACTCCAATTCACATAAAAAATCTATACCAAACAGTCAGTAGGCCTCATATTGGAGAAGCTGGGCAGTACAAATGGCAGGCATATTTGATCACTACTGGTTCACAGGAAGGGTGTCCAGGCCACCCTGATTTTAGGCAAATGAGGGGTAAGGGAGCTTATTTTGGACACTGTCGTGAGCTTTGCCCCTCATGGAAAACCCCAGCCAGAGGTTATGATGAGTGTCTATATGGAAGAAGATGAGGGCCATGTGGGAGTGTTTTGGTTTTAATTGTGGTCATTTGTGTGGTGGTTGAAATAGATGACTGGGTCCACCTGGGCTTGAAGTCTGGTGTGATTCCCCTTACAGACTGAGTTCTGAAACTGACCTCAGAGAAATATTGCCATGAGTTCTCTTGGGATTTTAGGAGGCCACGCATTAGAGTCGCCCTTGGAAACTGAGATCAAGTCCCAGGGTGGCTTTCCACAGAGCATCGGGAATCTCAGCCAGGATATCACATGATTTTATTATGAAAGACTTGGCAGCCATAGATGAGATTCAAAACAAACATGGACCTCACACTCTAGACCTCAATGGGCCTGGGTTCATGTGATCTTTTGGCCACTCTTTGGGAAGCCTTGACTGTGAGAATTCTCCAGAGCTTTCATTGAAATGAGCTTCCATACCATTTAATGGTTCTTGAAAGAATTGAAACCTACAGTGCCTCCAACTTCATCCGTGAAAAATGCTAGATAAATACCAAGAAATTTTTGAAATTCCCATAACCAGGTGTCAGAGGAGAACATTTGGATGTCCTGTTGCTGATCAGGAGTGTTCCAGACAGTGGTTTGATTGACTGGGTTTCATGAAAATGGTGTAGAACTGAAATGCCAGTATGTTGGAGCCTGCTGAGTATTGGGCCCAGAACTGTGGTGTGCAGGTGTGGGATAAAACATTTGTGTTGGGGCCATTTGGATCTACCATTGACTTCCAAATGGCTTGTGACTGACATGGTGCAGCCAGCAGACCCTTATATTTAAAGGCATCTTGTTATATGGAGAGGTTTCAGGGCAATGTTACGAATCAGGTTGCTATCTTCAAGTGGGCAAGCTATGTGGGATAGAATCCTGGTTGGTGCATTCTCTTGCAGACTCTGACCGACCACACGTGACAGAACTACCTTCAGCACTGTGTCCCAGTTGAACTTCTTGTATTTCGTAGAGCAAATACCAAACTCCCAGTGCAGCAGCAAGAAACACCATGAATAGTGGAGGATGACTAAATGGGTACACAGTCCACACAGGGAGACACTTAGCCTTCAGTGGCCACAGTTTACCTACAAAGAGAGAGTTCAGCACTTTGCCTCATTTTCATTGGAAAATAAGAAACCAATTTCTTCAGGTCACATAGATGCAGAGCCAGCTTTGATGGTCTCACAACAAAGGAAGCTAAAGCTCCTGAAAACAACATGTATTTCAAGTGCCCAACCTCAGAGGCAGTTTCTCAAAAAGTCGTTAGGCCAGCAGAGCTCCATGTTTGTGGAGTGTTTACCTGTTAGACAAGGATGCAAGAAAAGACCACTGACTCCAATTAAAATCAAATTAAACTAAGCTTATTATTTTCACCAGCCAGGCTAACTCTCTCCAGGCTAACAGCAACCCCAACTTACCTACAGCCCAGCTTTAAAGCCCAGAAAGTTACACAAAAGGGGGGTTAGAGATAACAGAACTCGGACAAGCATCACACTAATGGTAGTTTATATATATATATATATATATATATATATATATATATATATATATATATATATTTTTTTTTTTTTTTTTTTTTTGCTGGCCCCAACATCAGAATTTGTGAGGACCATTAGACCCTCAGAGATGGTCATTGTCTGTCCAGGGAAGGCCAATAATTATGATGTGTCGCTAATGTTTCACAGAGTGCTGCTATCTGGTCAGAGAGCCAGACATGGGTGAGTTCAAGGCATGGGCAGGCTTTCCAAGCAGGTTCAGAATTTGCAGTAATTTATAGTAAAGCCAAAATTATCTTATCATGGCTTTGTGGCAAGATGGCTCCCAATTTTAATAAAAGATCAGGTTGGGCCTATCATTCCCCCCTTTTCTTATGTGTTCCTTTCAAATCTTTGATAGATTAAGGGAAGTGCACTGAGGAAATTTAAATCCCTCAGGTAACAGTCTCCAAATTTCTAGAACTCACCCAAAACGGGTCTCCCTGATTTTACCTGACTTAATTAATTACGTATATTGATAGTCTATTTATTTTTGGCTCCATTGTTGTAAGAAGGGAGGCCTCACGCATTTTGGATTCTTCTGCGCTGAGAGAGGGTGACGTAAGGGTCATGGCATGAGGGACATGAGTTGCCTTTTAGAATTTAGTTGAGGGACATGAGTTGCCTTTTAGATTTCAGCTTGGTTTGAAGTCTGGTTGGGGAAGAACAGGTTGTAAAGTCATCTGGGAATGGGTTCTTCTATGAGAGTAACAAAAACCATGAGTAATGAATAAATGTTGCAGCAGCTGGAACATGTCACCGTATAGAAGTTCCCTCACCATTCTTTAATATCCTCAGTTATCAGGACTGTCAACTTAATATTTAATTTTTTGTTTTACAGTTGTCCCTCCCCATAAGATACAGTTTATTAATTTAATGTCATCTGATCTTGCAAAATCCTTTTTCTAGTATGACCTCTGTGTCTAATAGAGAAACCTTTAATTCTGTTACTCAGGGCTGGATAATCGTACTAGCAAACACCAAGCCTACCTCTGTAGGTTAGGAATATCTGTAGGCCCTAAACTAAATTTTCTGCCTCTGGCAGCTCCTCTTAATAGTCTCTTTTTATAGTTATCAGGCATTCCTGTCTGAGAATCCTTCTTTGTAACCTCCAGTCTTACTTATTTTGGGAGGCTAACATAAAGTGTATACCTTAAAATATTAATATTTGTTTTCTTGGCCAATTCATTTAACTTTAATTTTAAATCCTAATCTTAAACATCCAGCAAATAAATTTTAACAGCCTTATATTGAGAGTACTGGGCTTTAATATCTATAACTTAATTATTATTTATCTTTTCATTAATTGGGATATGTATTATTCTGTCTGTCTTGTAGGTGATGACTTATTATCTTAAATTAACCCATGTTGTGTTATTAAAGCTACACTTCTGTAAAAGACTAACAGGGAATCTTTAGATCACTTATAAGCAAATTAAAAATAAAATTTTTTAACAAGAGTGAAAATACTTAGTTTCTGTAATAGCTACCCTGAATTTTTTGGCTGAGTTATACATTATATGCCCTGTTTGAGATCCTAATAATCTTCACAGAAAAACAAAAGAACTTTTGAACATAACTTTAAATGAAATAAAATCTGACCTACTCCTTTTGTAGTCATTCTCACATGTAGTAAGATGGGACACAGAGCCTTATCTCAGGTAAGGCAGGCCTCTTTATAAATATTAAGTGTTTTAGTTCTAAAGCTGATCATTGTTTTTTAAATATCATTTTACAAAGTTTACATAAATTGTTTGAGGTCACATGAACATTATCTAACATCATATGACATCACATTTAAAACATGGATTAAAGAAAGGCTGAAAGATTTTAACCTTTACATATATTAGGCTCTGATTAACTTAAAAATACATTTAAATTGTTCCCCAATGAAAAAAGTAACATAAAACTTTACATATCTTATTGATAACAGGTAAATAAATCCCCAGTACATTTTTTTTACCATACAACTTCAGAATACCAGCTTGATATAATGCTCTTTAAATGTTTCTAACTTACAGACTTGTATACCTGGAAGATATGAGCACATTAATAGCATCAAAATTACATTGATATTTCTAGATTAACCAAGTTTAGCTTTTAAAGAAATGGCAGTAGAGTGCTCTAAAATAACAGTTCTTATTTAATCAGTTGTTTAATTTTTATGGTTGCTTGCTCTAGAAAAAATAAAACTTAATAAACACAATGTTATGGGTAAACTTATGTTTTCAGAAATTTTTGTCTCTTTAACACATGACTGATTTTTACAATCTGATACAGACCTTAGTAAATCAATCGGGTATCTAACAAATGTACTCAAGAATGAGAAATTCCACATCAAATTTACTTTACTTATTTATTAAAATATTAGACAAATGTATTGAAGAGTGTAAACCATTTTTTTGTTGAAGGAAAAGTCCTAGAATCAAGGCATTTTAGACATTTTGTAGATATTAATATTTTATTAGATTTTTGAACACCTATAAAAACTTGTAAGCTTAAATTTAAAAACATTTATTTTTATCTGTTTATCCAATTTAAATTGAACAATTTTAATCACGTGAATTAAAGATCTTTGGATCCACTTTTTTAAATTAATTTTTATTGTAGGTTGTTCAAAAAATTACATAGTTCTTGATATATTATATTTCACACTTGATTCAAGTGGGATATGTACTCCCGTTTTTACCCCATATACAGATTGCAGAATCACATCAGTTGCACAACCATTCATTTACATATTGCCATTCTGGTGTCTGTTGTATTCTGCTGCCTTTCCTATCCTCTACTATCCCCACTCCCCCATCCCCTCCCCTCTTCTCTCTCTACCCCCTCTACTGTAATTCATTTCTCCCCCCTCATATTTTTCCTCCTTTCCCCTCACTTCCTCTTGTATGTAATTTTGTATACCCCTGAGGGTCTCCTTCCATTTACAGGAAATTTCCCTTCTCTCTCCCTTTCCCACCCACCTCTCATCCCTGTTTAATGTTAATCTTCTTCTCATGCTCTTCGTCCCTACTCTGTTCTTAGTTACTCTCCTTATATCAAAGAAGACATTTGCCATTTGTTTTTGAGGGATTGGCTAGCTTCACTTAGCATAATCTGCTCTAATGCCATCCATTTCTCTCCAAATTCTATGATTTTGTCATTTCTTAATGCAGAGTAATACTCCATTGTGTAAAAATGCCACATATTTTTTATCCATTCGTCTATTGAATGGCATCTAGGTTTTGCTTCCACAGTCTTGCTATTGTGAATTGTGCTGCTATGAACATGGATGTAGCAGTGTCCCTATAGTGTGCTCTTTTTAGGTCTTTAGGGAATAGACCGAGTAGGGGAATAGCTGGATCAAATGGTGGTTTTATTCCCAGCTTTCCAAGAAATCTCCATACTGCTTTCCAAATTGGCCGCACCAATTTGCAGTCCCACCAGCAATGTACAAGAGTACCCTTTTCCCAACATCCTCGCCAGCACTTGTTGTTGTTTGACTTCCTAATGGCTGCTAATCTTACTGGAGTGAGATGGTATCTTAGGGTGGTTTTGATTTGCATTTCTCTGACTGCTAGAGATGGTGAGCATTTTTTCATATACTTGTTGATTGATTGTATGTCCTTCTCTGAGAAATTTCTATTCAGGCCCTTGGCCCATTTGTTGATTGGGTTATTTGTTATCTTATTGTCTAATTTTTTGAGTTCTTTGTATATTCTGGATATTAGGGCTCTGTGTGAAGTGTGAGGAGTAAAGATTTGTTCCCAGGACGTAGGATCCCTATTTACCTCTCTTATTCTTTCTTTTGCTGAGAAAAAACTTTTTAGTTTGAGTAAGTCCCATTTGTTGATTCTAGTTATTAACACTTGTGCTATGGGTGTCCTATTGAGGAATTTGGAGCCCAACCCCACAGTATGTAGATCATAGCCAACTTTTTCTTCTATCAGACGCCATGTCTCTGATTTGATATCAAGTTCCTTGATCCACTTTGAGTTAACTTTTGTGCATGGCAAGAGAAAGGGATTCAGTTTCATTTTGTTGCATATGGATTTCCAGTTTTCCCAACACCATTTGTTGAAGATGCTATCCTTCTTCAATTGCATGCTTTTAGCCCCTTTATCGAATATAAGATAGTTGTAGTTTTGTGGATTGGTTTCTGTGTCCTCTATTCTGTACCATTGGTCCACCCACCTGTTTTGGTACCAGTACCCTGCTGTTTTTGTTACTATTGCTCTCTAGTATAGTTTGAAGTCTGGTATAGCTATCCCGCCTGATTCACACTTCCTGCTTAGCATTGTTTTTGCTATTCTGGGTCTTTTATTTTTCCATATGAATTTCATGATTGCTTTCTCTATTTCTACAAGAAATGCCGTTGGGATTTTGATTGGCATTGCATTAAACCTATAGAGAACTTTTGGTAATATCGCCATTTTGATGATGTTAGTTCTACCTATCCATGAACAGGGTATATTTTTCCATCTTCTAAGATCTTCTTATATTTCTCTCTTTAGGTTTCTGTAGTTTTCATTGTATAAGTCTTTCACCTCTTTTGTTAGGTTGATTCCCAAGTATTTTATTTTATTTGAGGATATTGTGAATGGGGTTGTTGTCCTCATTTCCATTTCAGAGGATTTGTGGCTCATATACAGGAATGTCTTTGATTTATGTGTGTTGATATTATATCCTGCCACTTTGCTGAATTCATTTATTAGCTCTAGTAGTTTCTTTGTAGACCCTTTTGGGTCTGCTAGGTATAGAATCATGTCATCTGCAAATAGTGATAATTTGAGTTCTTTTCCTATTTTTATGCCTTTAATTTTTTTCATCTGTCTAATTGCTCTGGCCAGTGATTCGAGAACTATGTTGAACCGAAGTGGTGAGAGAGGGCATCCCTTAAAATTTGTTATTATGAGTGCTTTTTTTATTATGAGCGCTCCTTATATATGTTAATTTCTGTATCATATATATGATTAAGAATATATATATATATATATAGACATACAACAAATAACAAAAGTGTGCACACATAATAATAGTAAAGGCCTTGTAGCTTTTAGCAGGTGAAATCTCCATTGCCATGTTTTAAAAACTCCACAGTTGGTCAAAGATAGAACTGATCAGAAAAACATTAACCTAGGTCTGTAGGATCAAAATTATGAGTTAGAAAAATTAAAGGATCTAAGGAAAAAAATAATAGTCCTAGAAAAAATAACTGACCAGTAATTAGTAAATACCATACTATTTACTTTTTTTTTTCCTTAAGCCTCATATCAGTCTCCTACTGATCTTGCAGGCTTCTTTCATTTGCATTTCAATCTAAGTCCTGGCTGAGGTCTGGAAGGAGCAGGAAAAAACTGCTATTCTGAGCAGACACCTCAGGCCTAACGCATTTTAACCATAATTTTCCAGATAGGATGTTGAAAATTTTGATACAAGCTTAAGACAAAATTTACAAAATTTTATATCTTTACATCTTGTGTTGTCAACAGATACCATACTATGATTTACTATCCTTGTCCAAATTAATGCACTGGTACACACAGTGACATTTTCCCAGGCTACCCAATTAAAAATTGGTGAAAAAAAAAAGACTGAATGATTGGAAAATTTCTTGCCAACTTGGAAGTAGAGTTCTTTAGTTTTCCATCCTAAGTATTTAAGTTCTCTGGCATGAATTATCTGAAATCATAAACTAAACAATTATCTCAATCTGACTTTTAACGGCAAGATTCTGCAATGCTTCAAAAACCCAATAAGCTACCAGATTGTTACAATAAAACATCATCATTTAGACACACATTCAGGTAAAATCATTCCCAAGAAACAATATATAATATCAACACATTATTGCACATGTCTTAAAGTGCCAGAAACAAAGACACACGACAGACAGAAAGGAGCTCCAGACTATGACTGACAGACAGAAGCCTTTAAAACAGAGCAGATAAGAGAAAAATCTCCTACACCAGTTGCACCACAGATGTCCCCACAAGGGGACCAGATGTTTTCACAGAGGAGCATCCTGAAATGTAAAATCAAGGGTCTCCATAGTGACTTTCCTGCATTTAGTGTCCCCTTTTTTTCCCTCTTTTTTTAAGATGACAGAGGTGGCATTATCGTTAAATTGCAGGGAAAGACCTAGGGAATTCTCTGAAAAAATAAGGCTTCAGCAGCTGCTGGGAGTCCCTCAGTCCCTCCTTTTACTTACAGGATTTGCTCCTCTGTTTCAGTTCCACCACAAGCATGCTCCATCTCCTAACATTTCTGTAGTCAGCTCTCAAAAAGTTCCAGGGTGCGGGTGGGTTATCAAAATTTGTAACCAAAAGTTGGGTTCCTGAACTTGAAGCCAATTAATGCCAATTTAAAAATGAGGACAGGGTTTTGAGAAAAAGAAAAACGAAGGTTTATTGCTTTGCTAACAAAGATAAACACAGGGACTCTGCCAAAAGGTTGTGACTCTCTTTATCTGGAGGGACAAGGGATTTTAAAGGAGTTTCACTTATTAACCTGGGAGATACTCAGTTCTTAGGTCCCCCGCAGGCACTGCCCTCTGCAGTGAGTGTGCTCCAGGCAGCCAGCTAGGGGCTTCTATCATACTGTTTAACAAACGGGTGTAAAGTTCAATGCAATTCCTTTAAACTCAGTCCAAAGGGTGTCAGGCTTACTTGCTTTATTTTCATGTCCGATATCCTTAAGTTTTCACCACAGAAATCACACAACAAAATGCACGAAAACAAACAAACAAAAAACATATAGAACACAGAACAAAACAACAACAACAACAACAACAACAAAAAAGAAACAGAAATCCGGCGCCGAAACAGGAAAACAGAGGAGCAATGCAATGTCTTCCTAAAGCTCCCCGTAGGAGCGCATGCGTGCCCGTTGGCACCTCTCTACCCTTCCAGATGAATTCCCTAGAGAACAGAACAGATGACAGAATGATTCTTGTTACTGTCCCAGACAGCAGTATATGTGAGCCTCCTCAGTCCACCTCTCTGTCATCAGAAGAGATCTCCCTTAACCGGATATCAGATGTTATAAAGGCACCAATTACCTATGGATGCCTCCTCCACCAGGTGCTTGCTAATAGTTTTAATGCGGTGGTTCACTGCAGTGCTCCCTGAACTGAAGGCTAACTCCAAGGCCTTGGACCATCTCAAGTTGCACAAACCCTAGAGTTGCTCTCAAGCTTGGAGCCCTGGAAGGAAGGCCAACTTCAGAATTTACAGCAGTCTGGTCTTGTGATCTTGTCCGGCAGGGTCATCTCACTGGGGAACTCCAAAATATTAGACCAGGAACGCATGTAAAGACCACTGACTCCTAGTAAAATCAAATTAAGGCAAGCTAATTATTTCAAAGGGAAAGGCTACCTCTCCCTCCCAAAATGGCGGAAGCAAGACAGCAAACCCACCTTTCCTATAGCCCAGCTATATAGCCCAGAAAGATGCACAAAAAGGGGGTTACAGATAACAGAACTTTAACAAGCATCACACTAACGGTAGTTTACATTTTTTTTTAAGCTCACCCCAACATCAGAAATTATGAGGACCATTAGAGCCTCAGAGACTCGTTGTCTGGCCAGGGAAAGAAAATATTTATGAGGTGTCACTAAAGTTTCAGAGAGGGCTGCAATCTGGTCAGAGAGCCAGGCATGGGTGAGTTTAAGGCATGGGCAAACATTCCAAGCAGGTTCAGAATTTGCAGTAATTTATAATAAATCCAAAATTATCTTTTCATGGCTTTCTGGCAAGTGGGCTCCCAATTTTAATAAATGATCAGGTTGGGTCTATCAACCCTGTCCCTTACTTTTGGAAACTCCCCTTCCACATCCAAGCTTGTGAACTCCTGAGCATTTTCCATTCCAGATATGTATTCACAGATTTTCTAACTCTTCTCCTCTAATTGTGTATTACTTGGGGCGAATGTAATGTCAAGTCATTGTTCTGGATGAGAATGGGAAGATTTTTTGCATACACATTGGATTCATTATCTAATTTTTCATTCGAAATACTTAATCCCTGACACTAAAACCTACCCTACTGGACTCTGACTACTAATGCAAATATGATGGAGATAAATTACCCCAACAAAATAGAAATACAAGCAGTTCAGAGGAGGCATGGTGCATAGTTGGACTTGCCTTTTGCATTATGTAGTGTAGGAGTTATAAATCTAGCAAATTTTCAATTTAAATAGTTCTCCATGTGTTTGAAAGTTAACAAATATTTGAATTCCTGTCTCCCTTTCTCTGTAGCCTATTCAGCACATGTATTTTTATATGCACATATCAAATCCTACCTGGTACCAGACGTACATTCTTGTGAGGTGGATGAATTGGCAGATACAATTTGTGAGAATAGATCACTCATTCTAAACGCTGTTGGAACTGAAAATTCAAACTATGGGTGAGCTTCCTAGTTGAACAACATTATACATAAACCCATGTTCAGTAAAATGAATATTTTTGGATCTGTGGATGATATATATTTCATGATTAATTTAGATTGCCATATATATTGCTACATTTTAATGTCTGTGTGTGTGTGTTTATATATATATATATATATATATATATATATATATATATATATATATACTCTCCAGATTTTTCAAAATATGAAATATATGTGTCTTATTATACACTCCCTAAATTCATTCATATTCATATATGTGGATTTATGATCAACTTTTCACAAGATTATTATCAGAAATATTCATCCACCTGAAATACATATTTGTTTCCTAGTACTGAAAACAAACTTCAGTGAATGGTGCACACAAATCCTAATATTTCTACAGTAACTCACCCAGTTTAACATCAATGTGTATAGATTCCTATGGGACATGAAGTGTATTTTGAAGTTCATTTTTATTCAACTCTGGTACATTACTATTTCTTCAGTTAATGCACATCATAGGATAAATATTTCATCCACAATTTATCAAATTGATAGGCATTTGTTTCACTTTCAATCACTTCCTGATTCAGAACACATGTATTCCTTAATGTTTCTTGACTGCTCGTTTCATGAGACTTCTTTCCAAACACATTATTTTCAATTTCCATTATCGCTTTGAAGCAAATCTCACACACCCGTCTTGATAAACCATTAAAGTAATATTACCATTATATGTATAATTGGTTGGAATTAATGATTGTATATCAATATAAGATTTTCTGCATATTTTCAGATATAAATTCAATCGATTATTTAAAGTGTAATCAGTTATATTATTTATTCACAGTATGGTCTCTTCATGCATTATCTCTACATACATAGACACAGGGTACACCTCTTTGTACCCCCAATATTAATTTATATGTCTTCAAAATATTGCTCCCAGAAATGGTGGAAAAAAATACTCTGTCAACTGATGTACATAAACATTTTATCACAGTAATATTCTGGACACAAAATGCAAAGTTCACACTTATGATTGTACCAAAGACTAAATGGAATGTAAACATGGATTACTAAAAAAATCCATGTCCAATTTGGCTAATGCTCTCAAATGTCAATCCTATTAATGATTACATATTTGTTTCTTCCTAAGATTATATATTCAAATTCAACCCTGTTGAAAATATCTAATACTATCACTCACTTTATACTTTGTCTGATTTCATAATGTCTCTATAGATATCTGCTTTCCTACATATTTTCCCCAGTTCATCATTGTGACTCATTCTTCACATGTGCTGACATTGACATTCACTCACTAACCGAAACCCTGTTGCTAAAGAACTTTTGGTCCAATTCCTATACTCATTCTTTTTTCTAAACTTACTTACTATCTTCCTAATCCACCTACTGTCCCCTTTTGACTGGATATTCTCTTCGACATTCAATCATCCAAGGTACAAGGTCCTATGCCATTTTATATCGATTTATCTGAGACATCTGTGCAGAACATAATTCAAAGCTAAGTGTCACAATCAAAGGCCCAATTCCCTTCTGGGCTTCAAATCTTACCTAGATTTCTGTTTTCATACTTACATTTCACCTATTTATTCTTGTAAATATCGCAGATTCCCAATACCATTATTCATCCTGCAGAATGATTCCTAACTCAAATCGAATATGTTATTAATCCTAACCATACACTCTTCCATCAATCTAACTTTACAAAAGAGTAAGGACACAGTTTGTCTTACAATACAGGAATGTAGGGGATCTTCCACCTGCTGAGAACCTCAAAGGTCCTTACAGAAATGATCCCTGGAGAAGATGTTGACAGCTATGGAGGACCTGAGAGAGAAAAATTCATTTTCCATGGAAAACAACCAGGTCAAAATGAAGGGATGTGTCTGAATCAGCCTCTCTCTTCTTAATGTAGAGTAGTTGGACCAAATCAGGCATGTGTGGAGAGCTGTTCCCGGGTGCCGATTTTTGATATACAATTCTTAGCTTGAAGTGTCACAGTAAGTAGGGGCAGGCTCCATCTCATGGGAACCTAGGAAACAACTTTTAGGACAAAGTGTTTGCCAAGGCAGTGACCTCATTCAGTTTCTGAATGAAGTGACCTACCTCACTTCTTTGGTGATGGAACTCTCTGAACTGGGGATCCAAGAAGCCAGGCACCCAGAGTCAGTCCCAGTCCCAATCCCAGTGGGCTCACATGTTTGTATTTACCAAGGACAGAGTCAGACTTTCTTGCTACCTACTGATGTGAGGATGGCCAAATGCCAGGAGAGCTCTGAAGAGGGCCAGTTCATGAGAAAGCAGGCAGTGTCTCACCACTGGTTCCTGAAAACTTCACTGAGTTGGCCAAGGAGACCAGATCTGAGAGAGTTTCCCAATACTATTATTCATCCTGAAGAATGATTCCTAACCCAAATTGAACATGTTATTAAACCTAACATACACTGTTCCCTCAATCTAACTTTACAGAAGAGCGGGGACAGTGTTGGTCTTACAATACAGGAATGTAGGGGATCTTCCACCTGCTTAGAAACTCAAAGGTCCATGCAGAAATCATTCCTGGAGAAGATGTAGGCAGCTATGAAGGACTTGAGAGAGCAAAAGTCATCTTCCATGGCAAACAACCTGGTCAGGATAAAGGAGTGTATCTGAATCAGCCTCTCTCTTATTAATGTAGAGAAGATGGATCAAACCAGGCCTGTGTGGAGAGCTATTCCTGAGTGCCTATGGTTTATATACCATTCTAACTTGTGAAAGTGTCACAGGAAGTAGGGGCATCCTCCATCTCAAGAGACCATAGGAAGCAACTGTTAGGACAAAGTGGTTGCCAAGGGAGTGACCTCTTTCAGTTTCTGAAGGAAGTGACCTCACGTCACTTCCTTGGTGTTGGAACTCTCTGAACTTGGGATCCAGGAAGCCAGGCACCCATTGCCAGTCCCAGTCCTACTCCTAGTGGGCTCACTTCTTTGGATTTACCAGGGACAGAGTCAGTCTTTCATGGTACCTACTGATGTGGGGATGGCCAAATGCCAGAAGAGCTCTGAAGAGGGGCCTTTCCTGAGAAAGCAGGTAGTGGCTCATGCTGGCTCCTGAAATCTTCGCAGAGTTGGCCACGAAGACCAGATCTGAGACAAGACAGGCTATTTTTGGGGAACATAGTATGACCCACCAGTCAGAGAATACTCCAGATAGTCACAGATGTACTTGGGGGAAGCAGGTGCCTTTGTGGGTGTTGGTGTGGGATTCTTTTTTTGTCTCATGTTCTGAGAATAGGTTAACCAGTACCCTGGTTATTAATTGGTAGTTACATTATGCTTATAGACCCCAGAACTCAGGACA
Organism: Callospermophilus lateralis; assembly: GCF_048772815.1. Lineage (NCBI taxonomy): Eukaryota > Metazoa > Chordata > Mammalia > Rodentia > Sciuridae > Callospermophilus > Callospermophilus lateralis. Next base: position 175,364 of record NW_027514489.1, read on the forward strand.
GGTAGAAAAAATAAATAGAACCATTAAATAGACCTTTACGAAATTACTCTTAGAGACCTGCATAAAAGATTGGACTATGCTCCTGCCTTATCCACTGTTTCATGCAAGAAATACTCCCTCTGTTTCTTTGTGTAACCTCACCACCTGTGAAATTCTCTATGGTGCCCTTTCTCCAGTAAGGGACCTAACCCCAACTCTAAGACCTAAGGATCCCTTCCACACCCCCTAGCTTGACAGACTTAAAGCTCTTGAAAGAACTCATTGATATCTGTTCAAACAGCTGGCCACGGCCTACCAAACTGGGGACAAGGGGACTCCACTTCAATATAATGTAAGAGACTTCATCTACATAAGAAGACATCAGGTTTCATTCCTGGAACCCCGATGGAAAGGAACATACCAGGTACTACTTATAACACCTACATCAGTAAATGTATACGGAATCAATTCCTGGATCCATGCCTCTCATCTCAAGCCTGCGCTCTGTACAGACTCTTGCTGGAAACTGGAAATGACTAGTAACCCTTTCAAATTGTGTATTCACCATATGAATAAGGCTATAGACTCTCCCCTTGGCCACCAGTAGTCCTAAACCTCATCAGGTGGTTCATCAGCGATGGCTGATCACAAATCCTACTAGAGAAGAAGTATGGTCTATCTCGCTTACAGCCCCCATAGGGACCTGGTGGCCATCTCTCCACCCAGACATTTGTCAGCTGGCTATAGGTTTTTCCTATTGGGATATATCTGATAAAGTGGATCCCACTAAAATTCTATTAAATACCTTCTGTATCATCGATAATGGAAACAAACATTATGGATGTAGGGACACGCGAGCAAGATGCAGGTTGGCTAGCCCAGATTACTATGTTTGCATGGCAGACTATCAAAGCCACAAAGAGCCACGGCTGTGAGGGGAAAAAGCCAACTTCTTCTGTAAGTCATGGGGATGTTAGCATACAGGGACTGCCTTGTGGAACCCAAACTCCCCATCAAATTCAGTACACAGCATTGGCCATATTACCAATTAGACAACCAAAACCGATGGACCCCAGAAGGCTCTCTAGATCCTCAAATTATGCATGACATTTTTAACTTCTACAAGTGATCAAAAGGGTGGAAGGAGATTCCCCTATGTGAAGACCTTTTCCCTCCTTCACTCACGTCCTGAACTATGCTTCTCCAATAGATCCTAACCCTCAGCCTTCTGCTCCAGACTCTCTGCTTTCACTCCCACCTGAGCAACCTGATTTCTCCCCTCCATTTACTAGATCAAAAAACCAAACCTCGGCCGGTTCTCAGACAATTGCGCCCTTGCTGAGGTATCAGGTACTGAGGTACCCCTCCACCCACTCAGTCCTCTTTTCTCCAGTAAGTGCCCAGAGCAGGTCCCATCAGGTCCTCTTACCAGCTAACCCAAAGCTCAAACCAGCTGAGGAGATCCCTCAGACCACTATCCAAGATGTAATGAAAGTGACCTTTAAAGTTGCCTTGTCATCACTGAAAACAGGTGACTAAGAATTTAAAGTCCCTCACAGGCTTTTTGGGATACTCACTCCTGTCGTCCCCTCTGCTCTACCTGTTCTACTGCTCAAGTTTTTGTTGCCAGGAAAATCACAAACCCCTTTCCCAATATTCTTTTACATCTCTCCTTCCTAATTCTCAGATAAACGGAGCTGCTCTCAGCCTTGCTTTCCACGTCTTGCCCCTCTTCACCAGGCCCACAGAAAAGTCTTATATGACCTTCTCCAGAAGTCTTCACCATTGCTGACTTTAGGACTTTCAGCAAAAGAGTCCCTATAAAAGAATTCAATGTAGATAAACTCCGTGTTTTCATGTCGCCCTGTTCTACTTGGCCAGTGGCTGGAAAAATCAGCACTCCTAAGCTAGACACCCCCTTACGAGTTTTTCACAAAATAAGTGAACAAGGCCTCTGGCCTTGAGATGGGGATTCTCAGAGATGGCTACAATTCTAAGTAAAGAAGTTACCAACTAGGCTCCATGGTAACAGCTGGCAGGGAGAAAAAAAAGAGAAAAAAAAAAGCTCTCCCTGTCCCAAGTGTCCTTGAAAAGTTAACTTGCCGAGAACAGAGGAAAAAATAACAGAAACAAAAACTGCTTTTTGTGAACTTCTGCAGACTGTGAACTTCTGAGCCCCTTCCCTTACATGTTGGGTACAAATTCTGAAACTACCTAAACTTGGGGTTCAGAAGATTAATTGATTACAACAGAAGCAATACCCTCTAAATCCGTTTGCAACCAAATAGGGCTGTTTCCCTGTCTTCGGTGCTATCTTAGATTCCTTTCCTTTTCCGTACCTACAACAGTATAATTCTATATACTTAAACATTGTTTATGTTTTCATGAAATGGTCAACAGATGTGATTAATTATGTAATGGTGCAGATGTTTCCCAGAGTGTTCTAGGATGATGCATGTTCATTTAAAGATCAAATCGGAGGGCATACAACCTGTTTCCACCGGGAACCTGTATCTCTCACTTTAGCCATCCTATTAGGAATAGGAGTTGCTGCAGGAGTGAGCACAGGAACCCTAGTCCATGGGACACAACAAATGACCCAATTAGAAGCAGCAATAGACCAAAAATTAAAGATAATAAAACCTCCATCACAGCTTTACAGGAATGTTTAACCTCTCTCTCTGAAGTTGTTTTACAGAACAGGCGAGGGTTAAACCTTCTCTTCATGAGAGAAGGGGGACTTTGTGCTGCATTGAGGGAAGAAGGTTGTTTTTATGCCGACCATACTGGAGTTGTATAAGAACCTATGAGTATATTAAGAAAATGCCTTTAAGAGTGTCAACGAGAGAGAGAGGCCCAAAAAGGGTGGTTTGAGTCTTGGTTCACACAGTCCCTCTGGTTAACTATGCTTTCATAAGCCCAGGCCTGTCCATTAATAATCCTCATATTATTGCTAACTGTAGGACCCTGTTGGCTCAACCATGTAGTTTCCTTTCTCGAAGCTCAAATTGGACAATTTAAACTTATGGTAATCAGACAACAATATACCCCACTAGGAGACATAAAATGTGACACCCTTCAATGATCACTTTCATGATTAAAAGTAACCAGAAGAAGAATTGGGGAATAAAAAGTTAATAAAATAGGTACTTGTCACTTCCTATTTTTCTGTATGCTTAATAAAACACTGTTGAAATCTTGAGAACTGTTTGCTAATCTTGTTCCCAGAATGTGCTGTCCCCAACTGCCAAACTGCAGAATGTACTCCATCATCCCGTTGAAAGCAAACTGCCCACTCTCCCTGACGCATCAATAAATTTCCCTCCCTGCCCTCTCCAAGGAAAGTATATAAGCTCTGTTTAAGCTGTTCTCAGGACTCTCTGCTCTATTCAAGTGAGCTCTGAGCCCCAGCATGCTGGACCCTCAATAAACCCTTAGTTGTTGCATGAGACAGTCTCTTGGTGGTCTCTTCCTCCTATGCCTGCCCGACCATTACAATATTCCAACTCTATATTCTTATAAATATCTCAGGTTCCCAATACCATTATTCATCCAGCAGAATAATTCCTAACCCATATCAAACATGTTATTAAACATAACCATACACTCTTCCCTCAATCTAACTTTACAGAAGAGCAGGCACAGAGTTGGTATTACAATACAGGAATGTAGGGGATTGTTCATCTGCTGAGAACCTCAAAGATCCATGCAGATATGATCACTGGAGAAGATGTAGGCAGCTATGAAGGACCTGAGAGAGCAAAAGTCATCTTCCATGGAAAACAACCTGGTCAGTATGAAGGGTTGTGTATGAATCAGGCTCTCAAATTTTAATGTAGAGAAGATGGACCAAACCAGGCCTGTTTAGAGAGTTGTTCCCGGGTGCCTATGGTTGATATACCATTCTAACTTGTGAAACTGTCACAGGTAGTAGGGGCAGCCTGCATCTCATGGGACCCTTGGAAGCAAATGTTAGGACAAAGTGGTTGCCAAGGCAGTGACCTCATTCAGTTCCTGAAGGAATTGACCTCACCTCACTTCCTTGTTGATGGAACTATCTGAACTTGGGATCCAGGAAGCCAGGCACACAGAGCCAGTCCCAGTCCCAGTCCCAGTGGTCTCACTTGTTTGGATTTACCAAAGACAGAGTCAGTCTTTCTTGGTACCTACTGATGTGAGGATGGCAAAATGCCAAGAGAGCTCTGAAGAGGGGCCTTTCCTGAGAAAAAGGTAGTTGCTCAATGCTGGCTCCTGACAACTTTACAGAGTTGGCTAAGGAGGACAGATCTGAGAGAGAACATGCCATTTAAAGGGAACATACTGTGGCCCACTAGTCAGAGGACACTCCAAATAGTCTCAGAATTACTTAGGGAAAGGAGGTGCCTTTATGGGTGTAGGTGTAGGTTTGTGGTTTTCACTTGTTCTGAGAATAGGTATCAAAGGTGGTTTGTTTGGATTGAGTGAACTCTTTCTGGTAAGTACTTTGACAAGGCGAGTGTTTTTATGTCTGTATATAAAACGGTGTTCGTGGTTGTAGACATAAGAAGAGAGAATGCATCAATGGATGTGTCCTGTCTAGTAGAAAGCTTGCCAGCCTTCATACTGCCCAATTTATGAATGGACTGCTACTTGACTTATGGATGGGCAACATCTGCTATCCTCCAAAGTTCCTGTTTTCTTCCTGAATTCTGGCCTCTCTAAAGAATACGCTCATGCTTTTGTGCCCAAGATATGTACCACCTCCAAGCTCTGTGACATGGACATGTACTGGATACCTGAAGGGAATGACGAGCTTCTTAGAAAACTCAGATATCAGTATGACCAGTAAAGTCTCAGTGGAGAAAGCCTGATTTGTGCCTTTTGCTTACCTATTGTTTTATTGCCCTGAATGTCAGGAAGGTCTCTGCCTCAGGCCTCCCCTTTGTGAAGCCTGAAGAAAAGAGTTCTCAAATTGAAATGAATGGGCATCACCTGTGGCTCTGTGCTTAATTGCTTTGGAAAGGGATGTGTCTGAATCAGCCTCTTGGCACTGTGTGAGGCTGTGGCTTAGATTCTCAGCACTAGATGGATCCAAAGAAATATCTCATGTGTGCATCCAATACAAAAATGGCTAAAAGAGCAGATATTGTAGATGAAGTCTCTCGCCTTCCTATGTAAAGTTCCTGACCTCCATTAAGTGAGAATAGTGATACTTTGGGTCAAATGAGATATTTAAAGCCCTGTAGAGGCTAGCCTATAGATGCATGGGTTTTCTCATGATTCCAGTTCACATAAAGAATCTAAACCGCACAGTAATTTGGCCTCAAATTGGAGAAGCAAAGCAGCATTAACGGCATGCCTATTTGATCACTCTTGGTTAACAGGAAGGGTGTCTAGGCCACACAGACTTTAGGAAAATGAGGGAAAAAGGGAGCTTATTTTGGACACTGTTGTGGGCTGCGCCCCTCATGGAAACCTGCTACCAGAGGTAATGATTAGTGTCTATATGGAAGAAGATGAGGGCCTTGTGGGAGTGTTTTGGTTTTAATTGTGGACATTTGTATCGTGGTTAGAAGAGATGACTGGGTCCACCTGGGCTTGAACTCTAGTGTGACTCCCATTAGAGACTGAGTTCTGGAACTGACCTCAGAGCAGTATTGCCATAAATTTTGTCGGGATTTTATTAGGCTACGCATGAGAGTGACCCTTGGAAACTGAGATCTAAGGCCAGTGTGGATTTCCACAGAGCACTGGGAATCTCAGCCAGGATATAACATGATTTTATTTTTAAAGACTTAGCAGCCATAGTTGAGAGTCAAAACACACATGGAACTCACATTGTAGACCTCAATGGGTCTGGCTTCATGTGACCTTTTGGCCACTCTTTGGGAAGACTTGCCTGTGAGAGTTCTTCAGAGCATTCATTGAAATGAGCTTCCTCACCATTTAATGGTTCCTGAATTAATTGAAACCCCTAGTGCCTCCAACTTCATCCTTGAAAAATGGCTAGATAAATACCATGAAATTTTTGAAATTCCCATGACCAGGTGGCACTGGAGAAACTTTGGATGTCCTGTTGCTGATCATGAGTATACCAGACGGTGCCTTGATTGACTGGGTTTCATGAAAATGGTGTAGATCAGATATGCCAGTAAGTTGGAGCCTGCTGAGCAGTGGGCCTAGAGCAATGTTGGTTAGGTGTGTGACACAAAATATGCGCTGGGGCCATTTCGATCTGCCATTGGCTTCCAAATGCCTTGTGACTGACAGGATGCAGCCAGCAGACCCTTATTTGTAAAGGCATCTTGTTATATGGAGAGTTTTGACCCTGTCCCTTACTTTTGGAAACTCCTCTACCACCTCCAAGTTTGTGAACTACTGATCATATTCCATTCCAGATTTGTATTCTCAGAATTCCTAACTCTTTTTCCCTAATTGTGTCTTACTTGGGGTGAAAGTATTGTCAAGGCATTGTTCTGGATGAGAGTGGGAAAAATTTTGTGTAGCACATATTTGCATACACATTGGATTCATTTTCCAATTTTCCATTCAGAATACTAAATCCCTGACACTAACATATACCCTATTGGACTCTGACTACTAATCCTAATATGGTGGAGTAAAATAACCCAAACGGAATAGAAATACAAGCAGTTCAGAGAAGGCATGGTGTGTAGTTGGAATTGTGTTTTGCATTATATTGGGTAGAAGGTATAAACTAGTTAATTTTTTTATTGAAAGAGTTCTCCATGTGTTTTTAAAGTAAACAAATGTATGAATTCGTGTCTCCCTTTCTCCGTAGCATATTCAGCACATGTATTTTTATATGCACATACAGAATCCTACCTGGTACCACTCGTACAATCTTGTGAGGTGGCTTACTTGGCAGATACAAATTGCGAGAAGACATCACAGCTCCTAAACACTGTTGGAACAGAAAATTAAACCTATGGGTGAGCTTCCTAGATGAACAACATTATACATAAATCCATGTTCAGTAAAATGAATATTTTTGCATCTGTGGATGATTTATATTTCATGGTGAATTTCGATTGGCATATATATTGCTACTTTTTAATGTCTGTGTGTGTATATATATATATATATATATATATATATATATATATATATATATATACAGTCTCCAGATTTTTCAAAATATGAAATATATGTGTCTTATTACACACTTCCTAAATTCATTCATATTCATGTATGTGGATTTATAATCAAATTTTCACATGATTATTCTCAGAAATACTCATCCACCTGAAATACATATTTTTTCCTACTAGTGAAAACTAACTTCAGTGAATGTTGCATACAAATCCTAATATTTCTACAGTAACTGACCCAGTTTAACATCAATGCGAGTAGATTCCAATGGGACATGCTGTGTGTTTTGACGTTCATTTTTATTCAACACTGGTACATTATGATTTCTTCAGTTTATGCACATCATAGGATATATTTTTCATCCACAGTTTCGCAAATTTATAGGCATTTGTTTCACTTTCAATCAATTCCTTCTTCAGAACACATGTATTCATCCATGTTTCTTGACTGGTCTTTTCATGAGACTTCTTTACAAAACACATTATTTTCAATTTTCATAATCATTTTTGAAGCGAAACTCAGACACCGTTCATGATAAACAATAACACTAATATTAACAATAGATGTATAACTGGTTGGAATGAATGATTTTATATCAATATAAGATATCTTAAATATTTTCAGATATCAATTCCATCCATTATTTAAAGTGGAATCAGCTATATTATTTATTCACAGTGTGGTCAATTCATGCATTATCTCTATATTCATAGACACAGGGCACACCTCTTTGTACAACCAATACTTATGTATATGTCTTCTAAATATTACTGCCAGAAATGGTGTAAGAAATACTCATGTCACCAGATCTACATACACATTTTATCACAGTAATATTCGGGACACAAAAAGTAAATGTCACACTTATGATTGTACCGGAGTCTGAATGGAAAGTGAACATGGATTACTAAAAACATTCCTGTCCATGTTGCCTAATCCTCTCAATTATCAATCCTGTTGGTGACTACATATTTGTTTCTTCCAGAGATTATATATTCAAACTCTACCCTGTTGAAAATGCCTAATCATATCACTCACTTTATACTTTGCCTGATTTCATTATGTCTCTATTGATATGTGGTTTCCTACATATTTTCCCCAGTTCATCATTGTGACTGACCCTTCACATGAAGTTATGTTTACTTTCACTCTCTAACCAAAACACTATTGCGATAGAACATATATTCCAAATCCTATATTGACACTTCTTCCTAAACCTACTATCTACCTAATCCTACCGACTATCCGTTTTTGACTGGATGTTCTCTTCGACATTCAATCATCCAAGGTACAAGGTTCTATGCCATTATATATCTATTTTTCTGAGACATCTGTGCACAATGTAAATCAAAGTTAAGTATCCCAATCAAGGGCCCAATGCCCTCTAGGCTTCAAAATTACCTAGATTTCTGTTTTTATTCATATATTTAACCTCTATATTTTTATAAATATCACAGGTTCCCAATACCATTATTCATCCCGCAGAATGATTCCTAACCCAATTCAAACATTTTATTAACCCTAAGAATACACTGTTCCCTCAATCTAAATTTAATGAAAAGCAGGGACAGAGTTGGTCTTACAAGACAGGAATGTAGGGGATCTTCCACCTGCTGAGAACTTCAAAGATCCATGTAGAAATGAACCCTGGAGAAGATATAGTCATCTATGAAGGACCTGAGAGAGCAAAAGTCATCTTCCATGTCAAACACCCTGGTCAGGATGAAGGGATGTGTCTGAATCAGCCTCTCTCTTCTTAATGTAGAGGAGAAGGACCAAACCAGGCCTGTGTGGATAGCTATTCCCGGGTTCCTAAGGTTGACATACCATTCTAACTTGTGAACATTTCAGAGGAAGTAGGGGAACCCTCCATCTAATGGGACCCTTGGAAGCAACTATTAGGACAAAATGGTTTACAAGACAGTGAATTCATTCAGTTCCTGAAGGAAGTGACCTCACCTCACTTCCTTCGTGATGGATCTCTCTGAACTTGGGATCCTGGAAGCCAGGCACACAGAGCCAGTCCCAGTCCCAGTCCCAGTGGGCTCACTTGCTTGGATTTACCAAAGACAGAGTCAGTCTTTCTTTGTTCCTACTGATATTATGATGCCAAAAGCAAGGAGAGCTCTGAAGAGGGGCCTTTCCTGAGAAAGCAGGTAGTGGCTCAAAATTCCCTTCTGACAACTTAAAAGAGTTGGCCAAGTAGACCAGATCTGAGACAGGACAGGACATTTCGGGGAAACATTGTATGGCCCACCAGTCAGAGGACACTCCGTAGAGTCACAGACCTACTTGGGGGAAGGAGGTGACTTTGTGGGTGTGGTTGTGGGTTTATGATTTTGTCTCATCTTCTGAGAATAGGTAGGAAAGGCGGATAGTTTTTGTTTTTTTTTTTTTTTTTTTGGAGTGTACTGTTTCTAGTAAGTCGTTTGACAAGGCGAGTGTTTCTATGTCTGTGTATTCCACTGTGTCCGTGGTTGTATACATTAGAAACGAGAATGCATCAATGTATTTGTCCTGTCTAGTAGAAAGCTTCCCAGCATTCAACCTGCCCAATTTATGAATGGGTTGCGGCTTTCCTTAAGGATGGGCAACACCTACTATCTTCCTAATTACCAATTTTCTTCCTGAATTCTTTCCAATCTCCAGAATTGGCTCATGTTTTTTTGTCCAAGATATGTACCACCTCCAAGCTCTGTGACATGGCCATGTACTGGATATCTGCAGGGAATGGCGAGCATCTCAGAAAACTCAGATATCAGTGTGACCAGTAAAGTATCAGTGGAGAAACCCTGCTTTGGGCCTTTTGCTTACATAATGTTCTGTTGCCCTTAATTTCAAGAAGTTCTTTGCCTCAGGCCACCCCTTTGTGAAGCCTGAGGAAAACAGTTTTCAAATGGAAATGAATGGGCATCACCTGTGGCCCTTTGCTTTATTGCTTTGGAAAGGGATGTGTGTGATTTAGCCTCTTGGCCCTGTGTGAGGCTGTGGCTTAGATTCTCAGCACCTGATGGATCTAAAGAAAGATCCCATGTGTGCATCCAAAACCAAAATGGCCAAAAGAGCAGTCCTTGTGGATGACGTCTCGCCTTCCTCTGTGAGGTTCCTGACTTCCATCAATAGGGATCCTTTGGGTCAGAGGAGTTCTCCAAAGCCCTGCAGAGGTGCTTGGGTTTTCTCATGACTCCAATTCACATAAAGAATCTTAACCTCTGAGTCAGTTGGCCTCAAAGTAGAGAAGCGGTGTAGTCTTCACAGCATGCCTATTTCATCACGCCTGGTTAACAGAAAGTATGTCCAGGCCACCCTGACTTTAGCAAATGAGTGGCAAGGGAGCTTATTTTGGACACTGTCTTGGACTGCGCTCCTCATGAAAACCTCCAGCCAGAGGTTATGATGAGTGTCTATATGGAAGAAAATGAGGACCATGTCGAAGTGTTTTGGTTTTAATTGTGGTCATTTGTGTGTCAGTTGGAAGAGATAACTGTGTTCACCTGGGCTTGAACTGTTGTGTGATTCCACTTAGAGACTGCTTTCTGGAACTGACCTCAGTGAAGTATTGCCATGAATTGTTTTGAGATTTTAGGAGGCCACGCATGAGATTCGCTCTTGGTATCTGTGATCTAGGCCCAGGGTGGCTTTGCACAGAAAACTGGGAATCTTTGCAAGGATATCACATGGTTTTATTCTGAAAGACTTGGCAGCCATCGATGAGAGTCAAAACACACATGGACCTAACATTGTAGACCTCAATGGGCCTTGCTTATGTTACCATTTGGCCTCTGTTTCTGTAGCCTTGCCTATGAGAGTTCTCTAGAGCTTTCATTGAAATGAGCTTCCTCACCATTTAATGGTTCCTGAATTAATTGAAACCCAGAGTGTCTCAAATTCATTTTTGAAAAATGGCTAGATAAATACCATGCAAGGTTTGAAATTCCCATGACCAGGTGGCACTGGAGAACCTTTGGATATCTGGTTCCTGATCATGAGTGTACCAGACAATGCCTTGATTGACTGGGTTTTATGAAAATGGAGTAGAACAGAGATGCCTGTAAGTTGGAGCCTGCTGAGTAGTGGGCCTAGAGCTGTGGTGTGAAGGTGTGTGATAAACATCTGTGGTGGGGCCATGTGAATATGTCTTTGACTTCCAAATGGCTTGTGACTGACATGCTGCTGCCAGCAGACCCTTATATGTAAAGGCATCTTATTATATAGAGGGGTTTCAGGGCAATGTTCAGAATCAGGTTGCTCTTGTCAAGGGGGCAAGCTATGTGGGATAGAAGCCTGGTTGGTGCATTCTCCTGTAAACCCTGACCCACCACACCTGACAGAACTCCCTCCAGCACTGTGTCCCTGATGAACTCCTTGTATTTTTTGAAGCAACACCAAACTACGAGTGCAGCAGCCAGAAACACCACGAAAAGTGGAGGATGACCAAATGACTTCACAGTCCACGCGGGCAGACACTTAGACCCAGGTGGCCAAAAATTGCCGACAAAGATAGAATTCATCACTGCTGCCTAATGTTCATTGGAAAACAAGAAACCATGTCCTCCAGGTCACATAGATGCCATTCCAGATTTGATGGTCTCACTACAAAGGAAGCTAAATCTCCTGACAACAACATATACTTTAAGTGCCCAAACTCAGAGGCAGTTTGTCAAGAAGTCTTTAGGCCAAAAGAACTTCATGTTTGTGGAGTGTTTACCCTATCCCTTACTTTTGGATACTCCTCTCCCAACTCCAAGGTTGTGAACTCCTGAGCATTTTCCATTCCGGATATGTATTCACAAATTTTCTAACTCTTCTCCTCTAATTGTGTCTTACTTGTGGTGAAGGAAATGTCAAGGCATTGTTCTGGATCAGAGTGGGGAGATTTTTGTGTAGCACATATTTGAGTACACATGAGATTAATTTTCCTATTTTCCATTCGAAATTCTGAATCCCTGACACTTACCCATACCCTACTAGACTCTCACTACTAATCCTAATATGATGGAGAAAAATAACCCAAACAAAATAGAAATACAACCAGTTCAGAGGAGGCCTGTTGTATAGTTGGACTTGCCTTTTGCATGATAAAGGGTAGGTGTTACAAATCTAGTCAATTTTTAAATGAAAAAGTTCTCCATGTGATTTAAAGTTAACAAATATGTGAATTCTTGTTTCCCTTTCTCTGAAACCTATTCAGAACATGTATTTTTAATGCACATATTGAATCCTACCTGGTATCACACTTATATTTTTGTGAGGTGGATGACATGGCAGATACAAATTGTGAGAAGAGATCACTCCTCCTAAACACTGTTGGAACTGAAAATTCAACCTATGGGTGAGCTTCCTAGTTTAACAACATTTTACTTAAATCCATGTTTAGTAAAATAAATATTTTTGCTTCAATGGATGATATATATTTCATGATGAATTTCTATTGGCATATATATTGCCAGTTTTTAATGTCTCTGTGTGTGTTTTTTGTATATATATATATATTCTCCAGGTTCTTCAAAACATGAAATATATGTGTCTTATACACTCCATAAATTGATTCATGTTCATGTACTTGGATTTATAATCAACTTTTCAGAAGATTATTCCAGAAATATTCATCCACCTGAAATTCATATTTGTTACCTAGTACTGAAAGCTAACTTCAGTGAACGGTGCACACAAATCCTAATATTTTTATAGTAACTGACCCAGTTTAATATCAAAGCAAGTTGATTCCTATGGGACATTTTATGTATTTTGACGTTTATTCCTATTCAACACTGGTAAATTACTATTTCTTCTTTTTTTGCACATCATAGGATATATATTTAATCCAAAAGTTATCAAATTTACAGGTATTTGTTTCACTTTCAATCACTTTCTGCTTCAGAACACACGTATTCCTGCAGGTTACTTGACTGGTCTTACCATGAAACTTCTTTCCAAACACATTATTTTTGATTTTCATAATGATTTTTGAAGCAAAATAAACACAATTTTCATGATTATCCATAACCCTAATATTTCCATTAGATGTATAAATGGTTGTAATGAATGTATGTGTATCAATATAAGATTTCATGTATATTTTCAGATATCAATTCATTCCATTATTTAAAGTTGGAACCAGTTATATTTTTAATTCTCAGTATGGTCTCTTCATGCATTATCTCAATATTCATAAACACATGGTACACCCATTTGTACCCCCAATACTAATTTATGCAACTTCAAAATATTGCTCCCAGAAACAGTGGAAGAAATACTCCACCTGATCTACATATACATTTTATCACTGTAATAATCTGGACACAAAATGCAAAGTTCACCTTTATGATTGTACCAAAGCCTAAATGGAAATTGACCATGGATTACTAAAACATCTATGTCTAAATTGCCTAATGCTCTCAAATGTCAATCTATTTGTGACTCCATATTTATTTTTCCCTAAGATTATACAGTCAAGTTCAACCCTGTTGAAAATGTCTAATATTATCACTCACTTTGTACTATACCTGATTTCCTAATATCTCTATTGATATCTGCTTTGCTACATATTTTCCCCAGTTCATCATTGTGAGTGACCCTAAACATGTGCTGATATTGACATTCACTCTCTAACCGAAACCCTATTGTTAAAGAACTTTTGGTCCAAAGTCTATACTCGCCCTCATTTCAACACCTACCGACTATCTTCCTGATCCTACAGACTATCCCTGTTTGATTGGATGTTCTCTTCTACATTCAATCATCGAAGGTACAAGGTCCTATTTCATTGTATATCGATTTATCTGAGACATCTGTGCATAACATAATTCAATGCTAAGTATCCCAATCAAAGGCCCAATGCCCTTCTGGGCTTCAAATCTTACCTAGATTTCTGTTTTCATACTTATATTTCACCTATATATTCTTAAAAATGTCACAGGTTCCCAATACCATTATTAATTGAGCGGAATGATTCCTAACCCAAATCAAACATGTTATTAACCTTAACCATACACTGATCCCTCAATCTAACTTTTCAGAAGAGCAGGGACAGAGTTGGTCTCAAAATACAGGCATGTAGGGGATTCTCCACCTGCTGACAACCTAAAAGGCCCATGCAGAAATGATCCATGGAGAAGATGTAGGCAGCTATGAAGGACCTGAGAGAGCAAAAGACATCTTCCATGGTGAATAACCTGGTCAGGATAAAGGGTTGTGTCTGAATGAGCCTCTCTTTTTTTCATATAGATAAGATGGACCAAAACAGGCCTATGTGGAGAGCTGTCCCTAGGTGCCTATGGTTGATATACCATTATAACCTGTGAAAGTATCACAGGAAGTAGGGGCAGCCTCCATATCATGGGACCTTTGGAAGCAACTGTGAAGGCAAAGAGGTTGTCAAGATAGTGACCTCATTCAGTTCCTGAAGGAAGTGACCTCATCACACTTCTTTGGTGATGGAACTGTCTGAACTTGGTATCCAGGAAGCCAGGCACTCAGAGCCAGTCACAGTCCCAGTCCCAGGGGTCTCAATTTTTTTGATTTACCAAGGAGAGAGTCAGAGTTTCTTGGTAACTACTGATGTGTGGATGGCCAAATGCCAGGAAAGCTCTGAAGAGGGGCCTTTTCTGAGAAAGCAGGTAGTGGCTCACCACTGGCTCCTGACAACTTCACAGAGTTGGACAAGGAGACCAGATCTGAGAAAGGACAGGCCATTTCAGTGGAACATAGTATGACCCACCAGTCATAGGACACTCTGGATAGTCACAGTCCTACTTGGGGGAAGGAGGTGCCTTTGTATGTGTGTGTGTGTTTGAGGTTTTGTCTAATGTTCTGAGAATAGGTAGTAGCGGCAGTTTGTTTGGTTTTGAGTGAACTGTTTCTAGTAAGTCATTTGACAAGGCGAGTGTTTCTATGTCTCTCAATCCCACTGTGTCCGTGGTTGTAGACAGTTGAAAAGAGAATGGATCAATGGATTTGTGTTGTCTAGTAGAACACATCCCAGCATGTATCCTGCCAAATTTATTAATGGTCTGAGGCTTTCCTTATCAATGGGCAACACCTGCTATCTTTCTAAGTTCCTGTTTTCTTCCTGAATTCTGGCCAATATCCAGAATAGGCTCATGGTTTTCTCTCCAAGATATGTACCACCTAAAAGCTCTGTGACATGGCCATGTACTGGATAGCTGAAGGGAATGGAGAGCATCTCAGAATACTCAGATATCAGAGTGACCATTTAAGTCTCATTGGAGAAACCCTGCTTTGGGCCTTTTGCTTACCTATTGTTCTGTTGACCTGAATGTCAGCAAGGTCTTTGCCTCAGGCCATCTCTTTTTGAAACCTGAAGAAAACAGTTTTCAAATGGAAATGAATGGACATCCCCTGTGGCTCTTTTCTTAATTTCTTTGGAAGGAGATGTGTCTGATTCAGCCTTTTGGCCCTTTGTGAGTCTGTGGCTTAGATTATCAGCACCTGATGGATCTAAAGAATGATCCCATGTGTGCATTCAAACCAAACTGGCCAAAAGAGCAGTCATTATGGATAAAGTCTCTCACCTTCCTTTGTAAGGTTCCTGACCTCCATCAAGTGAGAATAGGGATCCTTTGGGTCAATTGAGTTCTTAAAAGCCCTGCAGAGGCTAGCCCATAGGTGCTTGGGTTTTCTGATTACTCCAATTCACATAAAGAATCTAAACCCCACAGTCAGTAGGCCTCAAATTGGTGAACAGAAGTAGTATTAATGGCAGGCCTATTTGACCACTCCTGGTTCACAGGAAGGTTGTACAGGCCACCCTGACTTTAGGCAAACCAGAGGCAAGGGAGCTTATTTTGGACACTGTCTTGGGCTGCGCCCCTCATGGAAACCTTTAGCCAGAGGATATGATGAGTGTCTATATGGAAGAATATGAGGGCCATGTGGGAGTGTTTTGGTTTTAATTGTGGTCATTTGTGTGGCAGTTGGAAGAGATTACTTGTAAGATTCCAGCAGACGTAGGAGGAAGAGACTACCAAGAGACTGGCTCATGCAACAGCAATGGGGATTTATTGAGGATCCAATTCAGTTCGCTGGGGCTCTGTGCTCACTCAACAAGCAACAGCGGCCCAGATCCCCGAGAAGAGGTTAAGCAGTGCTTCAGTACACTTTTTGGGTAGGCAGAGGCTTTATATATATCAGAGGAAATCATCTTGATCAGCCGAAAATCGAACAACAACTCTCCAACTTGATTAGCACATTCATTGGTGGAATCAGGTCGGGCGGGGGTGATAGGTCGATCCTAAGGAGGGGGGTACATTTAAACTGATTGGTTTGGGCCCTGATATGCTTAGGTGCCAAGCTGCACAGGGTCCTAGATTATTAAACAACTGGATGGTCAGGGGGAATATTTAATGGGCAGTGAAAGGATTGTCCTAACAGCTACAGGAATTTCAGGTTTTAGGTTTAGCATGGGAACTTAACAATACCTGGTCCTTTACATTTTAACTCAGGCTTTGCAGCTTAGAAACTTTACAACACCCGCTATTTTACACTTTAACTTCAATTTCTTTTACCCTAACAGACTGGGTCCACCTGGGTGTGAACTCTGGTGTGATTCCCCTTAGACACTGAGTTCTGGAACTGAACTCAGAGAAGAGGTGTCATGAATTGTGTTGGGATTATAAGAGGCCACACATGAGAGTTGCCCTTGGAAACTGAGATCTAGGCCCAGGGTGGCTTTCCACAGAGCATTGGAAATTTCAGCCAGGATATCACATGATTTTATTCTGAATGACTTGGCAGCCATAGTTGAGAGTCAAAACACACATGAAACTCACACTGTAGACCTCAATGGGCCTGGTTTCATGTGACCTTTTGGCCACTCTTTGAGAAGCCTTGTCTGTGAGAGTTCTATAGAGATTTCATTGAAATCAGCTTTCTCAAAATTTAAAGGTTCCTGAATGAATTGAAACCCACAGTGCCTCCAACTTCATCCTTGAAAAATGGCTAGATAAATACCATGAAATTTTTGAAATTCCCAGGACCAGGTACCACTGGAGAAAGTTTGGATGTCCGGTTTCTGATCATGAGTATAACAGACAGTGCCTTGATTCACTGGGTTTCATGCAAATGGTGTAGAACAGAGATGCCAGTAAGTTGGAGCCTTCTGAGTAGTGGGCCTAGAGCAGTGGAGGGCAGGTGTGTGATAAAACATCTGTGGTGGGGCCATGGGGATCTTCCATTGTCTTCCAAATGGCTTGTGACTGACATGGTGCAGCCAGCAGACCCTTATATGTAAAGGCATCTTGTTATTTGGAGAGGTTTCAGGGCAATGTTCAGAATCAGGATGTTATGGTCAAGGGAAAAGCTATGTGGGATAGAAGCATGGTTGGTGCATTCTCTTGCAGACCCTTACCCACCACAGGTGACAGAACTCCCTCCAGCACTGTACCAGGTGAACTACTTGTATTTCGTGAAGCAAATAACAAACTCCCAGTGCAGCAGTAAGAAATACCACGAAAAGTGGAGGATGACCAAATGGCTTCACAGTCCACACAGAGAGAAACTTAGCCCCCAGTGGACACTGGTAACCTACATAGAGAGAAATCAGCACTGCTGCCTCATGTTCAGTGGAAAATAAGAAACTATGTCCTCCAGGTCACATACATGCACACCCAGCTTTGATGGTCTCACTACAAAGGAAGCTCCTGACAAATACTTATATTTCAAGTGCGCAACCTCAGAGGCAGTTTCTCAAGAAGTCTTTAGGCCAGCAGAGCTCCATGTTTGTTGAGTGTTTACCCTGTCCCTTACTTTTGGAAACTCCTCTACCACCTCCAAGGTTGTGAACTCCTGAGCCTATTCCATTCCAGATATGTATTCACAGAATTTTTAACTCTTCTCCTCTAATTGTGTCTTACTTCAGGCGAGGGTAATGTCAAGGCATTTTTCTGTATGAGAGTGCAAAAATTTGTGTGCAGCATTTATTTGAAATACTGAATCCCTGACATTAACCCATATCCTAATAGACTCTGACTACTAATCCTAATATGATGGAGAAAAATAACTCAAACAAAATAGAAATACAAGCATTTCATAGGCAGGGTGTATAGTTGGACTTGCCTTTTGCATTATATAGGGTAGGAGTAATAAATCTAGTCAATTTTTAATTGAAATAGTTTTCCATGTGTTTTTAAAGTTAACAAATATGTAAATTACTGTCTCCCATTCTCTCTAGCTTATTCAGAACATGTGTTTTTATATGCACATATAGAATCCTACCTGGTTATCACACATACAGTCTCATGAGGAGGCTGATTGGCAGATACAAATTGTGAGAAATGACCACTCCTCGTAAACGCTGTTGGAACTGAAAATACAACCCATGGGTGAGCTTCCTATTTGAACAACCTTATACAAAAATCCATGTTCAGTGAAATTAATATTTTTGGATCTGATGATGATATATATTTCACGATAAATTTCGATTGGCATATATATTGCAATTTTTAATGTCTCTCTCTCTGTGTGTGTGTATATATATATATATAAGTATATATATATATATATGTATATATATATATATATACATATATATATACATACATATATATATATATATGCACTCTGTCTAGATTTTTCAAAATATGAAACATGTGTCTTATTGTAGACTCCCTAAATTCATTTATATTCATGTATGTGGATTTATAATCAACTTTTCACAAGATTATTCTCAGAAATACTCATCCACCTAAAATACATACTTGTTTCCTAGTACTGAAAACTAACTTCGTTGAATGGTGCATACATATCCTAACATTTCTACAGTAACTGACCCTGTTTAACATCAATTCAAGTAGATTACTATGGGACATGATGTGTATTTTGAAGTTCATTTTTATTCAACACTGGTACATTGCTATTTCTTCAGTTTATGCACATCATAGGATACATATTTCATTCACAAGTTAGCAAATTGATAGGCATTTGTTTCACTTTCAGTCACTTCCTGCTTCAGAACACATGTATTTCTCCATGTTTCTTGACTGATATTTTCATGAGACTTCTTTCCAAACACATTATTTTCGATTTCCGTAATCACTTTTGAAGCAAAACCCACACACCTTTCATGATAACCCATAACCCTAATATTACCATTAGATGTATAACTCGTTGGAATGAATGACTGTATATCAATATTAGATTTCTTATATATTTTCAGATATCAATTCAATCCATTATTTAAAGTGGAACCAGTTATATTATTTATTCACATGATGGTCAATTGATGCATTATCAATATATTCTATGACACAGGGTATACCCTTTTTACCCCCAATACTAATTTATATTTCTTCAAAATAGTGCTCCCAGAAATGGTGGAAGAAATACCCATGTCACCTGATCTACATATACATTTTATCACAGTAATATTCTGGACACATAAAACAAAGGTCACTCCTATGATTGTACCAAAGCCTAAATGGAAAATGAGCATGGATTACTAAATGCACCCATGTCCAGGTTGCCTAATGCTCTCAAATGTCAATCCTATTGGTGACTACATATTTGTTTCTTTCTAACATTATATATCCAAACTCAACCCTGTTGAAAATGTCTAGTCCTATGACTCAGTTTATACTTTGCCTGATTTCCTAATGTCTCTATTAATATCTGCTTTCCTCCATATTTTCCCCAGTTCATCATCGTGACTGACTCTTCACATGTGCTAACATTTACATTCACTCTCAACTGAAACCATATTGCTAAAGAACTTTTGGTCCAGATCCTATACTCACTCTTCTTCCTAAAACTACTATCTCCTGTTCCTACCGAGTATTCCTTTTTGACTTGATGTTCTCTTCTACATTCAATCATTCAAGGTACATGGTCCTATGCCATTGTATATCGATTTATCTGAGACATCTGTTCAGAACGTAATTCAACGCTAAGTATCCCAATCAAGTTCCCATGCCCTTCTCGGCTTCAAATCTTAACTAGATTTCTGTTTTCATACTTATATTTCACCTATATATTCTTGTAAATATCGCGGGTTCCCAATACTGTTATTCAACCCTCAGAATGATTCCTCACCCAAATCGAACCTGTTATTCACCCTAATCATACACTCTTCCCTCAATCTAACTTTACAGAACAGCAGTGAAGGAGTTGGTATTTCAATACAGGAATGTAGGCGATCTTCCACCTATTGAGAACCTCAAATGTCCTACATAAATGACACCTGGATAAGTTGTAGGCAGCTATGAAAGACCTGAGAGAGCAAAAGTCATCTTCCATGGAAAACAACCTGGTCAGGATGTAGGGATATGTATGAATCAGCCTCTCACTTATTAATGTAGAGAAGATGGACCAAACCAGGCCTGTGTGGAGAGCTGTTCCTGTGTGCCTATGGTTGATATACCATTCTAACTTGTGAAAGTGTCACAGGAAGCAGGGGCAGCCTCCATCTCATGGGACCCTTGAAGTCAACTCTTAGGACAAAGTGGTTGCCAAGGCAGTGAACTCATTCAATTCCTGAAGGAAGTGACTTACGTCACTTCCGTGGTGATCAAACTCTCTGAACTTAGATCCAGTAAGCCAGGCACCCAGAGCCAGTCCAAGTCCCAGTCTTAGTGGTCTCACTTGTTTTGATTTTCCAAGGATAGAGTCAATCTTTCTTGATACCTACCGATGTGGGAATGGCCAAATAACAGGAAAGCTCTCAAGAGGGGCCTTTTCTGAGCAAGCAGGTAGAGGCTCACCCCTGGCTTCTGACAAGTTCACAGAGTTGACCAAGGAGACCTAATCTCATACAGGACAGGCCATCTCAGGGGAACATATTGTGGCCCACCAGTCAGAGGACACTCCGGATAGTCACAGACCCATTTGAGGGAAGGAGGTGCCTTTGTTATGTGGGTGTGGTTTTTTGGTTTGTCTCATATTCTGAGAATATGTAGGAAAGGTGGTTTGTTTGGTTTGTAGTGAACTGTTTTTAATAAGTCATTTGACAAGGCGACTGTTTCTATGTCTGTGTATCGCACTGTGTCCGTGGTTGTAGACATTAGAAAAGAGAATGATTCAATGGATGTGTCCTGTCTGGTAGAAAGCTTCCCAGCATTCATCCTGCCCGATTTATGTATGGACTTTGGCTTGCCTTATCGATGGGCAACACCTGCTAATTTCCTAAGTTGCTGTTTTCTTCCTGAATTCTGGCCACTCTCCAGAAGAGGCTCATGGTTTTGTGTCCAAGATATGAATCACTTCCAAGGTCTGTGACATGGCTATGTTCTGGATAGCTGAAGTGAATGGCGAGAATCTCAGAAAACTCAGATCACTGTGACCAGAAAAGTCTCAGTGGATAAACCCTGCTTTGGGACTTTTGCTTACATATTGTTCTGTTACCCTGAATGTCAGGTAGTTCTTTGCCTCAGGCCACCCCTTTGTGAAACCTGAAGAAAACAGTTTTCAAATGGAAATGAATGGAAATCACCTGTGGCTCTTTGCTTAATTGCTTTGGAAAGGGATGTGTCTGAATCAGCCTCTTAGCTCTGTGTGAGGCTGTTGATTAAATTCTCAGCCCCTTATGGATCTAAAGAAAGATCCCATGTGTGCATCCAAAACCAAAATGGCCGAAAGTACAGTCATTGCAGATGAAGTATTTCGCCTTCCTCTGTAAGGTTCCTGACCTCTATAAAGTGAGAATAGGGAAGATAGACCAAGCCAATTGATGTCTCCTTTTGGAAAAATTGTACCACCAATGAGAGCATCAGCAAAATTACCCCAACACTACCACAAGTCGCTGCACCAACAGATAGTTCACAATGCATACATGTTAGTTCACAATGCATACAAGTGATATATATTCCAGGCAAGTTCTGCAAGCAGTTCAGTGATGGCTATTGCAGAAGCTGTAGATTGGTTTTATCTTTGTCTTCACCAGCACTGGGTTGAAGATTGGAATTCTGGCAATAATGGCTAAAGAAAAAATTACTTACCATTCCAGAAGGCACTAAAAAACCCAATTATCTTAACAATTTACATTATCTTGAAGAGAATTATTAAATATAATGAAAAGGAAAGGTGAAAGTCAACAAACAGTTCTGCTAAACTCCTTTTTTTGTTCACATATTAAAACAATCCTCAACAGTTGTTTACCCAATTTAAATTAAACTATTTAAATCAAGTGAATAAAAAAAAATTGGATCCATTTTTTCATGAGCGCACATCATATATGATATATGGATATATGTACATTCAAACATAAAACACAAAACACAAGTGTGCACAAATAATATAATATATACAACACATAACATAATAGTAAAGGCCTTATAACTTTTTACAGGTGAAATCACCATTGGAATGTCTAAAAACTCTATAGTCAAAAAATAGAACTGATCAGCAAAACATTAACCTAGGTCTGTATGAGCTCAAAAAAAAAAAAAATAGAAAATAGAACTTCATGATGTGGGAAAGGGCAATAATAAAATAGATATTGAAAAAAGCATCCTGGTTCTGTCGCAGATGTAAGGATAGCCAAACTGGAGTTTTGGATATCAGCTGTTATGAATTTGAGCCAAATCATCTTCTTTTTGGTCTATAGAAATCACTTTAGTTAATTTCTCTGGAATCCATATTGCCTGCTGTTCTTCCTGTGGAAACACACAAACAGACCCCTGACTAAAGACAATCACTGGGTCAGGACTTTAGTTAATCTCTCCAAAATCCAAATCAGCTGCTGTTCTTCCTGTGGAAACACACAAACAGACGCCCGACTCCAGACAATTACTGGGTCAACACTTTTCCATTGTCCTATTAGAATATTCTTCCAAAGGACCTTGGGCTTATGCACATTTTTTGGAAACATATGCCTTTCCACAGCACTAAGTCCTGATGAATCCAAGTTTAAAAAGTTTAGAGTAAAAAGCGTTAATTTAAGTTTATCTTTGGGGAATATATACCCCTTCTCAATTCCGTCTTTGTGCTTTAATAAGTACATTTTTATTGTTTGATGTGCTCTTTCAACTATGCCTTGTCCCTGTGGATTGTATGGGATTCCTGTTATTTGAGTAATGCCAAATGATGAGCAAAATTGTTTAAAAGAGTTAGAAGTGTAACCGGGGGCATTATCTGTTTTTAACTGTTTTGGAATGCCCACAGTGGCAAAATTTTGTAAGCAATGAGCTATAACATCTTTAGTTTTTTTCTCCAGCATGAAGGGAGCCCATTAAAAATCCAGAACAAATATCAACTGTAACATGCAAATATTTTAATTTTCCAAATTCTGGCAAGTGTGTGACGTCCATCTGCCAAATATGGTTAGGTATCAATCCTCTAGAATTGACTCCAAGATTAACTTGTGGTAAAAAGGTCACACAATTTTGACATTGTTTTATAATTTGTCTAGATGTTCCTTAGTTTTTTTGAAATGCTTTTGTAAAGTATAAGCATTGACATGGAACTTTTTAAGAAAATTTATTGCTTCTTCTAGTGTAAAGAAAATATGTATGTATGTCAATTGTAGTTTTATCTGCTAAATCATTGCCCAAACTAAGGGCTTTAGGCAATCCTGTATGTGCCCTGATATGTCCTATAAAGAATGGATCTTTTCTGTCCCAGATTAGACTTTGTATAGTGGAAAGCAAAGAGAAAACAGTAGAGAAAGGGGAAATCCTACCAGCATCTTCAAGGGATACTATAGCATTAACTATATACTGACTATCGGAAAATAAATTAAATACAGAATCTTTAAAAATCACAAAAGCTTGTAATACTGTACTAAGCTCTACCTTGTGAGCTGATTGTTTTGGTACTAAAAATATAAAAGTTGGATCAGGTGTAACTATTGCTGTTGTACCATTATTTAACCGATCGGTGATTATATTTGGAGCATTCATGATAGGTGTTTTCTTGTCATTTTTGGAAAAATTACAGGATGCGATGACCAAAAAGACAATAAAAGATAAGATGGTAAGTGGTTATCAAATGAAACATTAGATTTACACACGATTATTGCCCAAGTATTTAACTAATTAGCTAATTCATCAATTTGATTCATAGTATATGGAGTAATAATTTTATTGGGTGAAATTCCACACACACTCTTTTTGCTGCTTTTATTCCTATGAGTATTAATTCTCCCTCAGCCTCAGGATAGCAAGTAATAATAGTGTTAGAAGAATAAGATAAATGTATCCATAATAATGGACCTTCTTCCCAAAATACTCCTGTAGAAATATTTTTTTTGTTGTTAGTACAATAAATAATAAATGCAAAATTATATCAACTCTATCCAAAAGCATATTTCCCATATATGTTTCAATGATTTTTATTGCTTTTCTTGCTTCAGGCGTTAACATTCTGAGTGAATTTGGATCTCATGGTCCTTTTAGGATATCAAATAAAGGTCCCAACTCTCCTGTTGGTATACCTAGATGAGGCCTTATCCAATTTAAGTCTCCTAATAACTCTTGAAAGTCATTAATTGATTTGAGTTGATCTACTCGTATTTGAATTTTTGGTTGACTGACCATGGTTGAGGATAATAGAGCTACTAAATAATTAATTAGAAAATTTAATTGTATTTTACCTATTGCTATCTCTAGGTTATAATTTTTTAATACGTTTGTAAGTGTGGCATACCATTCTAGCAATGGGTTTTTAACTTTGTGTGCTAATAATACATCATCCATATAGTGAAAAATTTGTATTTCAGGAATTTGATTTCTAAGTGGCTGGATTACTTTGTTAACATAAATTTGACGCATAGTTGGGCTGTTAGCCATCCCTTGAGGGAGTACTTTCCACTCATATCTCTTGTCAGGACCTTCATGATTCAGTGCAGGTATAGTAAATGCAAAACTTGGAATATCCTCAGGATGAATTGGAATTGAAAATAAAACGATCTTTAATATCTACAACGAAAACATACCAAGTTTTTGGCAAAGCACACAATTGAGGAATCTCTGATTGAGCAGGTCCCATAAAAACCATCCCATTATTAATGGCTCTTAAATCTTGCAATAATCTCCATTTACCAGATTTCTTTTTAAGGACAAAAATGAGAGTATTATGGGGAGACACAGAAGGTTGTATATGTCCTTCCGCTAATTGTTGTTTGACCAGGTCATGGGCTACTTGTATCTTTTCTTTAGTCAGGGGCCACTGAGGAACCCATACTGGTCTTTCTGATTTCCAAGTAATATTTATTGTCTCAGTGGCCCTTTCTGAAAATCCAACCCATATCTATCTGTTCCTTGATCTTTTTGTATTGGTGTTGCTATACCTTGTTCTTGCTTTTCTAATCTTTTTCCTTTCCTAAAATCTTGTCTAGCCATAATAGTGGGTGAATTTTGATTGATGTTATTTGTTAATGTCAAACCTAATTGATCTAGGACATCTCATCCTTATAAATTTACGGGAAGATGTTCCAATACATATGGCTGTATAGTTCCTTCACATCCTTCAGGATTCTTCCAATCTAATACCGTTGCACTTTTATGGGGATTAGTCGCCACTCCTAGGCCTCGAAGCGTTTGAGTGGCTTGTTGTAATGGCCAATGTTTTGGCCATTCTTGACGACAGATGATGCTAAGGTCTGCACCTGTATCCAGTAGCCCATTGAATTCATGTCCTTGAATAGTTATTTTTAGCATGGGGCGAGAATATAAATTTAAAGAAAGCATAGCCCAATCTACACCTGTGGAGCCTAATCCTTTGGAACCCCTTTCTACAGCATAACTGTAAAATTTATCATGTGGGCTGGGTATTATTATTAATTGTGCTATTCTATCTCCTGGAGAAATTACTGATATACCCTTTGGAAAACTGGCTATAATTTTTATTTCACCTTCATAATCGGGATCAATTACCCCAGGACTCATCATAAGTCCTTTTAGAGTAGAAGAGCTGCATCCCAATAATAAGCCTACTGTTCTTTTGGGAAGAGGTCGTTTCACCCCTGTGGGAATGATTTGAACTCCCATCTCTGGAGTTAGTATTGATCTGGCGGAGGCACAGATGTCCAACCCTGCGCTCCCTCTGGTTTGTCTGATGAGGGATCTGATGAACAATGTGTCGTGGGCACTACACTGATGGGGTTGCTGGTTTCCTCCAGTGCTCCATATATTTGCGGTTTCGGGCCCCAGAGCATTGGGCCCCCCTGTCCATTTTTTGGCAATGGAGCCGGATGCCTTTCT
Organism: Callospermophilus lateralis; assembly: GCF_048772815.1. NCBI lineage: Eukaryota > Metazoa > Chordata > Mammalia > Rodentia > Sciuridae > Callospermophilus > Callospermophilus lateralis. The sequence continues at coordinate 201,586 of NW_027514489.1, forward strand.
TCATGATATTGTGGATAAACACCTGGTGCTTGTTTGTTTTTTGATAATGAAGTACCCTCTATGGTGGTTTGAGAATGGTATTCATTAGCCCAATGTCTCCCTCTACGTCATTGTGGCCAAATACCCGGTATTCTAGTCCTTTGATACCTAGTTTTGTTAAACCCTCCTCCTATGGGGCAATTCCTTTTAAAAAGTCCTGTTTGTTCACAATTGTAGCATGTTCTTGGCCTGTCTTCTAAAGCCTGTTTTACTAAAGCTGCCACAATTTGCCCTTTTTCATTAATGTCTCTGGCATCTAAAGCCTGTTTTATTGCAGCTGCCACGACTTGCTCTTGTTCATTAATGTCTCTACCAAATTTAATAAATGTGTTTAAATCTTCATGTTTCCATGGTCTAATGATACCTCTGCAGCAATGATTCGCTTGGTCATAAGCCAGTTGTTTTAATAATGGCATTGCTTGTTCTGTATTTCCAAAAACTCTGTAGCTGTTTCAATAAGCCTATCTACAAATCCAGCGTAAGATTCATTAGCTCCTTGTATTACCTTAGATAATTGACCTTGTAAACCTCCATGTCCTTGTAAAGTCTTCCATGCCCTAACTGCCTCTACAGCAGTTTGTGCGTATATGCCAGGATCATATGGAATTTGTTGTTCCTGATCCTCATAAGGTCTCTTTTCTAACAACAAATCTAGATTTCTCTGAGGATAACCAGCTGCTGCATTTCGCCTAGACATCTCTTTGCAAAATTCCTCACTGGCAACCTTCCATAATAGGTATTGACCTCCATTTAGCACAGCTTTACACATATTAGCCCAATCTGCTGGCGTCATGTTCAAGGTGTTAATGGATTCGACCAAGCTTACAATGAAGTGTGCTTGAGGACCATATGTTGTTACAGCCTCTTTTAGCTGCTTCACTATTTTGAAATTTAAAGCATGGTGAATTCGCTGCCCTCCTACCTCAAATACAGGGCATGTTAATACTTGAGATCCTGTCTCAGGATCCGAACTATCAACTGTTGGGGTTGGGGGCCTCCCAGCACATGGAGGTGGCCTTGTTAGTTGGACATTTACATCCTCTGGTGACAGAAAGGTGTTAGTAGCAGTCTCCTTTTTTAACTTTGCCCCTGATTGCTTTTTATGCTCTAAACTTGGTTCCTCTATCTTTGTCTGAACTGAAGGCTTTGGACTAAGCAAACCAGATATGAACGTCCACAATGGCAATGTGCCAACTGGCATAGTCCCTCGGCTGCTCTTTTCTAATCCTTTTAAATCTTCACCATGATGGTTCCATTGTGATATATTTAATGACTCCTCCTTCAAAAGCCATGGGCTACATTTTTGTATTGTATCAACAAATGCCCTGACTGTCCTTGATATTTCTGAGATGCCTCCTTTCTCTAACAATTTATTTAACACTCTTTCAGTTTGTTTTTTTACTAATTTCTGATCCCGTATTTCTATTATAATACAACCCAACAAGATGACGCCAAACAAAACTGAGACAGAATGAATTAAAAAGGGAACAACAAAAAGTCATTATAGCCTTTCTATCCTCCTGACATGTGCATCCGTCCTTTATACCTATCTGTTCCTCAGACGTAAATAGTTTTTTCTCAGATGTGAGTGGTTTTTCTTCCATCCCACTCATCTCCAGGAACAGGCAACTTAAAACAAAAGTGAAGCAAAACAAAGGAGTCATCTAAAAATGGCTACCCATCCTTTCACCTTGCCCACAGGGGCAAGCAGTTTACCTTATCACTTACCCTCAGTCGTTCCCCATGTGAGCCACAAAATGCTGCAGTCTGGCTGGGCATGATTCAGGAGCCACTTGTCAAAAAAAAAAAAAAAAACTAACTTTATTTTTAGAACCACACACGGCAAACAAAACAACTCCTCAGGAAAAACCCTCAGAGCCCAACTGCCACTACTGGCTTCCTTGTAAAGTCTCTCTCACACACACAAGCCTCTCCACCTGCCACAATCCTACTTCTCTTGAGGCCGATTGGCTGGGTGGAGCCAAAAAAGTTCCCCAAGGAGCAGCTCCATGGTCTGAAAGGGCAGGGAAACAGCCCAATGAGCATCACCACAGAGGAGCCAATCAGCTAGATGATGCTGAGGTCGCTGTGAGCCAATAATCAGCCGGCACCTGGAAATTTGCTGGCAGCTGGAAGTTTGCTGGGGCCCCTTCAGCTGTGGCTCTCAACAAATTCCTGTCTCATTTCTCTGTAGCCTATTCAGCACATGTATTTTTATATGCACATATAGTATCCTATCTGTTATCACATGTACATTTTTGTGAGGTGGCTGACTTGGCAGATACAAATTATGAGAAGAGATCACTCCTCCTAAACATTGTTGGAACTGAAAATTCAAAATATGGGTGAGCTTCCTAGTAGAATAACATTATACATAAATCCATTTTCAGTGAAATAAATATTTTTGCATCTGTGGATGACATATATATTTCATGATGAATTTTGATTGGAATACACACTCTACAAATTTTTCAAAATATGAAATATATGAGTCTTATTATACACTCCTTAAAATCATTCATATTCATGTATGTGGATTTATGATCAACTTTTCACAAGATAATTCTCAGAAATATTCATCAACCTGAAATACATATTTGTTACCTAGTACTGAAAGATAACTTCAGTGGATGGTGCATACAAATCCTAATATTTCTACAGTAATACCCAGTTTAATATCAATGCAAGTAGTTTCCTATGGGACATGATGTGTATTTTCCGGTTCATTTTTATTCAACAGTGGTACATTACTATTTTCTCAGTTTATGCACATCATAGGATATATATTTCATCCACAAGTTCACAAATTTATAGGCATTTGTTTCAATTTCAATCACTTCCTGCTTCAGAACACATATATTCCACCAGATTTTTTGACTGGTCTTTTCATGAGACTTCTTTTCAAACACATTATTTTCGATTTCCATAATCACTTTTGAAGCAAAACTCACACATTCTTCTTGATAAACCATAACCCTAATATTACCGTTAGATTTATGACTGGTTATAATGAATGTATGTATATCAATTTAAGATTTCCTTTACATTTTCAGATATTAATTAAATCAATTATTTAAAGTTGGAACCAGTTACATTATTTGTTCACAGTATGGTCTATTCATGCATTATTTCTATATTCATAGACACATGGTACACCTCTTTGTTCCCCCAATACGAATTTATACGTCTTCAAAATATTGCTCCCACTAATGGTGGAAGAAATACTCATGTCACCTAATCTACATATACATTTTATCACAGTAACATTCTGGACACAGAAAACAAAGGTCACTCTTATGATTGTACCAAAGCCTAAAAGGAAAGTGAGCATGCATTACTAAAAACATCCATGTCCAGGTTGCCTAATGCTCTCAAATGTAAATCCTATTGTTGACTATATATTTGTTTCTTCCTAAGATTATATATTCAATCTCAAGCCTGTTGAAAATATCTCATCCTATCCCTCACTTTAAACTTTGCCTGATTTCTTAAAGTCTCTATTGACATCTGCTTTCCTACATATTTTCCCCAGTTCTCATTGTGACTGACTCTTCACATGTGCTGATATTTACATTCACTCTCTACTTGAAAACCTATTGCTAGAGAACTTTTTGTCCAAATCCTATACTCACTCTTGTTTCTAAACCTAGCAACTATCTTCCTAATCCTATGGACTTTCTTTTTTTAATTGGATGTTCTCTTCAACATTCAATCATCCAAGGTACAAGGTCCTATGCCATTGAATATCGATTTATCTGAGACATCTGGGCAGGAATAACTCAAAGCTAAGTAACCCACTCAAGGGCCCAATGCCCTTCTGGGCTTCAAATTGTACCTAGATTTCTGTTTTCATACTTGTATTTCACCTATATATTCTTGTAAATATCCCAGTCTCCCAATACCATTATTCATCCTTCAGAATGATTCCTAACCAAAATCGAATATGTTATTAACCCTAACCATAGACTTTTCCCTCAATCTAACTTTACACGTGAGCTGGGAGAGTGTGATCAGGAAAGTCTCAGTGGAGAAACCCTGCTTTGGACCATTTGCTTACCTATTGTTCTGTTGCCCAGAATATCAGGAAGTTCTTTGCCTCAGGTCACCCCTTTGTGAAGCCTGAAGAAAGCTGTTTTCAAACGGAAATGAATGAGCATCACTTGTGGCTCTTTGGGTCAAATGAGTTCTTCAAGCCATGAAGAGGTGCTTGGGTTTTCTCATGACGCCAAATGACATAAAGAATCTATACCTATCAGTCAGTAGTAGTCAGTCAATATTGCTCCTAAAAATGGTGGAGAAATACTCATGTCAAATGATCTACATATATATATATATATATATATATATATATATATATATATATATATATATATATATTTAATCACAGAAATATTCTGGGCACAGAATTCAAAGTTCACATTTATGATTGTACCAAAGCCTAAATGGAAAGTGAACATGGATTACTAAAAATATCATGTCCAGGTTGCCTAATGCTCTCAAATGTAAATCCTATTGGTGACTACATATTTGTTTCTTCCTAAGATAATATATTCAACCTCAACCCTGTTGAAAATGTCTAATCCTATCACTCACTATATACTTTGCCTGATTACCTAATGTCTCTATTTATATCTGCTTTCCTACATATTTTCCCAATTTCATCATTGTGACTGACTCTTCACATGTGCTGACATTTAAATTCATTCTCTAACCGAAAACCTATTGCTAAAGAACTTTTGTTGCAAATTCTACATGCACTCTCCTTCCTAATCCTAACTACTATCTTTCTAATCCTACTGACTATCCCTTTTTGACTGGATGTTCTTTTCTACATTCAATCATCCAAGGTACAAGGTCATATGCCATTGTATATCGATTTATCTGAGACATCTGTTCAGAAGTTAATTCAATGCTAAGTATCCCAAGCAAGGGCCCAATGCCCTTCTGGGCTTCAAATCATACTTAGATTTCTGTTTTCATGCATACATTTCACCTCTATATTGTTATAAATATCGCAGGTTCCCAATACCATTATTCACCCACCAAAATGATTCCTAACCCAAATCGAACCTGTTATTAACCCTAACCATACAGTATTCCCTCAATGTTACTTTACAGAAAAGCAGGGAAAGAGTTGGTCTTATAATACTGGAATGTAATGGATCTTCCACCTGGTGATAACCTCAAATGTCCATGGCGAAATGATCCCTGGAGAATATGTAGGCAGCTATGAAGGACCTGAGAGAGCAAAAGGCATCTTCCATGGCAAACGGCTTGGTCAGGATAAAGGGTTGTGTCTGAATCAGCTTCTATTCTTAAAGCAGAGAACATGAGCCAACCCAGGCCTGTGTGTAGATCTGTTCCTGGGAGATTATGGTTGATATACAATTCAAACTTGTTAAAGTGTCACAGGAATTAGGGCCAGCCTCCATCTCATGGGAACCTTGCAAGCAACGTTTGGACAAAGTGGTTGCCAAGAGAGTGACCTCATTCAGTTCCTGAAGGAGGAACTAAAAACAGTTCCATCACACTTCAGTGGTGATGGAACTCTCTGAACTTGGGATCCAGGATGCCAGGCACCCATAGCCAGTCCCAGTCCCAGCCCCAGTGGTCTCACTTGTTTGGATTTACAAAGACAGAGTCAGTCTTTCTTGGTACCTACAGATGTGAGGAAGGCCAAATGCAAGAAAGCTCTGAAGCAGAGCTTTTCCTGAGAAAGCAAGTAGAGGCTCACCGCTGGCTCCTGACAACTTCATGGAGTTGGCCAAGGAGACCAGATCTAAGACAGAACAGGCCATTTCGGGGGAACATTATTGGCCCACAAGTCAGAGGACACTCCGGATAGTCACAGACCTACCTGGGCGAAGGAGGTGCCTTTTTTTTTGTGGTTATGAGTTTGTGGTCTTGTGTCATGTTCTTAGAATAGGTAGAAAAGTAGGTTTGTTTAGTTTGGAGTGGACTGTTTCTAGTAAGTCGTTTGACAAGGCGAGTGTTTCTATGTCTGTGTATCACATTGTGTCCGGGGTTGTAGACATTAAAAAAAAATGCATCAATGGATGTGTCGTATCTAGTAGAAAGCTTCACAGCATTTATCCAGCCAAATTGATGAATGGACTGTAGCTTGCCTTATGGATGGGCAACACCTACTATCTTTCTAAGTTCCTGTTTTCTTCCTGAATTCTGGCCACTCTCCAGAATAAGCCCATGGTTTTGTGTCCAAGATATGTACCCCCTCCAAACTCTGTAACATGGCCATGAACTGGATAGCTGAAGTGAATGGCGAGCATCTCAGAAAACTCAGATATCAGTGTGACCAGGAAAGTCTCAGTGGAGAAACCCTGCTTTGGGCCTTTTGCTTACCTATTGTTCTGTTGCACTGAATGTCAGGAAGGTCTTTGACTCAGGCCATCCCTTTGTGAAGCCTGAAGAAAACAGTTTTCAAATGGAAATGAATGGGTATACCTGTGGCTCTTTGCTTAATTGCTTTGGAAAGGGATTGTCTGAATCAGCCCCTTGGCCCTGAGTGAGGCTGTGGCTTAGATTCTCAACACCTGATGGATTTAAAGAAATTTCCCATGTGTGCATCCCAAACCAAAATGGCCAAAAGAGCAGTCTTTGGGATGAAGTCTGTCGCCTTCCTCTGTAAGGTTCCTGACCTCCATCAAGTGAGAATAGAGATTCTTTGAGTGAAATGAATTTTTCCAACTTACAGAGGCTAGGCTATAGGTGCTTGGGTTTTCCATGACTCCAATTCAAATAAAGATTCTAAACCCCACGGTCAGTTGGCCTCAAATTGGAGAAGTGGACCTGAATTAATGACAGGAGTATTTGATTACTCCAGGTTCACAGCAAGTGTCCAGGCCACCCTGACTTTAGGCAAATGAGAGGAAAGGGAACATATTTTGGACACTGTCTTGGTCTGCGCACCTCATGGAAACCTCCAGCCAGTGGTTATGATGAGTGTCTATATAAAAGAAGATGAGGGCCATATGGGAGTGTTTTGGTTTTAACTGTGGTCATTTGTGTGGTGGTTGGAAGAGATGACTTTGTCCACCTGGGCTTGAACTCTGGTATGATTCCCCTTAGAGACTGAGTTTTAGAACTGACCTCAGAGAAGTATTGCAATAAATAGTGTTGCAATTTTCGGAGGCCATGCATGAGAATCGCCCTTGGAAAATGAGATCTATTCCCAGGATGGCTTTCCACAGAGCTTGGGAAATCTAAGCCACGATATCCCAATATTTTATTCTTAAAGACTTTGCAGCCATAGTTGAGATTCCAAACACTCATGGACCTCACATTTTAGACCTCAATGGTCCTGGATTCATGTGACCTTTTGGCCACTCTTTGGAAAGGCTTGCCTGTGAGAGTTCTCCAGAGCTTTCATTTAAATGAGCTTCCTCACCATTTAATGGTTCCTGAATGAATTGAAACCCACAGTGCCTCAAACTTCATCTTTGAAAAATGGTGATATAAATACCATGAAACTTTTGAAATTCCCATGACCAGGTGGCACTGGAGAACCTGTGGATGTCCGGTTGCTGATCATGAGTGTACCAGACAGGGCCTTGATTGACTGGGTTTCGTGATAATGGTGTAGAACAGAGATGCCAATAAGTTGGAGCCTGCTGAGTAGTGAGTGTAGAGCAGTGGACTGTAGGTGTGTGAATAAATATTTTTGGTAGGACCACCTGGATCTGCCATTGGCTTCCAAAGACATGTGACTTGCATGGTGCAGGCAGCAGATCCTTATATGTAAAGGCATCTTGTTATATGGAGAGGTTTCAGGGCAATGTTCAGAATCAGGTTGCTATAGTCAAGGGGAAAACTATTTGGAATAGAAGCATGGTTTGTACATTCTCTTGGAGACCTTGACAAACCACACGTGACAGAACTACCTCCAGCATTTTGTCCCAGTTCAACTCCTTGTATTTTGTGAAGCCAATGTCAAACTCCCAGTGCAGCAGTAAGAAACACCACTAAAAGTGGAGGATGACCAACTGACTTCACAGACAACACGGGGAGACACTTAGCTCCCAGTGGCCACAGTTTACCGACAAAGAGAGAATTCATAACTGCTGTCTCATGTTCATTAGAAAATAAGTAACCATGTCATCCAGGTCACATAAATGCAGACCCAGATTTGATGGGGTCACTACAAATGAAGCTAATTCTCCTAACAATTACATATATTTCATGTGCCCAACCTCAGAGGAAGTTTCTCAAGAAGTCTTTAGGCCAGCACAGCTCCATGTTTGTGGAGTATTTACTCTCTCCCTTACTTTTGGAAACTGTTCTACCACCTCCAGTGTTGTGAACTCCTGAGCATTTTCCATTCCACATATGTATTCACATATTTTCTAACTCCTCTCAACTAATTGTGTCTTACTTGGAGCAATGGTTATGTCAAGGCTTCGTTCTGGATGAGAGTGGGAAGATTTTTGTGTAGCACATATTTGCATACACATTAGATTCATTTTCCTATTTTCCATTTGAAATACTGAATCCCTGACACTAACCCATACCCTACTAGACTCTGACTACTAATCTTAATATAATGGAGAAAAAGAAACCTAACTAAATAGAAATACAGGCCTTTCATAGGAAGCATGGTGTATGCTTGGATTTGCCTTCTGCTTTATCAAGAGTATGTGTTATAAATCTAGTCAAGTTTTCATTGTAGTATTTTTCCCTGAGCTTTTAAAGTTAACATATATGTAAATTCCTGTCTCTCTTTTTCTGTAGCCTATTGAGTACATGTATTTTTTTAAGCATATATAGTATCCTACCTGGTAACACACGTATATTCTTGTGAGCTCACTGACTTTGGATATAAAAATTGTGAGAAGAGATTACTTCCCCTAAATACTGATGGAACTGAAAATTCAACCTATGGGTGAGCTTCCTAGTGAAAAACATTATACATAAATCCATGTTCAGTAAAATGAATATTTTTGGACATGTGGATGTATTATATTTCGTGATGAATTTCAATTGGCATATATATTGCTAAATATTAATGTGTGTGTGTGTGTGTGTGTGTATATATATATATATATATATATATATATATATATATATATATACTCTCCAGATTTTCCAAAATATGAAATAAGTGTGTCTTATTATACATTCCCTAAATTCATTCATGTTCCTGTATGAGTCAGTCTTTCTTGGTACCTACAGATGTGAGGAAGGCCAAATGCAAGAAAGCTCTGAAGCGGGGCTATTCCTGGGAAAGCAGGTAGTGGCTCACCGCTGGCTCCTGACAACTTCACAGAGTTGGCCAAGGAGACCAGATCTGAGACAGGACAGGCCATTTTGGGGGAACATAGTATGGCCCAAAAGTCAGAGGACACTCCGGATAGTCACAGACCTACTTCGGGAAGGAGGTGCCTTTGTGGGTGTGGGTGTGGGTTTGTGGTTTTGTCTAATGTTCTGAGAATAGGTAAGAAAGGCGGTTTGTTTACTTTGGAGTGAACTGATTCTAGCAAGTCGTTTGACACGGCGAGTGTTTCTAGGTCTGTGTATCCCACCGTGTACGTGGTTGTAGACTTTAGAAAACAGAAAGCTTCAATTGATGTGTCCTGTGTAGTAGAAAGCTTCCCAGCATTCATACTTCCCAATTTATGAATGGACTGCGGCTTGCCTTATCAATGAGCAACCCCTGATATCTTACTAAGTTTCTGTTTTTTTTTCTGAATCCTGGCCACTCTCCAGAATAGGCTCATGATATTGTTTCCAAGATATGTACCACCTCTAAACTCAGTGACATGGCCATGTACTTGATAGCTGAAGGGAATGGCGAGCGTCCCAGAAAACTCAGATATCTGTGATCAGGAAAAGTCTCAGTGGAGAAACACTGCTTTGGGCCTTTTGCTTACCTATTTTTCTGTTGCCCTGAATGTCAGGATGATCTTTGCCTCAGGCCACCCATTGGGAAGCATAAAGAAAACAGTTTTCAAATGCAAATGAATGGGCATCAAATGTGGCTCTTTGCTTAATTGCTTTGGAAAGGAATGTGTCTGAATCAGGCTATAGGTCCTCTGTGAGGCTGTGGCTTAGATTCTCAGCACCTGATGCATCTAAAGAAAGATCCCATGTGTGCATCATAAACTACATTGGCTAAAAGAGCATTCATTGTGGAAGAATTCTCTCGCCTTTCTCTGTAAGGTTCCTGACCTCCATCAAGTAAGAATACGAACCTTTGGTTCAAATAAGATCTTCAAAGCCCTGCAGAAACTAGCCCATAGGTGCTTGGGTTTCAACTGAATCCAAATCACATGAAGAATCTATACCTGGTGCTGGGGATGTGGCTCATGCCCTAGCGTGCTCGCCTGGCATGCGTGCGGCCCGGGTTCGATCCTCAGCACCACATACAGACAAAGATGTTGTGTTCGCCAAATACTAAAAAAGAAAAGTATTAAAATTCTCTCTCTCTCCCCGTCTTTTCACTCTCTCACTCTTTCTAAAAAAAAAAAAAAAAAAGAATCTATACCTGACAGTCAGTAGGCCTCATATTGGAGAAGCAGAGCAGTATTAACAGCAGGCCTATTTGATCATTCCTGGTTCCCAAGATGGGTGTCCAGGCCAACATGTCTTTATGCAAATGAGGGGCTAGGGAGGTTATTTTGGACACTGTCTTGTGCTGCACCCCTCATGGAAAACTCCAGCCAGAGGTTATGATGAGTGTCTGTATGGACGAAGATGAGGGCCATGTGGGAGTGTTTTGGTTTAAATTGTGGTCATTTGTGTGGCAGTTGGAACAGATGCCTGGGTCCACCTGGACTTGAACTCTGGTGTGATTCCCCTTAGAGAATGAGTTCTGGAACAGACCTCAGAGAAGTACTGGCATAAATTGTGTTGGGATTTTATGAGGCCACGCATGAGAGTCACCCTTGGAAACTGAGATCTTGGCCCAGGGAGGCTTTTCCCAGAGCACTTGGAATCTCAGCCAGGATATCACATGATTTTATTCTGAAAAACTTGGCAGCCATAATTGAGAGTCAAAACACACATGGACATCACATTGTAGACCTCAATAGGCCTGGATTCATGTGACATTTTGGCCACTGTTTGGGAACCTTCCTGTGAGGGTTCTCCAGAGATTTCATTGAAATGAGCTTCCTCACCATTTAATGGTTCCAGAATAAATTGAAACCCACAGTGCCTCCAACTTCCTCCTTGAAAAGTGGCTAGATAAATACCATGAAATTTTTAAAATTCCCATGACCAGGTGGCACTGGAGAATCTTTGGATATCCTGAGGATGATCATGAGTATACCAGTCAGTGCCTTGATTGACTGGTTTTTATGAAGATGGTGCCGAACAGAGATGCCAAGAAGTTGAAGCCTGCTGAGGAGTGGGCATAGAGCAGTGGTGGGCAGGTGTGTGATAAAACATCTGTGGTGGGGCCATGTGGATCTCCCATTGGCTTCCAAATGCCTTGTGACAGACATGGTGCAGCCAGCAGTCCCTTCTATGTAAAGGCATCTTGTTATATGGAGAGGTTTCAGGGCAATGTTTAGAATCGGGTTGCCATGGTCATGGGGGCAAGCTATGTGGAATATAAGCCTGGTTGATGCATTCTTCTGCAGACCCTGACCTACCACAGGTGACAGATCTCCCTCACGCACTGGGTAACAGTTGAATTCTTTGTATTTCATGAAGCAAATACAAAAATTCCATTTCAGCAGCAAGAAACACCACAAAAAGTGAAGGATGCCCAAATGGCTTCACAGTCCACATGTGGATACACTTAGCCCCCCATGGCCACAGTTTACCCTAAAAGAGAGAATTCAACATTGCTGCCTCATGTTCATTGGAAAATAAGAAACGATGACCTCCAAGTCACATAGATGCAGACCCAGATTTGATGGTCTCACTACAAAGAAAGCTAAAATTCCCAACAACAACATATATTTCAAGTGCCCAACGTCAGAGGCAGATTCTCAAGAAGTCTTTAGGCCAGCAGAGCTCCATGGTTGTGGAGTGTTTACCCTGTCCCTTACTTTTGGAATCTCAGAAGGGAGGAAGATACACCAAGCCAATTGACGGCTCCTTTTGAAAAAATTGTACCACCAATGACATCATCAGCAAATATAACCCAACACTACCACAAGTTGCTGCACAAACAGATAGTTTACAATGCATACATGTGAGTTCACAATGTGTCCAGGCAAGTTCTGCAAGCAGTTCAGTGATGGCTATTGCAGAAGCTGTAGATTGGTTTTATCTTTGATTTCACCAGCACTGTGACGAAGATAGAAATTCTGGCAATAATGGCTAAAGAAAAAATTATGTAACATTCCAGAAAACACTGAAAGAAAACAATTTTCTTAACAATTTACATTGTCTTGGAGAGAATTATTAAATATAATGAAAAGGAAATGTGAAAGAAAACAAACAGATCTGTTAACCTCCTTTTTTGTTCACATTTTAAAACAATCCTCAACAGCTGTTTACCCAATTTAAATTAAACCATTTACATAATGTGAATAAAAAAATATTTGGATCAATTTTTTCATGAGCTCTCATCATATATGATATATGGACATATGAACATTCAAACATATAACACAAAACACAAGTGTGCACACATAATATAATACATACAACACATAACCTAATAGTAAAGGCCTTATAACTTTTTACATGTGAAATCTCCATTGCAATGTTTAAAAACTCTATTGTCAAAAAATAGAACTGATCACCAAAACATTAAACTAGGTATGTATGAGCTCAAAAAAACAAAATAAAATGTGGGAAAAGGCAATAATAAAATAGATATTGAAAAAAGCATCCTGGTTCTATCTTAGATGTAAGGGTAGCCAAACTGGAATTTTGGATATCAGCTGATATGGACTTGAGTCAAATCATCTTCTTTTTGTTCTGTAGAAATCGCTTCAGTTAATCTCTCTGGAATCCAAATCGGCTGTTGTTCTCTCTGTGGAAACACACAAACAGGCCCCTGGCTCCAGACAATCATTGGGTCAGGACCTTGGTTAATCTCTCTGGAATCCAAATCGGCTACTGTTTTTCCTGTGGAAACAGACAAACAGACCCCCGACTCCAGACAATTACTGGGTCAGGACCTTTCCATTGTCCTGTTAGAATATCTTTCCAAAGAACCTTGGGCTTATGCACATTTTTTGGACACATATGCCTTTCCCCAGCACTAAGTCCTGATGAATCCAAATTTTAAAAGTTTAGAATAAAAAGGGTTATTTTAAGTTTGTCTTTGGGGAATATATACCCTTTCCCAATTGCGTCTTTTTTGCTTTAATAAGTACTTTTTAATAGTTTGATGAGCTTTTTCAACTATGCCTTGTCCCTGTGGATTGTATGGGATTAATGTTATATGAGTAATGCCAAATGATGACCAAAATTGTTTAAAAGAGGTAGAAGTATAACCAGGGGCATTATCTGTTTTTAACTGTTTGGGAACGCCCACAGTGGCAAAATTTTGTAACCTATGAGTGATAATATCTTTAGTTTTTTCTCCGGCATGAAGGGTGCCCATCAAAAATCCAGAAGAAGTATCAACTGTAACATACAAATATTTTAATTTTCCAAATCCTGGCAAGTGTGTGATGTCCATCGGCCAAATATGATTAGGTATCAATCCTCTAGGATTGACTCCAAGATTAACTTGTGGTAAAAAGGTCACACAATTTTGACATTGTTTTATTATTTGTCTAGCTTTTTCCTTAGTTATTTTAGAAGGCTTTTGTAAGGTATTAGCTTTGACATGGAACTTTTTACGAAAATTTATAGCTTCTTCTAGTGTAGAGAAAATATGTATGTCATGTGTACTTTTATTTGCTAAATCATTGCCCAAACTGATGGCTCCAGGCAATCCTGTATGTGCCCTGATATGTCCTATAAAGAATGGATCTTTTCTGTCCCAGATTATACTTTGTATAGTGGAAAGCAAGGAGAAAACAGTAGAGGAATGGGAAATCCTACCAGCATCTTCAAGGCATACTATAGCATTAACTATATGCTGACTATCAAAAATAAATTAAATACAGAATCTTTAAACATCACAAAAGCTTGTAATACTGCATTAAGCTCTACATTTTGAGCTGATTGTTTGGGTACTAGAAATGTAAAAGTTTGATCAGGTGTAACTATTGCTGCTGTACCATTATTTGATCCATCAGTAAATATATTTGGAGCATTCATGATAGGTGTTTTTCTTGTCAATTTTGGAAAAATTACAGGATGCGATGACCAAAAAGACAATAAAGGATTAGATGGTAAGTGATTATGAAATGAAACATTAGATTTGCACATGATTATTGCCCAAGTATTTAACTCATTAACTAACTCATCAATTTGATTCAGAGTATGTGGAGTAATAATTTTATTGGGAGCAATCCCAAGCACTCACTTTGCTGCTTTTATTCCTTTGGGTATTAATTGTCCTATAGCCTCAGGGTATCTAGTAAGAATAGTGTTAGGAGAATAAGATAAATGTATCTATAATAATGGACCTTCTTGCAAAAATAGTCCTGTAGGAATATTTTTTGTTGGTAGACAACAAATAATAAAGGCAAACTTATATCAATTCTATCCAATTGCATATTTTCCATATATGTTTCAATGATTTTTAATGCCTTTCTTGCTTCAGGCGTTAACATGTACCGTGAATTGGGATATGATGGACCTTTTAGGATATCAAATAAATATCCCAACTCTCCTGTTGGTATACCTAGATAAGGCCTTATCCAATTTATGTCTCCTAATAACTTTTGAAAGTCGTTATGTGATTTGAGTTGATCTACTTGTATTTGAATTTTTGGTGGCGGTACATGGTTGAGGATAATAGAACACCTAAATAATTAATTGGAAAATTTAATTGTACTTTATCTATTGCTATATCTAGATTATTTTTTAATAAGTTTGTAAGTGTGGCATAACATTCTAGCAATGTGTTTTTAGCTTTGTGTGCTAATAATACATCATTCATATAGTGAAATATTTGTAGTTCAGGATTTTGATTTCTAAGTGGCTTGATTACTTTGTTAAAATAAATTTGACACATTGTTGGGCTGTTAGCCATCCCTTGAGGCAGTACTTTCCATTCATATCTCTGATCAGAACCTTCATGATTCAGTGCAGGGATAGTAAATGCAAAACGTGGACTATCCTCAGGATGAATTGGAATTGAAAAAAAAAACCTTTAATATCTATAAGTAATTTTGTTAAACCCTCCTCCTATGGGCAATTCCTTTTAAAATGTCCTGTTTGTTCACAATTGTAGCATGTTCTTGGCCTGGCATCTAATGCCTGTTTTAGTGCAGCTGCCACAATTTGCCCTTCTTCATTAATGTCTCTGGCATCTAAAGCCTATTTTACTGCAGTTGCCACGACTTGCTCTTGTTCATTAATGTCTCTACATAATTTAATATATGTGTTTAAATCTTCATGTTTCCATGGTCTAATTATATCTCTGCACCAACTATTCGCTTGCTCATAAGGGAGTTTTTTTAGTAATAGCATTGCTTGTTCTGTTTTCCCAGAACCTCTGGTACCTGTTTGAATAAGCCTATCGACAAATTCAGCATAAAGTTAATTAGCTCCTTGTATTACTTTAGATAATTGACCTTGTAAACCTCCAAGTCCTTGTAAAGTCTTCCATGACTTAATTGCATCTACAGCAATTTATGCACATACACCAGAATCATATGCAATTTGTTGCTGCTGATACTCATAAGGTCCCTTTCCTAACAACATATCTAGATTTCTCTGAGGATAACCAGCTGCTGCATTTCGCATAGCCGTCTCCTTGCAAAATTCCTCATTGTCAACCTTCCATAACAGGTATTGTCCTCCATTTAGCACAACTTTACACATATTAGCGCAATCCGCTGGCTTCATGTTCAAGTTGTTAATGGTTTCCACCATGCTTACAGTGAAGGGTGCTTGAGGACCATAGGTTGTTACAGCCTCTTTTATCTGCTTCACTGTTTTGAAATTTAAAGCATGGTAAACTCGCTGCCCTCCTACCTCAAATATAGAGCATGTTAATATTTGAGATCTTGTCTCAGGATCCCAACTATCAACTGTGGGGGTTGGGGGCTTCCCAGCATATGGAGGTGGCCTTGTTAGTTGGACACTTACGTCCTCTGGTGATAGAAAAGTATTAGTAGCAGTCTCCTGTAGAGGTGGTTCTGTTGGTTGGACACTTACACCCTCTGGTGATAGAAAGGTGTTAGTAGTAGTCTCCTGTTGTAAATTTCCCCCTGATGGCTTTTACTGTTTTACACTTTCTTTCTCTGTCTGACTAGCTTGAGAGGCCTTCTCTTTTACATGATTTTTTTCCTCTGTCTGACTGGTTCGAGAGACCTTCTCTTTTACTTGAATTTTTTCCTCTGTCTGACTAACTTGAGAGACCTTCTCTTTTACTTGAATCAATATGTCTTCTCCTTCCTCTACCATTGTCTGAACTGAAGGCTTTTGACTAAACAAACAAGATACGAAAGTCCACAATGGCAATGTGCCAACTGGCAGAGTCCCTGGGCTTTTCTTTTCTATTCTTTTTAAATCTTCACCATGATGGTTCCATTGTGATATATTTAACAACTCCTCCTTAAAAAGCCATGGGCTACATTTTTGTATTGTATCAACGTATGCCCTGACTGCTCTTAATTTTACTGGGATGCCTCCTTCCTCTAACAATTTACTTAACACTTTTTCAGTTTGTTTTTTTTTTCTAATTTCTGATGCCATATTTCTACTATAATACAACCCAACAAGATAACACCAAACAAAACAGAGATAGAATGAAATAAAAATGGAAAAACAAAATATCATTATAGCCTTTCTCTCTATCTGTTCCTCAGACACAAATAGTTTTTCCTCAGATGTGAGCGGTTTTTCTTCCGTCTCACTCGTCTCCAGGGACAGGCAATTTAAAGCAAATGTGAAGCAAAACAAAAGAGGAATCTTAAAATGGCTACCCATCCTCTTGTCCTGCCCTCAGGGGCAAGCAGTTTACCTAATCAGTTACCCTCAGTCGCTCCCCATGTGAGCCACCAAATGCTGCAGTCTGGCTGGGCACAATCAGGAGCCACTTTTCAAAAGAAAGCAACTTTATTTTTAGAACCACACACGCCAAGCAAAAGAGCCTCTCAGGAAAAACCCTCAGAGCCCCAACTGTCACCACCGGCTTCCCACAAGCCTTTCCCTCCCACACAAGCCTCTCTCCTCTTCCCACAATCCTCCTGCTCTTGAGACCGATTGGCTGGGTCACGTGTGGAGTCAAAAAAGTCCCCCAATGAGCAGCTCTGTGATCTGAAAAGGCAGGGAAGCAGCCCAATGAGCATCACCGCAGAGTAGCCAATCAGCTAGATGTTGCTGGGGCCGCTGTGAGCCAAATATCAGCTGGCAGTCTGAAAGGGTGGGGAAACAGCTCAATGAGCATTTCCAATGAGCATCACCGCAGAGGAGCCAATCAGCTAGATGTTGCTGGGGCCACTGTGAGCCAATCATCAGCCGGCAGCTGAAAGTTTGCAGGCAGCTGGAAGTTTGCTGGGCCCCTTAGGCTGCAGCTATGAACAGGAGTTGTATGCACCATTCACTGAAGGTAGTTTTCAGTACTAGGAAACAAATATGTATTTCAGGTGGATGAATATTTCTGACAATAATCTGGTGAAAAGTTGATTATAAATCCACATACTTGAACATGAATGAATTTAGGGAGTGCAAATAAGACATATATATTTCATATTTTGAAAAATCTGTAGAGTGTGTGTGTATACACACACACACACACACACACAGATATTAAAATGTAGCAACATATATGCCAATCGAAATTCACCATGAAATACACATCATTCACAGATCCAAACATATTCAATTTACTTTACAGGGATTTATGTATAATGTTGTTCTACTAGGAGGCTCTCCCATAGTTTGAATTTCAGTTCCAACAGCGTTTACGAGGAGTGATCCCTTCTCAAAATTTGTATCTGCCAAGTCAGCCACCTCACAAGAATGTAGGTGTGATACCAGCTGGGATTCGATATGTGCATATAAAAATACATGTGCTGAATAGGCTACACACAAAGGGAGACAGGAATTCACATATTTGTTAACTTTAAAAACACATGGATATCTAATTCAATTAAAAATAGACTGGATTTATAACACCTAACCTTTATCATGCAAAAGGCAAGTTCAAGAATACACCATGCCTCTTCTGAACTGCTTGTATTTCAATTCTGATTTGGTTACTTTTCTGCATCATATTAGAATTAGTAGTCAGAGTGTAGTAGGGTATAAGTTAGTGTCAGGGATTCAGTACTTCAAATGGAAAATTGGAAAATGAATCCAATGTGTATGCAATATGTGTTACACAAATAACTTCCCACTCTAATTCAGAAAATGGCTTGACATAACCTTCGCCCAAAGAAAGACAAAATTAGAGGAGAAGAGTCAGAAAATCTGTAAATACATATATGGAATGGAAAATTCTCAGAAGTTTAAAACTTTTGAGGCTTTAGAGGAGCTTCCAAAACTTAGGGACAGGGTAAAACTCCACAAACATGGAACTCTACTGGCCTAAAGACTTCTGGAGATACTGACAATGAGGTTGGGCACTTGAAATATACATTGTTGTCAGGAGCTTTAGCTTCCTTTTTAGTGAGAACATCAAAGCTGAGTCTGCATCTATGTGACCTGGAGGACATGGTTTCCTATTTTTCAATGAACATGAGGCAGCAGTGTTGAATTTTCTCTTTGTAGCTAAACTGTGACCACTTAGGGCTAAGTGTCTCCCCATGTGGACTTGAAAGCCATTTGGTCATCCTCCAGTGTTTGTGTTATTTCTTGCTCCTGCACTGGGTGTTTTGTATTTGCTTCAAGGCATATAAGGAGTTCAACTTAGACACAGTCCTGGAGGGTGTCCTGTAATATATGGGGGGTCAGGGTCTGCAGGAGAATGCAACAACCAGGCTTCTATCCAACATTGCTTGCCCCCTTGATCATAGCAACCAGATTGTGAACATTGCCCTGAAAACTCTCTATGTAACAATATGCCTTTATATACAAGGGTGTGCTGGCTGCACCATGTCATTCACAAGCCATTTGGAGCCAGTGTAAGATCCACATGACCCCACCACAGATGTTTTATCACACACCTGCACACCACTGCTCTAGGCCTACTACTCAGAAAGCTCCAACTTACTGACATCTCAGTTCTACACCATTTTCATGAAACACAGTCAATCAAGGCACTGTCTGGTACCCTCATGATCAGCAACAGGACATCCTAAGGTTCTCCAGTGCCACCTGGTCATGGAAATTTCAAAAATGAAGTTTTTGAAATTTCATAAATGAAGTTGAAGGCACTGTGGGTTTCAATTCATTCAGGAACCATTAAATGATGAGGAAGCTCATTTCAATGAAAGCTCTGGAGAACTCTCAGAGACAAGGCTTCCCAAAGAGTAGGCAAAAGGTCACATTGTGGTCTACAATGTGAGGTCCATGTGAGTTTTTACTCTCAACTACGGCTGCCAATCTTTCAGAATAAAATCATGGCATATCTTGGATGAGATTCCCAGTGCTCTGTGGAAAGCCCCCCTGGGCGTAGATCTCAGTTTCCAAGGACGACTCTCATGGGTGGACTCCTAAAATCCAAACACAATACATGGCAATACTTCTCTGAGGTCAGTTACAGAACACAGTCTCTAAGGGGAATCACACCTGAGTTCAATCCTAGGTGGACCCAGTCATCTCTTCCAAACGCCAAACAAATGACCACAATTAAAACCAAAACACTCCCACATGGCCCTTATCTTCTTCCAATAGACACACATAATATCCATTGGCTGGGGGTTCTCATGAGGGGCGCTGTGCAAGACAGTGTCCAAAATAAACTTCCTTGCCCCTCATTTGCCTAAAGTCAGGGTGTCCTGGACACCCTTCCTGTTAACCATGAGTGATCAAATAGGACTGCTGTTAATACTGTTCCAATTCTCCAATTTGAGGCCTACTGGCTCTGGGGTTTAGATTCTTTATGTGAATTGGAGTTATGAGAAAACCCACGCATCTCTGGGCTAGCCTCTGCAGGGCTTTGAAGAACTCATTTGACCGAAAGATCCCGATTCACAATTGATAAAGGTCAGGATCCTTAGAGGAAGGCGAGAGACTTCATCCACAATGACTGTTCTTTTGGCTATTTTGGTTTTGGATACAGAAGAGATTTTTCTTTAGATCCCTCAGGTGCTGAAAATCTAACCACAGCATCACAGAGGGCAAAGAGGCTTATTCAGACCCATCCCATTTCAAAGCAATTAAGCAAAGAGCCACAGGTGATGCCCATTCATTACAATTTGAAAACTGTTTGCTTCAGCCTTCACCAAGGTGTGGCCTGAGGCAAAGACCTTCCTGACATTCAGGGCAACAGAACAATAGGTAAGCAAAAGGCATAAAGCAGGGTTTCCCACTGAGACTCTTCTGGTCACGCTGGTATCTGAGTTTTCTGAGATGCTCGCCATTTCCTTCAGCTATCCAGTACATGGCCATGTCACAGAGTTTGGTGGTGGTACATATCTTGAAAACAAAACCATTTGCCGATTCTGGACAGTGCCCACAAATCAGGAAGAAAACAGAAACTTAAGGAGATAGGAGGTGTTGCCAATCGAAAAGTCAAACCGCAGTCCATTCACAAATTGGGCAGAATGAATGCTGGGAAGCTTTCTACTAGACAGGACACATCCATTGATACATTCTCTTTTCTAATGTCGACAACCACGGACACAGTGGGATACACAGACCTAGAAACACTCGCCTTGTCAAATGACTTACTAGAAATAGTCCACTTCAAACCAAACAAACTGCTTTCCCTATCAATTCTCAGAACATGTGACAAAGCCACAAACACACACCCACACCCACAAAGGCAACTTCTTTACCCAAGAAGGTCTGTGAATATCCGGAGTGTTTTCTGACTGGTTGGCCATTATTTGTTCCCCCAAAATGGCCTGTCCTGTCTCAGATCTGGTCTCCTTGGCCAACACTGTGAAGTTGTCAGGAGCCAGGGGTGAGCCACTACCTGCTTTTTCATAAAAGACCCCTCTTCAGAGCTTTCCTGGCATTTGGCCATCATCATATCAGTAGGTACCAAAAAAGACTTACTCTGTTCTTGGTAAATCCAAATAAGTTAGCCCACTGGGACTGTGACTGGGACTGTCTCTGGATGCCAGGCTTCTTGGATCCCAAGTTCAGAGAGCTCCATCACCAATAAATTAGTTAGTTCACTTCCTTCAGGAACTGAATTATGACACTACCTTGGCAACCACTTTGTTTTAACAGTAGCTTCGAAGGGTCTCATGTGATGGAGGCTGCCTCTACTTCCTGTGACAGTTTCACAAGTTAAAATGGTATATCAACCATAGGCACCTGGGAACAGCTCACCATACAAGCCTCGTTTGGTCCGTCTTCTCTACATAAAGAAGAAAGTGGCTGATTCAGACAAATCCCTTCATTCTGAGCAGGTTGTTTGCCATGGAAGATGACTTTTGCTCTCTCAGGTCCTAAATAGCTGCATACATCTTCTCCAGGGATCATTTCTGCATGGACCTTGAGGTTCTCTGCCGGTGGAAGATCCCCTCTATTTCTGTATTGTAAGACAAACTCTGTCCCTGCTCTTCTGTATAGTTAGATTGAGGGAAAAGTGTATGGTAAGGCTTAATAACAGGTTCGATTTGGCTTAGGAATCATTCTGATTGATGAATAATGGTATTGGGTACCTGTGATATTTACAAGAATATACAAGTGAAATATAAGTATGAAAACAGAAATCTAGGTAAGATATGAAGCCCAGAAGAGCATTAGGCTCTTGATTGGGATACTTAGCTTTGAATTTTGTTCTGCACAGATGTGTCAGATAAATCGATATACCATGGCATAGGACCTTGTACCTTGGATGATTGAATGTTGAAGAGAACATCCAGTCAAACAGGGATAGTCGGTATTATTAGAAAGATAGTTGGTAGGTTTAGGAAGAAGGGTGAGTATAGGATTGGCAGCAAAAGTTCTTCAGCAATTGGGTTTCAGATAGAGAGTGAATGTAAAAGTTAGTATATGTGAAGAGTCAGTCACAATGATGAACTGGGGAAAATATATAGGAAAGCAGATATGAATACAGACATTATGAAATCAGGCAAAGTATAAAGTCAGTGATAGGATTAGGCATTTTTAACAGGGTTGTTGTTGAATATATAATCTAAGGAAGAAACAAATATGTACTCAACAATAGGATTGACATTTGAGAGCATTAGGCAACCTGCACATAGATGTTTTTAGTAATCCATGCTCACTTTCCATTTAGGCTTTCGTACAATCAAAGTGTGACCTTTGCTTTTTTGTCGAGAATATTACTGTGATAAAATGTATATGGACATCAGGTGACATGAGTATTTCTTCCACCAATTCTGTGAGCAATATTTTGAAGACGTATAAATAAGTGTTGGGTGTAAAATTAGGTTTACCTGGAGTCTTTGGATATAGAGATAATGCATGAATAGACTATCCTGAGAATAAATAATATAACTGGTTCCAACTTTAAATAATTTTTTGAATTGATATCTGAAAATATACAGAAAATCTTATATTGCTATACAATCATTCATTCCATCCTGTTACATTCTAATGGTAATATGAGTGTTATGGTATATCATGAAGAGTGTGTGAGTTTTGCTTCAAAAGTGATTGTGGAAGTCAAAAATAATGTGTTTGGCAAGAAGTCTCATGAAAAGACCAGTCAAGAGACCTGGAGGAATAAATGTGTTCTGAAGAAGGAATTGATTAAACATGAAAAAAAATTCTTATAAATTTGTGAAACTCTGGATGAAATATATATACTATGATATATATATATATATATTTGAATATATGTAGAATACATAGGTAAAATATATGTATGAAAACAGAAATCTAAGTAAGATTTGAAGCCCAGAAGGGCATTGGTCCCTTGATTGGGACTACTTAGCTTTGAATTACTTTCTGCAAAGTTGTCTCAGATAAATCCATATACAATGACATAGGACCTTGTACCTTGGATGATTGAATGTAGAAGCGAACATCCAGTCAAAAAGGGATAGTTGGTAGTGAAAGTTTAATAAAATAGGTACTTGTCACTTCCTGTGTTTCTGTATGCTTAATAAAACACTGTTGAAATCTTGAGAATTGTTTGCTAATCTTGTTCCCAGAATGTGCTGTCCCCATCTGCCAAACTGCAGATTGTACTCCCTCACCAGGTTAAGCGCTAACTGCCCACTGACCCTTACCCATCAATAAACTTCCCTCCCTGCCCTCTCCAAGAAAAGTATATAAGCTCTGCTGAAGCTGTTCTCAGGACTCTCTGCTCTATTCAAGTGAACTCTGAGCCCCAGCATGCTGGACCCCCAGTAAATCCTTTGCTGTTGCATGTTAAAGTCTCTTGGTTGTCCCTTCCTCTGACACTAGCCCAACCTTTACATATGGAGGTTCCACAGAGATCAAGCAGCGGTGGACGAGAGACCCCAATGGACCCCCCTCAGATAAGTAAGGCGCCTCTTTCTGGTTTCATGTTTCATGTTAGGGTTTGGCAAAATGGCTGTCAATGAAGAGTGTGAGCTCTCTCTGATGGTGGCTGACAGTCGTGTTACAGAACCACAGGCCACGTCCCTGGAGGACGCCTGAGAGGACTCGGGAAATTGAGGAACAATAGTCTCCTTGACTCAGTGATATTTTGTTTCGGATTCAGTATTGCCAGTCCATCGGATTTTGCCGGCTACTCAGTCATGGTCTCAGTGTTGAACGTCCATTGCCTGTCTTTATTGTCTTGTCTTGCCTGTGTCATGTGTCTTGCTTTCACTGTTTGTGTATCTCTCATTATGGAACAGAGCACTTCAATGCCTCTGTCCCTGACCCTTGATCACTATACCAAAGTCCGTTTAAGGGCTCAGAATCTCTTTATTTCAGTAAAGCCCCGGATGTGGTAGACTCTCTGTACCTCCGAATGGCCCACCTTTGGAGTCGGATGGCCCCTAGAAGGATCTTTCTACTTCCCACTAATTTATAATTCAGAGATATTGTCTTTCAGCCGTGGCCAGATAGTCATCTGGATCAACAGCCATATATTTTAATTCAGCAGGACCTCTGCAAATTTCCTCCTCAATGGGTCAAGCCTTTCCTTGCCCCTGCCCCCGCAATGACTCCTTCCCCCAGGAACTCACAAACACTCTGCTCCTCCTCCTCCTCCACACTCTGTTTTCCCTGTGTCACCAGATTTGAGTCTACTGGACTCTCCTCCCCCTCCTTATCCCCTGCCCTCATCCTCTAACCCCCAACACCCTCTAAGTGATACCCCTGCTGCTGACTCAGCCTCTCCTCCATTGAAGGAAGCTAAGCCGGCCCAGCGCCCTCCAGGTAATTCCCCTGCAGCACACACAGCACCTTCTCCCATGGAGGAAGCTGGCCCTGCTAAAGGAACTCTCTGGCGGTGAATGATTGAAAACCCTGGAACTCTTGGGATGCCTCCCCTTCGACCCTATGGACCAATGATTGATAATGGCCATTGGGGGAAAATTCAAGCCTACCAGTATTGGCCGTTCTTCTCTTCAGACCTATGTAACTTAAAAAATAGCAATCCCCCTTTTACCGAGGACCCCACCCGGCTCTCAGGTGTGGTTGAGTCATTGATGTTTTCACACCAGCCTACTTCGGATGACAGCCAACAACTGCTAGGGACTTTCTTCATGACAGAGGAAAAAAAGGGAATTCTCCAGGAAGCTAAAAAAAAATCCTTGGACCAGGTTTGCATCCGACACAACTTACCAACATAATCAAAGCCGGCTTTCCCTTGAACCGACCCAACTGGGACCCCAACACCTTTGAAGGTAGGGAGCATCTGTCCACTTATCGCCGGGCTCTAATAGTGGGTCTCCGAGCAGCCGCTAGTGACCAACTAATTTGGCCAAGGTAAGAGAGATTATCAGGGGCCTGATGAATCTCCCTCTATGTTTCTAGAGAGAATTATGGAGGCATATAGGAGCTATGATCCTTTTTATCGTCAGGCAGAGAATCAAAAGGCATCTGTCACGATGGCCTTATTGGGCAAACTGCCCTGGATATTAAAACAAAGTTACAAAGCTTAGATTGATTACAAGATATGACTTTGAGAGATTTAGTCAGAGAAGCTGAGAAGGTATACTATAAGAGAGAAACTGAGGAAGAGAAGGGAGCAAATGGAGGATAAAAGAAACAAAAGGCAGAGTAAGGCGTTGACTAAGGTCCAGGTCACAACAACAAATAGGCCAAAAATTAAGAAACAGGGAGACAAGAAGGTATACATTGGCCCATGACAGAGGCCACCCTTGGCCTCAGATCAATGTGCCTACTCAAACAAAAAGGACACTGGGCCAAAATTGACATAGAAAGCAACAGCCACGCCAGCCAGCCATTCTGACTCTGGAGGATGACTAAGAAAGTCGGGGCTCAGATCCCCTCCCCGAGCTCAGAGTAACTTTTGAAGTGGAGGGGACCCCAGTAAACTTTGAAGTGGATACAGGGGCAATATACTGAGCCCATAAGGCCACATTGGGCCCTCTATCAAATAAAAAATCTCTATTTCAAGGGGCTAATGGCAGTAAATATCGGGCTTGGACAACTAAGAGGACCATGGACCTGGGAAAAGGAAAAATCCATCACTCCTTCCTAGTAGTCCCAGAATGCCTGGCCCCATTGATCGGCGGAGATCTGCTCACCAAGCTCTGGGCCAAAATAAATTTTAACCCTGAAGGCCCTTAAGTGGAATTTCTAAATCTTTCAGTAAAAACTCCAAGAGCCACGGCTCTAACTATGTCAGTAGAAAATGTACATCAACTCACTCACCTTGGTTCAAAGAAACTGCAGGCATTCCTGAAGGATCAAGAACAGAGTTTTCCACTAACAGACTCACAGTGAAGAAAATAACTGAATGGGTAACAAAAGCCTGTTGGGTTCATCAATTGGTAAATGCTTACCCTTCCAAGCTTCCTGTATGAAAGCACATACGAGGAACCAAACCAGGACAATACTGGGAAGTGGACATTACTGAAATAAAGCCAGCAAGGTATGGACTTAAATATCTCCTAGTCTTTGTAGATACATTTTCAGGATGCATTTAAGCCTTCCCCACAAAAAAAAGAAAAAAAAAAGAAAAGAAATAGCCCAAATTTTGGTCAAGAATATCCTAGAAGATATTTTTCCAAGATACAGCCTGCCTAAGTTAATAGGGTCTGATAATGGACCGGCGTTCATGGCCCAGGTAAGTCAGGGGTTAGCCAGGACCCTGGGGATTAATTGGAAGTTACATTGTGCTTATAGACCCCAGAGTTTAGGACAGGTAGAAAGAATGAACCAAACCATTAAACAGACCTTAAAAAAATTAAGCTTAGAGACCGGAATAAAAGATTGTACTATGCTCCTGCCTTATGCACTGTTAAATGAAGAAAATACTCACTCTGATTTTAGTGTAACCTCACCCCCTATGAAATTCTCTATGGTGCCCCTCCTCCAGTAAGGGACCTAACACCAACTCTAAGACCTTACAATCCCTTCCACACCAGCTTGCTTGACAGACTTAAAGCTCTTGAAAGAATTCAGTGACACCTGTGAAAACAGCTGGCCACTGCTTACCAAACTGGGGACGAGGGGACTCCACATCGATATCAAGTAAGAGACTTAGTCTTCGTAAGACGACATCAGGTGACATCGCTGGAACCCCGCTGGAAAGGACCATTCCAGGTGCTACTTATAACACCTACAGTGGTAAAGGTAGATGGAATCACTTCCTGGATGCATGCCTCTCATCTCAAGCCTGCGCCCTGTCCAGACATTGACTGGAAACTGGAATTGGCTGGAAACTGGAAAAGACTGGTAACCCTTTCAAATTGCACATTCGCCGTGTGGATAAGGCTATAGACTCTCCCCTTGACCACCAGTATTTCTAACCCTCATCACCCCTTTCAGCAGCGATGGCTGATCACAAATCCTACTGGACAAGAAGTTTAATCAATCTTGCATACAGCCCCCTTAGGGACCTGGTGGCCATCTCTCCACCCAGACATTTGTCAGCTGGCTATATGTCTTTCCTATTCAGATATCCCTGAAGAAGAGGATCCCACTAAAATTCCATTAAATCCCTTCCGTATCATATGTAATGGAAACAAACATTATGGATGTAGGGACACGTGAGCCAGATGCAGGTCGGCTAGCCTAGATTACTATGTTTGCCCGGTGAACTATCAAAGCCACAAACAGCCATGGCTGTGTGTGGGAAAAGCCGACTTCTTCTGTAATCAAGGGGATGTGAGCATACAGGGGCTGCACGATGGAACCCAAACTCCTAATCAAATTCAGTACACAGCATTGGCCATATTACCAATAAGATAACCTAAATCGATGGCACCCAGAGGGGTCTCTAGATCCTCAAATTCTGTGGAACCTTTTTAACTTTGGGAAGGGCTCAAAGGCGTGAAAAGAGATTCCCCTATGTGGAGGCCTTTTCCGTCCTTCGCTCACATCCTGAACTATGCTTCTCCAATAGATCCTCACCCTCAGCCTTCTGCTCTAGTCTCTCTGCTGTCACTCCCACCTCAACAACCTGATTTCTCCCATCCCGTTACTAGATCAACAACCCAAACATCCGCCGGTTCTCAGACCATTGCCCCCTTGCTGAGGTAGCAGGTACTTAGTTACCACTCTACCCACTCACTCCTCTCTTCTCCTGTCAGCACCCATACGGGGTTTCACCAGGTCCTTTTACCAGCTAACCTAAAGCTCAAAATAGCTGAGAAGACCCCTATCCAAGATGTAATAAAAATGGTCTTTAAAGTTGCTTTGTCATCACTGAAAACAGGTTACTAAGAATTTAAAGTCCCTCACAGGCTTTTTGGATACACACTCCCATCTTCCCCTCTTTTCTACATGTTCTACTGCTCAAGTTTTTGTTGCTAGAAAATCCCAAACCCCTTTCCCATTATTCTTTTACATCTCTCCGTACCCATTCTCAGATCCTCGGAACTGCTCTAAGTCCCGCCTTCCCTCTCTTTCCCCTCTGTTCCACACCCACAGAAAAGTCTTAACTGATCTTCTCCAGATGTCTTCACCATGGCTGACTTTAGGACGTTCAGCAAAAGAGTCCCTATCAAAGAGTTCAGTGTAGACAAACTTCCTGTTTTCATGTGGCCCTGTTCTACTTGGCCACTGGCTAAAACAATCAGTACTTGTAAGCTAGACACCCCCTTACTAGTTTTTCACAAAATATTTGAACAAGGCCTCTGACTTTGAGCTGGGGCTTCAAAGAGATGGCTACATTTCTATGATAAAGAAGTTACCAACTGGCTCCATGGTAACAGCTGGCAAGCGGAAAAAAGAAAGGGATGAAATATCTCTCCCCCTCCCAGGTGTCCTTGAAAAGTTAATTTGCTCAGAACAGAGGAAAAAAACATAAAAAAACTGCTTTTTGTGAATTTCTGCTGACTGTGAACTTCTGAGCACATTCCCTTACATGTTGGGTACAAAATTCTGAAACTTCCTAAACTTGGGGTTCATGGGATTAATTGATTACAACAGAAGCAATGCCCTCTGAATCCGTTTGCAACCAAATAGGACTGTTTCCCTAGCTTTGGTGCTATCTTAGGTGCCTTGTCTTGACTGTTCCTACAAGAGTATAATTCTATATACTTAAACATTTTTATGTTTTCATTAAATGGTCAACAGTGGTGATTAAATGTGTAATGGAGCAGAGGTTACCCAGAGTGCTCTATCATGATGCAGGTTCATTTGAAGATCAAACAGGGGGGCATACAACCCGGTTCCACAGGGAACATATATCCCTCACTTCAGCCATCCTATTAGGAATACGAGTTGCTGCAGGGGAGGTCACAGGAACCACTGCCTTGGTCCATGGTACAAAGCAAAATACCCAATTAGAAGCAGCAATAGACCAAAACTTAAAGATATTAGAAACCTCCATCACAGCTTTGTGGGAATCTTTAACCTCTCTCTCTGATGTTGTTTCATACAACAATCGAGGGTTGGACCTCCTCTTCATGAGAGAATGGTGCCTTTGTGCTGCATTGAGGGAAGAATGTTATTTTTATGGCAACAATACTGGAGTTGTAAAAAATTTATGAGTAAAATAAAAGGATGCCTTGAAGAGTGTCAACGAAAGAGAGAGGCCCAAAAAGGGTGGTTTGAGTCTTGGTTCACACAGTCCCCCTGGTTAACTATACGTTTATCAACCTTGGCCAGTCCAATAATAATACTCACATTCTTGCTAACTATAAAACCCTGTTTGCTCAACCATGTATTTTCATTTCTCCAACCTCAAATTAGACAAGTTAAACTTATGGTAATACCCCACTAGCAGACATAGAATGTGACACCACTCCAATGATCACTTTTATGATTAAAAGTAGCCAGAAGAAGACGTGGGGAATGAAAGGTTAATAAAATGGTACTTGTCACTTCCTCTTTTTCTGTATGCTTAACAAAACACTGTTGAAATCTTGAGAACTGTTTGCTAATCTTGTTCCCAGAATGTGCTGTCTCCAACTTCCAAAATATATAATGTACTCCCTCTCCCGGTTGCATGCAAACTGCCCACTCGCCCTGACCCATCAATAAACTTCCCTCCCTGCCCTCTACAAGGAAAACACATAAGCTCTGCTTAAGATGTCCTCAGGGCTCTCTGCTCGATTCAAGGGAGCTCTGAGCCCCAGCATGCTGGACCCCCAATAAACACTTTGCTGTTCCATGAGACAGTCTCTTGGTGGTCTCTTCCTCCGACGCTCACCTGAACATTACTTGGATGATTGAATGTAGAAGAGAACATCCAGTCAAAAAGGGATAGTCGGTAGGATTAGGAAGATAGTCGGTATGTTTAGGAAGGAGAGTGAGTATAGGATTTGGAACAAAAGTTTTTTAGCAATAGGGTTTTGGTTAGAGAGTGAATGTAAATGTGAGCACATATGAACCATCACAATGATGAACTGGGGAAAATATGTAGGAAAGCAGATATCAATAGAGACATTACGAAATCAGGCAAAGTATAAAGTGTGTGATAGAATTAGGCATTTTCAACAGGGTTGATTTTGGATATATTATCTTAGGAAGAAACGAATATATTGTCACAAATAGGATTGACTTTTGAGAGCATTAGGCAACCTGGACATGGATGTTTTTAGTAATCCATGTTAACTTTACATTTAGGCTTTGGTAGAAACATAAGTGTGACCTTTTCTTTTTGTGTCCAGAATATTACTGGGTTAAATTGTATATGTAGATCAGGTGACATGAATATTTCTTCCACCATTTCTGGGAGCCATAATTTGAATACGTATAAATTAGTATTGAGTTTACAATGAGGTGTACCCTGTGTCTATGAATATAGAGACAATGCATGAATAGACTATACTGTGAATAAATAATATAACTGGTTCCACTTTAAATAATGGATTGATTTGATATCTGAAAATATATAAGAAATCTTATATTGATATACAATCATTCATTCCATCCAGTTATACATCTAATGGTAATATTAGGGTTATGGTTTATCATGAATGGTGTGTGAGTTTTGCTTCAAAAGGGATTATGGAAATCGAAAATAATGGGTTTGGTAAGAAGTCTCATGAAAAGACCAGTCAAGAAACATGGAGGAATACATGTGTTCTGAAACAGAAAATTATTGAAAGTGAAACACATACCCATAATTTTGCTAACTTGTGGATGAAATATATACTCTATTATGTGCATTACCTGAAGAAATAGTAATGTACCAGTGGCGAATAAGAATGAACATGAAAATACACATCATGTCCCATATGAATCTACTTGTATTAATGAGAAACTGGGTCAATTATTGTAGAAATATTAGGATATGTTAGCACCATTCACTGAAGTTAGTTTTCATTACTAAGAAGCAAATATGTATTTCAGGTGGATGAATATTTCAGAGAATAACCTTTTGAAATGTTGACTATAAATCCACATACATGAATATGAAAAAATTTAGGGAGTGTATAATAAGGCATATATATTTTATATTTTAAAAAAATCTGGAGTGTGTATATATACACAGAGAGAGAGAGAGAGACATTAAAAAGTAGCAATATATATGCCAATCGAAATTCACCGTGATATATATATCTTACACAGATAGAAAAATATTCAATTTACTGAACATGGATTTATGTATAATATTGTTCAACTAGGAGGCTCACACATAGGATGAATTTTCAAATCCCATAGCGTTTAGGTGGAGTGATCACTTCTCATCATTTGTATCTGTCAAGTCAGACACCTCACAAGAACGTATGTGTGATACCAGGTAGTATTCTATAGGTGCATATAAAAATAGATGTGCTCAATAGGTTACATAAAATGGGAGAGAGGAATTCACATATTTGTTAAATTTAAAAATACATGGAGAACTATTTCAATTTAAATCGACTAGATTTATAGCACCTACATTTTGTCATGCAAAAGCCATGTCCAACTATACACCATGCCTCCTCTGAACTGCTTGTATTTATATTCTGTTTGGGTTATTTTTCTCCATCTTATTAGGATTAGTAGTCAGAGACAAGTAGGGTATGGGTTAGTGCCACGGATTCAGTATTTCAAATGGAAAATAGGAAAATAAATCCAATGTGTATGCAAATATGTGCCACAAAAAATATTCCCACTCTCATCCAGAAAAATGCCTTGAAATTATCTTCGCCCCAGGTAAAACACAATTAGAAAAGAAGAGTTAGAAAATCTGTGAATACATATGTGGAATGGAAAATGCTCAGGAGTTCACAACCTTGGAGGTGGTAGAGGAGTTTCCAAAAGTAAGGGACAGTGTAAACACTCCACAATCATGGAGCTATGCTGGCCTAAAGACTTCTTGAGAAACTGCCTCTGAGTTTGGGCATTTGAAATATATGTTGTTGTCAGGAGCTTTAGCTTCCTTTGAAGTGAGACCATCAAACCTGGGTCAGTATCTATGTGACCTGGAGGACATGGTTTCTTATTTTCCGATGAACATGAGGCAGCAGTGCTGAAGTCTCTTTGTAGGTAAACTGTGGCCTCTTCGGGCAAAGTGACACCCCGTGTGGACTTTGAAGCCATTTGGTCATCCTCCACTTTTCGTGGTGTTTTTTTGCTGCTGCACTGGGAGTTTGGTATTTGATTCATGACATACAAGGAGTTCAACTGGGACACAGTGCATGAGGGAGTCTTGTAACGTGTGGTGGGTCAGGCTCTGCAGGAGAATGCACCAACTGGGCTTCTATTCCACATTGCTTGCCGCCTTGACCATAGCAACCTAATTCTGAACATTGCCCTGAAAACTCTGCATATAACAAGATGCCTTTTCATATAATGGTCTCCTGGCTGCATCAAGTCAGTCACAAGCCATTTGGACGCCAATGGCAGATCCACATGGCCACATCACAGATGTATTATCACACACCTGCCTACCACTGCTCTAGGCCCACTACTCAGCAGGCTCCAACTTACTGGCATCTCTGTTCTACACCATTTTCATGAAACCCAGTCAATCAAGGCACTGTCTGTTACACTCATGATCAGCAACAGGACATCCAATGGTTCTCCAGTGCCATCTGGTCATTGGGAATTTCAAAAATTTCATGGTGTTTTTCTTTCCATTTTTCAAGAATGAAGTTGGAGGCACTTTGGGGTTTCCATTCATCCAGGAACCATTACATGGGGAGGAAGCTCATTTCAATGAAAGCTCTGAGGAACTCTAACAGGCAAGGCTTCCCAAACACTGGCCAAAAGGTCACATGAAGCCAGGCCCATTGAGGTCTACAACGTGAGGTCCATGTGTCTTTTGACTCTAACTATGGCTGCCAAGTTTTTCAGAATAAAATCATGTGATATCCTTGCTGAGATTTTCAGCTCTCTGTGGAAAGCCATCCTGGGCCTAGATCTCAGGTTTCAAGGGCAACTCTCATGTGTGGCCTCCTACAATGCCAACACAATTAATGGCAATACTTCTCTGAGGTCAGTTCCAGAACTCAGTCTCCAAGGAGAATCACACCAGAGTTCAAGCCCATGTGGACCCTGTCATCTCTTCCAAACGCCACACAAATGACCACAATTAAAACCAAAACATTCCCACATGGCCCTCATCTTCATCCATATAGGCACTCATCATAAACTCTGGCTGGAGGTTTCCATGAGGGATGCAGCCCAAGACAGTGTCCAAAATATCCACCATTGCCCCTCATTTGTCTAAATTTAGGGTGGTCTGGAAACCCTTTCTGTGAACCAAGAGTGATCAAATAGGCGTGCCGTTAATACTGCTCTCCTTCTCCAATTTGAGGCCTACTGACTGTCAGGTATAGATTGCTTATGTGATTTGGCATCATGAGAGAAACCAAGCACTTATGCAGGACTTTGAATAACTCATTTGACCTATAGGAATCCTATTCTCACTTGATGGACGTCAGGAACCTAACAGAGAAAGGCAAGAGACTTCATCCACAATGACTGATCCTTTTGCCATTTTGGTTTTGGATGCACACATGGGATCTTCTTTAGAATTATCAGGAGCTGAGAATCTTAGCCACAGCCTCAACCAGGGCCTAGTGTCTGATTAAGACACATCCCTTTCCAAAGAAATTAAGCAATGAGCCACAGGTGATGCCCATTCATTTCCATTTAAAAACTGTTTCTTCAGGCTTCAAAAAGGGGTGGCCTGAAACAAAGACCTTCCTGACATTCAAGGCAACAGAACCATAGGTAAGCAAATGGCCCAAAGCAGGGTTTCTCCAATGAGACTTTACTGGTCACACTAATATCTGAGATGTTCCCATTCCCTTCAGCTATCAAGAACATGGCCATGTCACAGAGCATGGAGGTTATACATATCTTGGACAATAAATCATGAGCTCATTCTGGAGAGTGGCCAGAATTCAGGAAGAAAACCGGAACTTAGGAAGTTAGTAGTTGTTTCCTATCCATAAGACAAGCCACAGTCTATTCATCACTTATGAACGATGAATGCTGGGAAGCTTTCTACTAGACAGGACACCTCCATTGATGCATTCTCTTTTCTAATGTCTAAAACCACGGACACAGTGGATACACAGACATAGAAACACTCGCCTTGTCAAAAGAGTTACTATCAACAGTAGACTCCAAAGCAAACGAACCACCTTTATTACCTATTCGCAGAATATGAGACAAAACCACAAACTCACACCCACACACATAAAGTCACCTCATTCCCAAAAGTGGATCTGTGACTATCTGGAGTGTCCTCTGACTGGTGGGCCATACTATCTTCCTCTCGAAATGGCCTTTCCTCTCTCAGATTTTGTCTCCTTGGCCAACTCTGTGATGCTTTGAGGAGCCTGCAGTTAGCCACTACCTGCTATCTCAGGAAAGGCCTCTCTTCAGAGCTCAATTGGCATTTGGCCATCCTCAAATCAGTAGGTACAAAGAAGGTCTGAATCTGTACTTGGTAAATACAAACAAGTGAGCCAAATGGGACTGGGACTGGGACTGGCTCTCGGTGCCTGGCTTCTTGCATCACAATTTCAGAGAGTTCCATCACCAAGGAAGTTAGCTAGGACACTTCCTTCAGGAACTGAATGAGGTCACTGCCTTGGCAACAACTTTGTCCTAACCGTTGCTTCCAAGGGTTCCATGAGATGGAGGCTGCTCCTACTTTATGTGACAATTTGACTTGTTACAATGGTATATCAAAATAGACACCTGGGAACAGCTCTCCACGCAGGCCTGCTTAGGTCCATCTTCGCTACATTAAGAAGAGAAAGGCTGATGCATACACATCCCTTCGTCCTGTTCAGGTTGTTTTCCATGAAGATGGATTTTGCTCTCTCAGATCCTTCATAGCTACCTACATCTTCTCCAGGGATCATTTCTGCATCGAACTTTGAGGTTCTCAGCAGTTGGAAGATACCCTACATTCCTGTATTGTAAGGCGAACTCTGTCCCTGCTCTTTTGTAATTTTAGATTGAAGCAACAGTGTATGGTTAGGGTTAATAACAGGTTCGATTTGGGCAAGGAATCATTATGCGGGATGAATAATGGTATTGGGAACCTGCAATATTTATAGGAATATAGAGATGAAATATAAGTATGAAAACAGAAATCTAGGTAAGATTTGAAGCTCAGAAATGCATTGGGCAACTGATTGCGATACGTAGCTTTGAATTACGTTCTAGATACATGTTTCAGAAAAATCGATATACAATGGCATAGGATCTTGTACCTTGGATGATTGAATGTAGTAGAGAACATGTACTCAAAAAGGGATAGTCGATAGGATCAGGAACATAGTCAGTATGTTTCGGAAGAAGAGTAAGTATAGGATTTGGACCAAAGTTCATAAGCAATAGGGTTTCGGTTAGAGAGTGAATGTCAATGTCAGCACATGTGAAGGGTCAGTCACAATGTTGAACTGGAGAAAATATGTAGGAAAGTAGATATCAATAGAGACATTAGGAAATCAGGCAAAGTACAAAGTGAGTGAAAAAATTAGACATTTTCAATGGTATTGAGGTTGAATATATAATCTTAGGAAGAAACAAATATGTAGTCACCAACAGGATGATCATTTGAGAGCATTAGGCAACCTGGACATGGATGTTTTTAGTAATCCATGTTCAGTTTCCGTTTAGGCTTTGTTACAGTCATACGTGTGACTTTTGCATTTTGTGTCCAGAATACTACTGTGATAACATGCATATGTAGATCAGGTGACATGAGTATTTCTTCCACCATTTCTGGGAGCAATATTTTGAAGATGTATAAATTAGTATTGGGGGTACAAAGAGGTGTAACCTGTGTCTATGAATATAGAGATAATGCATGAATAGACCATACTGTGAATAGATAATATAACTGGTTCCACTTTACAAAATGTATTGAATTGATATCTGAAAATATATAAGAAATCTTATATTAATATAAAATCATTCATTCCAACCAGTTATACATCTAATAGTGATATTATAGTTATGATTTATCATGCAGTGTGTGTCCGTTTTGCTTCAAAAGTGATAAAAGAATTCGAAAATAATGTGTTTGGAAAGAAATCTCATGAAAAGATCAGTCAAGAAACATGGAGGAATCCATGTGTTCTAAAGCAGGAAGTGATTGAAAGTGAAACAAATGCCTATAAATCTGCTAACCTGTGGAGGAAATATATATCCTATGATGTGCATAAACTGAAGAAATTGTAATGTCCCAGTGTTGAATAAAAATGAACATCGATAAACACATCATGTCCCATAGGCATCTATTTGCATTGATGATAAACTGTGTCAGTTACTATAGAAATATTAGGATTTGTATGCACCATTCACTGAAGTTAGTTTTCAGTACTAGGAAGCAAATATGTATTTCAGGTGGATGAAATTTTTTGAGAATAATCTTGTGAAAAGTTGATTATAAATCCACATTCATGAACATGAATAAAATTAGGGAGTGTATATAAGACACATATATTTCATATTTTGAAAAATAGAAGGAGAGAGTGTATATATATATATATATATATATATATATATATATATATATATATATATACACACACAGACACACACACATACACACCCAGAGACATTAAAAATAGCAATATATGCCAATCAAAATTCACCATGAAATATATATCATCCACAGATCCAAAAATATTCATTGTACTGAACATGGATTTGTGTATAATTTAGTTCAACTAGGAAGCTCACCCATAGGTTGAATTTTCAGTTCCAACGACATTTAGAAGGAGTGATCTTTTCTCTCAATTTGTATCTGCCAAGTTAGCCACCTCACAAGAATGTACGTGTAGTACCAGGTAGGATTCTCTATGTGTATATAAAAATATATTTGCTGAGTAGGCTACAGAGAAAGAGAGACAAGAATTCACATATTTGTTATCTTTAAAACCACATGGACAACTATTGCAACAAAAAATTGTCTAGATTTATAACCCCTAACCTTTAAAATGCAAAAGGCAAGTCCAACTATACACCATGCCTCCTCTGAACTGCCTGTATTTCTATTATGTTTGGGTTATTTTTCTGCCTCATATTAGGATTAGTAGTCAGAGACTAGTAGGGTGTGGTTTAGTGTCAGAGATAAAGTATTTGAAATGGAAAATTGGAAAATGAATCCAATATGTATGCAAATATGTCCTACACAAAAGTCTTCCCACTCTCATCCAGATAAATCCTTTGACATTACCTTCACCCCATGTAAGATGCAATTCGAAGAGAAGAGTTAGAAAATCTGTGAATACATATCTGGAATGGAAAATGCACAGGAGTTCACAACCTTGGAGGTGGTAGAGGAGTTTCCAAAAGTAAGTGACTGTGTAAACACTCCACAAACATGGAACTCTTCTGGCCAATAGCCTTCTTGTAAAACTGCCTCTGAGTTTGGACACTTGAAATATATCTTGTTGTCTGGAGCTTTAGCTTCATTTCTGGTGAGACCATCAAACCTGGATCTGCATCTATGTGACCTGGAGGACATCGTTTCTTATTTTCCATTGAACATGTGGTACCAGTGTTGATTTCTCTCTTTGTTGGTAAACTGTGGCCACTGGAAGCTTATTGTCTCCCTGAGTGGACTGTGAAGCCATTTGGTCATCCTGCCCTTTTTGTGGTGTTTCTTTCTTTTTTTATTAATTTTATTTTTTTATTGGTTGTTCAAAACCCTACAAAGCTCTTGACATATCATATTTCATACATTAGCATACATTAGCTTCAAGTGAGTTATGAACTCCCTTTTTTGCCCCAAGTACAGATTGCAGAATCACATGGGTTACACATCCACATTTTTACATAATACCATAATAGTAACTGTTGTATTCTGCTACCTTTCCTATCCTCTACTATCCCCCCTCCCCTCCCCTCCCATCTTCTCTCTCTACCCCTTCTACTGTAATTCATTTCTCACCTTGTTTATTTTCCCATTTCACTTACAACCTCTTATATGTAATTTAGTATAACAATGAGGGTCTCCCTCCATTTCCATGCAATTCCCCTTTTCTCTCCCTTTCCCTCCCACCTCATGTCTCTGTTTAATGTTAATCTTTTCTTCCTGCTCTTCCTCCCTGCTTTATTCTTAGTTGCTCTCATTATATCAAAGATGACATTTGGTATTTGTTTTTTAGGGATTGGCTAGCTTCACTAAGCATAATCTGCTCTAGTGCCATCCATTTCCCTGCAAATTCCAAGATTTTGTCATTTTTTAGTGCTGCGTAATACTCCATGGTGTATAGATGCCACATTTTTTTAATCCATTCATCCATTGAAGGGCATCTGGGTTGGTTCCACAATCTAGCTATTGTAAATTGTGCTGCTATGAACATCGATGTGGCAGTATCCCTGTAATACGCTCTTTTAAGGTCTTCAGGGAATAGTCCGAGAAGGGCAATAGCTGTGTCAAATGGTGGTTCCATTCCCAGCTTTCCCAGGAATCTCCATACTCTTTCCAAATTGGCCGCACCAATTTGCAGCCCCACCAGCAATGTACAAGAGAACCCTTTTCTCACTCCAGTAAGATTGGCAGCCATTATGAAATCAAACAACAACAAGTGCTGGCGAGGTTGTGGTGTTTCTTGATGCTGCAATGGGAGGTTGGTATTTGCTTCATGAAATACAAGGAGTTCAACTAGGATATAGGGCTGGAGGGAGTTCTGTCACGTGTGTTGGGTCAGGGTGTGCAGGAGAATTCACCAACCAGGGTTCTATCCCACATAACTTGCCCCCTTGACCATAGCAACTTGATTGTGAACATTGCCCTGAAACCTCTCCATATAACAAGATGCCTTTTCATATAATGGTCTGCTGGCTGTACCAAGTCAGTCACAAGCTATTTGGAAGCCAATGGCAGATCCACATGGCGACACCACAGTTGTATTATCACACACCTGCCCACCACTGCTCTAGGCCCACTACTCAGCAGGCTCCAACTTACTGGCATCTCTGTTCTGCACCATTTTCATGAAACCCAGTCAATCAAGGCACTGTCTGTAACACAATAATCAAGCCACTGTCTGCAACAGAACATCCAATGGTTCTCCAGTGCCACTTGGTCATTGGGAATTTCAAAAATATCATGGTATTTATCTATCCATTTTTCAAGAATGAAGTTGGAGGCACTTTGGGGTTTCCATTCTTCAAGGAACCATTACATGGGGAGGAAGCTCATTTCAATGAAAGCTCTGAGGAACTCTAACAGGCAAGGCTTCCCAAACACTGGCCAAAAGGTCACATGAAGCAAGGCCTATGGAGGTCTACAACGGGAGGTCCATGTGTCTTTTGACTCTTAACTATGGCTGCCAAGTTTTTCAGAATAAAATTATGCGATATCCTTGCTGAGATTTTCAGTTCTCTGAGGAAAGCCATCCTGGGCCTAGATCTCAGGTTTCAAAGGCAACTCTCATGTGTGGCCTCCTACAATGCCAAAACAATTAATGGCAATACTTCTCTGAGGTCAGTTCCAGAACTCAGTCTCTAAGAGGAATCACACCTGAGTTCAAGACAATGTGGAACCTGTCAACTCTTCCAACCGCCACACAAATGACCACAATTAAAACCAAAACATTCCCACATGGCCCTCATCTTCAGCCGTATAGACACTCATCATAAACTCTAGCTGGAGGTTTCCATGAGGGGCGCTGCCAAAGACAATGTCCAAAATATGCACCCTTGCCCCCCATGTGTCTAAATTCAGTGTGGCCTGGACACCCTTCCTTTGAACCAGGAGTGATCAAATAGGCCTGCTGTTAATGCTGCTCTGCTTCTCCAATTTGAGGCCTACTGACAGTCAGGTATAGATTCATTATGTGATTTGGCATCATGAGAGAACCCAAGTACTTCTGCAGGATTTGAATAACTCATTTGACCCATAGGAATCCTATTCTCACTTGATGGATTTCCGGAACCTATCAGAGGAAGGCAAGAGACTTCATCTACAATGACTGATCTTTTTGCCATTTTGGTTTTTGATGCACACATGGGATCTTATTTACATCTATCATGAGCTGAGAATCTTAGCCACAGCCTCAAACAGGGCCTAGTGTCTGATTAAGACACCATCCTTTTCAAAGCAATTAAGCAAAGAGGCACAGGAGATGCCCATTCATTTTCATTTGAAAACTGTTTCTTCAGGCTTCACAAAAGGGTGGCCTGAGGCAAAGACCTTCCTGACATTCAAGGCAATAGAACCATAGTTAAGCAAATGGACCAAAGCAGGGTTTCTCCACTGAGACTTTACTGCTCACACTGATGTCTGAGTTTTCCGAGATGTTCCCATTCCCTTCAGCTATCAAGAACATGGACATGTCACAGAGCTTGGAGGTGGTACATATCTTGCACAATAAATCATGAGCCTATTCTGGAGAGTGGCCAGAATTCAGGAAGAAAACAGGAACTTAGGATGTTAGTAGGTGTTTATGATCCATAAGGCAAACCACAGTCCATTCATCAATTGAGCAGGATGAATGCTGGGAAGCTTTCTACTAGACAGGACACCTCCATTGATGCATTCTCTTTTCTAATGTCTAAAACCACAGACACAGTGGATACACAGACATAGAAAGTCGCCTTGTCAAAAGACTTACTAGAAACAGTCGACTCCAAACCAAACCAACCACCTTTCCTACCTATTCTCAGAACATGAGACAAAACCGCAAACTCACACCCACACACAAAGGCACCTCCTTCCCAAAAGTAGGTCTGTAACTATCCGGAATGTCTTCTGACTGGTGGGCCATACTATGTTCCCCACAAAATGGCCTCTCCTCTCTCAGATCTTGTCTCCTTGGCCAACTCTGTGATGCTTTGAGGAGCCAACCGTTAGCCACTACCTGCTATCTCAGGAAAAGCTTCTCTTCAGAGCTCTACTGACATTTGGCCATCCTCACATCAGTAGGTACCAAGAAGGTCTGATCTGTACTTGGTAAATCCAAACAAGTGAGCCCACTGGGACAGGGACTGGGACTGGCTCTCGGTGCCTGGCTTCTTGCATCAAAATTTCCGAATGTTCCATCACCAAGGAAGTTAGGTAGGTCACTTCCTTCAGGAACTGAAAGAGGTCACTGCCTTGGCAACAACTTTGCCCTAACCGTTGCTTCCAAGGGTTCCATTAGATAGAGGCTGCCCCTACTTCCTTTGAAAATTTGACTAGTTTCAATTGTATATCAAAATAGGCACCTGGGAACAGCTCTCCATGCAGGTCTGGTTAGGTCAATCTTCTCTACATTAAAAAGAGAGAGGCTGATGCATACACATCCCTTTTTCCTGTCTAGATTGTTTGCCATTGAAGATGGCTTTTGCTCTCACAGGTCCTTCATAGCTGCTGACATCTTCTCCAGGGATTATTTCTGCATCGAACTTTGAGGTTCTCAGCAGTTGGCAGATACCCTACATTCCTGTATTGTAAGGCGAACTCTGTCCCTGCTCTTTTGTAATTTTAGATTGAAGCAACAGTGTATGGTTAGGGTTAATAACAAGTTCGATTTGGGTAAGGAATCATTATGCGGGATGAATAATGGTATTGGGAACCTGCAATATTTATAGGAATATAGAGATAAAATATAAGTATGAAAACAGAAATCTAGGTAAGATTTGAAGCTCAGAAATGCATTGGGCAACTGATTGCGATACGTAGCTTTGAATTACGTTCTAGATACATGTTTCAGAAAAATCGATATACAATGGCATAGGATCTTGTACCTTGGATGATTGAATGTAGTAGAGAACATCTACTCAAAAAGGGATAGTCGATAGGATCAGAAAGATAGTCAGTATGTTTCGGAAGAAGAGCGAGTATAGGATTTGGACCAAAGATCTTTAGCAATAGTGTTTCCGTTACAGAGTGAATGTCAATGTCAGCACATTTGAAGTGTCAGTCACAATGTTGAACTGCAGAAAATATGTAGGAAAGTAGATATCAATAGAGACATTAGGAAATCAGGCAAAAGTATCAAGTGAGTGAAAAAATTAAACATTTTCAACAGTTTTGA
This sequence comes from Callospermophilus lateralis, assembly GCF_048772815.1. Taxonomy (NCBI): domain Eukaryota; kingdom Metazoa; phylum Chordata; class Mammalia; order Rodentia; family Sciuridae; genus Callospermophilus; species Callospermophilus lateralis. Next base: position 243,687 of record NW_027514489.1, read on the forward strand.
GGTTGAATATATAATCTTAGGAAGAAACAAATATGTAGCCAGCAATAGTATTGACATTTGAGAGCATTAGGCAACCTGGTCAGGGATGTTTTTAGTAATCCATGTTCAGTTTACCTTTAGGCTTTGGTACAATCATACGTGTGGCTTTTGCATTTTGTGTCCAGAATATTACAGTGATAACATGCATATGTAGATCAGGTGACATGAGTATTTCCTCCACCATTTCTGGGAGCAATATTTCAAATATGTATAGATTAGTATTGGGGGTACAACCAGGTGTACCCTGTGTCTATGAATATAGAGATAATGCATGAATAGACCATACTGTGAATAAATAATATAACTTGTTACACTTTAAACAATGTATTGAATTGATATCAGAAAATATATAAAAAATCTTTTATTGATATATAATCATTCATTCCAACCAGTAATACATCTAATGGTGATATTACAGTGATGGTTTATCATGAAGTGTGTGTCCGTTTTGCTTCTAAAGTGATAAAGGAAATCGAAAATAATGTGTTTGGATAGAAGTCTCATGAACAGACAAGTCAAGAAACATGGAGGAATACATGTGTTCTGAAGCAGGAAGTGATTGAAAGTGAAACAAATGCCTATATATTTGCTAACCTGTGGAGGAAATATATATCCTACGATGTGCATAAAATGAAGAAATTTTAATGTCCCATTGTTGAATAAAAATGAACATCAATATACACATCATGTCCTATAGGAATCTACTTGCTTTGATGATAAACTGTGTCAGTTACTGTAAAAATATTAGGGTTTGTAAGCACGATTCACTGAAGTTAGTTCTCAGGACGAGGAAAAAAATATGTATTTCAGGTGGTTGAATGTTTCTGAGAATAATCTTATGAAAAGTTGATTTTATATCCACATACATAAATATGAATGAATTTAGATAGTGTTTAATAGACACATGTTTTTCATATTTTGAAAAATCTAGATATATATATATATATATATATATATATATATATATATATATATATATATAACTCATGGAGAAATATTACAATGAAAATTTGACAAGATTTATAACACATACCCTTGATAAAGCAGAAGGAAATTCCAAGTATATACCATGCCTCCTATTAAAGGCATGTATTTCTATTCTGTTAGTTTTCTTTTTATCCATCATATTAGCATTAGTAGTCAGAGTCTATTAGGGTATGTGTTAGTGTCGGGGATCAGTATTTCAAATGAAAATAAGAAAATAAATCTAATGTGTATGCAAATATGTGCTACACAAAAATCTTGCCACTCTCATCCAGAACAATTCCTTTACATTAACTTCACTCCAAGTAAGACACAATTAGTGGAGAGGAGTTCGAAAACCTGTGATTACATATGTGGAACTGAAAATGTTCAGGAGTTCACAACATTGGATGTGGTAGAGCAGTTTCCAAAAGTAAGGGAGAGGTTAAACACTCCACAAACTTGGAGCTCTGCTGGCCTTAAGACTTCTTGAGAAAATGCCTCTCAGGTTGGGAACATGAAATATATGAAGTTGTCAGGAGATTTAGCTTCCTCATTGTGACACCATCAAATGTGGGTCTGCATCTATGTGACCTGGAGGAAATGGTTCCTTATTTTCTAATGAACATGAGGCAGCAGTTCTGAATTCTTTCTTGGTAAACTGTGGCCACTGGGAGTTAAGTGTCTCCCCGTGTGGTCTGTGAAGCCATTTGGTCATCCTCCATTTTTGTGGTGTTTCTTACTGCTGCACTGGGAGTTTGGAATTGGCTTAATGAAATACAAGGAGTTCAACTGGGACACAATTCTGGAGGGAGCTCTGACACGTGTGATTGCTCAGGGTCTTCAGGAGAATGTTCGAAACATGGGTCTATCGCACATAGCTTTCCCCTTGACTATAGCAACCAGATTCTGAACATTGCCCTGAAACCTCTCAATAAAACAAGATGCCTTTACATATAAGGGTCTGCTGCCTGCACCATATCAGTCACAAGTATTTTGGAAGCCAAAGGGAGATCCACGTGGTCCCACCACAGATATTTATTCACAAATGTATAGTCCACTGCTCTAGCCCCAATACTCAGCAGGCTCCAACTTACTGACATCTCGGTTCTGTACCATTTTCATGACAACCAGTCAATCAAGGAACTGTCTGGTACACACATGATCAGCAACAGGACATCCAAAGTTTCTCCAGTGCCACCTGGTCATGGAAATTTCAAAAATTTCATGGTATTTGTATAGCCATTTTTCAAGGATGATGTTGGAGGCACTGTGGGTTTCAATTCATTCAGGAACCATTAAATGGTGAGTAAGCTCATTTCAATGAAAGCTCTGAAGAACTCTCACAGGCAAGGCTTCCCAATGAGTGCCCAAAAGTTCACATGAAGCCAGGCTCATTGAGGTCTACAATATGAGGTACATGTGTGTTTTGAGTCTCAACTATGACTTCCAAGTCTTTCAGTAAAAAAATCATGTGTTACCCTGGCTGAGATTCCCAGTGCTCGGTGGAAAGCCACCCTGGGCCTAGATCTCAGTTTCCAAGGGCTAATCTCATGTGTGGCCTAATATAATCCCAAAACAATTCATGGCAATACTTCTCTCAAGTCAGTTCCAGAACTCAGTCTCTAAGGAGTATCAGAGCAGAGTTCAAGCCCTGGTGGACCAAGTCATCTCTTCCAACCGCCACACAAATGACCACAATTAAAACCAAAACACTCCTACATGACCCTCATCTTCTTCCATAAAGACACTCATCATAACATATGGCTGGAGGTTTCCATGAGGGGCACAGCCCAAGACAGTGTCCAAAATAAGCTCCCTTGCCCCTCATTTGCCTAAAGTCAGGGTGGCTTGGACACCCATCTTGTGAACCAGGAGTGATCTTTAAGGGTAAAAGAAATTGAAATTAAAGTGTAAAAGTTAAAGTGTAAAAGACCGGGTTTGTAAAGTTTCTAAGATTCAAGGCCTGATTTAAAATGTAAAGGACCAGGTATTGTTAAGTTCCTATGCTACATGAAAAATCTGAAATTCCTGTTACTTGTAGGACAATTTCTGGACTGCCCAGTAAATATTCCCCCTGATCGCCTGGTTGTTTAATAACCTAGGACCCTGTGTGGCTTGGCACATATGCATCGCAGGGCCTAATCTAATCAATTTGAATCTGTACCCCGCTGTAGAACTGACCTATCCCTCCTGCCTGACATGTTCCCACCAATGAATGAACTAATCATGTTTAGGATTTGTTGTTTGATTTTCCCGCAGTGTATGATGATTTTTTAAAAGATACTGTGATATATGTAAAGTCTCGCCCTCCCCAAAAAGTGTACTTAAGCACTGCTCAACCTCAGCTCGGAGATCTGGGCTGCTCTCCCTTCTTGAGTGACCACGGAGCCCTAGCATACTGGATTGGATCCTCAATAAATGTCTTTTGCTGTTGCATGAGCCGTGGTCTCATACATGAACATGAATGAATTTAAGGAGTGTATAATAAGACACATATATTTCATATTTTGAATAATCTATAGAGTGCAGATTTTTCACAAAACACATACAGAGATATTAAAAAGTAGCAATATATATGCCAATCAAAATTCATCATGAAATACATATCATACACAGATCCAAAAATATTTATTTTACTTAACATGGATTTATGTGTAATTTTGTTCACCTAGGAAGCTCACGCATAGGTTGAATTTTCAGTTCCTACAGCGTTTAGGAGGAGTGATCTCTTCTCACAATTTGTATCTGCCAAGTAGGCCACCTCACAATAATGTACGTGTGGTACCAGGTAGGATTCTATTTGTGCATATAAAAATACACGTGCTGAATAGGCAACAGAGAAAGGGAGACAGGAATTCACATATTTGATACCTTTCAAAACACATGGAGAACTATATCAATTAAAAATTAACCAGATTTTTAACAACTACCCTTTATCATGCAAAAGGCAAGTCCAACTATACACCATGCCTCTTCTGAACTGCTTGTATTTCTATTCTGTTTGGGTTATTTTTCTCCATTATATTAGCATTAGTAGTCAGAGTCTAGTAGGGTATGCGTTAGTGTCATGGATTCAGTAATTCAAATGGAAATAAAGGAAAATGAATCCATTGTGTATGCAAATATGCACTACAAAAAAACTTTCCACTCTCATTCAGAGCAATGCCTTGACATTACCTTCACCCAAGTAAGACACAATTAGAGGACAAGAGTTAGAAAATCTGTGAATACATATCTGGAATGGAAAATGCTCAGGAGTTCACAAGCTTGGGCATTTTAGAGGAGTTTTCAAACTTAAGGGACAGGATAAACAGTCCAAATTCATGGAACTCTGCTGGCCTAAAGACTTCTTGAGAAACTGTCTCTGAGGTTGGGCACTTGAAATATATGTTGTTGTCAGGAGCTTTAGCTTCCTTTGTAGTGATACCATCAAAGATGGGTCTTCATTTATCTGACCTGGAGGACATGGTTTCTTATTTTCCAAAAGAACATGAGGCAGCAGTGCTCAATTCTTCCTTTGAAGGTAAACGTGGCCACGGAGGGGTAAGTGTCTCCCCGTCTTGACTGTGAAGCCAATTGGCCATCCTACAATTTTCGTGGTGTTTCTTGCTGCTGCACTGGGCTTTTGGTTTTTCCTTCATGAAATACAAGGAGTTCAACTGGGACACAGTGCTGGAGCGAGTTCTGTCACGTGTGGAGGGTCAGGGTCTACAGGAGAATTCACCAACCAGACTTCTATCCCACATAACTTGAAACATTATCCATAGCAAACTGATTCTGAACATTGTCCTGAAACCTTTACATATAACAAGATGCCTTTACAGATAAGGGTCGGCTAGCTGTACCATGTAAGCCACAAGCCATTTGGAAGTCAATGGCAGACCCAAATGGCCCCACCACAGATGTTTTATCATACACCTGCACACCACAGCCCTGGGCCCACTTCTCAGCACTCTCCAACATACTGGCATCTCTGTTCTGCACAATTTTCATGAAATCGAGTCAGTCAAGGCACTGTCTGGTACACTCATGATCAGCAACAAGACATCCAAAGGTTCTCCAGTGCCACCTGGTCAGGGGAATTTCATGGTATTTATAGAGCCATTTTTCAAGGATGAAGTTGGAGGCACTGTGGGTTTCAATTCATTCAGGAACCATTAAATGTTGAGGAAAATCATTTCAATGAAAGCTCTCGAGAACTCTCACAGGTAAGGCTTCCCAAAGAGTGGCCAAAATACACATATATTTCATATTTTGAAAAATCTTGACATTATATATATATATATATATATATATATATATATATATATACAAACACACACAGACATTAAAAACTAGCAATATATATGCCAATCGAAATTCATCATGAAATATATATCATCCACGTATCCAAAAATATTCATTTTACTGAACATGGATTTATGTATAATGTTGTTCAACTAGGAAGCTCACCCATAGGTTGAATTTTCAGTTCCAACAGCATTTAGGAGGAGTGAACTTTTCTCACAATTTGTATCTGCCAAGTCAGCCACCTCACAAGAATATATGTGTGATACAAGGTACAATTCTATATGTGCATATAAAAATACATGTGCTGAATAGGATACAAAGAAATGGGGGAGACAGGAATTCACATATTTGATAAGTTTAAAAATACATGGACAACTCTTTCAACAAAAAATTGACTAGATTTAAAACTCCTTCCCTATATAATGGAAAAGTTAATTCAATGGTACACCATGCCTCCTCTGATATGTTTGTATTTCTGTTCTATTTGGGTTATTTTTCTCCATTACGTTAGGATTAGTTGTCAGAGTCTTGTAGGGTATGGGTTAGTTTCAGGGATTCAGTATTTCGAAAGGAAAATTGGAAAATGAATCCAATGTGTATGCAAATATGTGCTACACAAAAATCTTCCGACTCTCATCCACAACAATGCCTTGACCTTAACTTCGTCCCAAGTAACACATGTAGAGGAGATGAGTAAGAAAATCTGTGAATACATATCTGGAATTTAATATGCTCAGGAGTTCACAAACTTGCAGGTAGAAGGCGAGATTCCAATAGTAAGGGACAATGTGAACACTCCAAAAACATGGAGCTCTGCTAGCCTAAAGGCTTCTTGAAAAACTGGCTCTGATGTTGGGCTCTTGAAATATATGTTGTTGTCAGGAGCTTTAGCTTTTTTTGTAGTGAGACCATAAAAGCTGGGTCTGCATCTATGTGACCTGGAGGAGATGCTTTCTTATTTACCAATGATCATGAGGCAGCATTGCTGAATTCTCTCTTTCGGGGTCAACTGTGGCCACTTGGGGCTAAGTGTCTCCTCATGTGGACTGTGAAGCCATTTGATCATCCTCCAATTTTTGTGATATTTTTTGCTGCTACACTGGGAGTTCAGTATTTCCTTCACGAAATACAAGGAGTTCACCTGGGACACAGTGCTGGAGGGAGTTCTGTCACGTGTGGTGGGACAGGGTCTGCAGGAGAATGCACAAACCAGGCTTCTGTCCAACATAGCTTGACCCCTTGACCATAGGAACCTGATTCTGAACATTGCCCTGAAACTTACCCATATAACAAGAATCATTTACATATAAGGGTCTGCTGGCTGCACCATGTCAGTCACAAGCCATTTGGAAGCCATTGGGAAATCCACATGGAAGCACCACAGATGTTTTATCTCACACATGCCCACCTTTGCTCTAGGCCCACTATTCAGCAGGCTCCAACTTACTGGAATCTCTGTTCTACACCATTTTCGTGAAACCCAGCCAATCAAGGCACTGTCTGGTACACTCATGATCACCAACAGGATATCCAATGGTTCTCCAGTGCCTCCTGGATATGGGAATTTCAAAAATTTCATGGTATTTATCGAGCCCATCTTTCAAGGTTGAAGTTGGAGGCACTGAGTGTTTCATTTAATTCGGTAACCATTAAATGGTGAAGAAGCTCATTTCAAAGAAAGATCTGGAGAACTCTCACTGCCAAGATTTCCCAAAGAGTGGCCAAAAGGCCACATGAAGCCAGGCCCATTGAGGTCTACAATGTGAAGTGCATTTGTGTTTTGACTCTCAACTATTGCTGCCAAGTGTTTCAGAATAAAATTATGTGATACCTTGGCTGAGATTCCCAGTGCTCTGTGGAAAGCCACACTGGGAATAGATCTCAGTTTCCAATGGTGACTCTCATGTGTGGCCTCCTAATATCCCAACACAATTCATGGCAATACTTCTCTGAGGTCAGTTCCAGGACTCAGTCTCTATAGGGTATCACACCAGAGTTCAAGCCCAGGTGGACCCAGTCATCGCTTCCAACTTCCACACAAATAACCACAATTAAAACCAAAACACTCCCACATGGCCCTCATCTTCTTCCATATAGACACTCCTCATAACCTCTGGCTGGATGTTTCCATGAGGGGCGCAGCCCAACACAGAGTCCAAATAACCTCGCTTGCCCGTCATTTTCCTAAAGGCAGGGTGGCCTGTACACCCTTCCTGTGAACCACAAGGGATCAAAAATGCCTTCCTTTAATACTGCTCTGCTTCTCCAATTTGAGGCCTACTGACTGTCAGGTATAGATTCTTTATGTGATTTGGAGTCATGAGAAAACACAAGCATGTATGGGATAGCCTTTGCAGGGCTTAGAAGAACTCATTTGATTCAAAGGATCTCTATTCTCACTTGATGGTGGTCAGGAACCTAAGAGAGGAAGGCGAGAGACTTCATCAACAATTACTGATCTCTTTCCCATTTTGGTTTTGGATGCACACATGGGATCATTCTTTAGATGCATCAGGTGCTGAGAACCTAAGCCACAGCCTCACACAGGGCCAAGAGACTGATTCCGACACATCCATTTCCAAAGAAATTAACAAAGAGCCACAGGTGATGCCCATTTATTTCCATTTTAAAACTGTTTTCTTCAGGCTTCACAAAGCGGTGTCTTGAGGCCAAGACCTTCCTCACATTCAGGGGAAAAGAAGAATTGGTTAGCAAAAAACCCAAAGCAGAGTTTCTCCACTGAGGCTTTCCTGGTCACACTGATATCTGAGTTTTTTGAGATGCTAGTCATTCCCTTTAGCTATCCATTACATGGCCTTGTCACAGAGCTTGGAGGTGGTACATATCTTGGACACAAAACCATGAGCCTATTCTGGAGAGTGGCCAGAATCAGGAAGAAAACAGGAACTTAGGAAATTAGTAGGTGTTGCCCATCCATAAGGGAAGCCACAGTCCATTCATCAATTGGGCAGAATGAATGCTGGGTAGGTTTCTACTAAACAGGACACATCCATTGATGAATTCTCTTTTCAAATGTCTACAACCACAGACACAGTGGGATACACAGACATAGAAACACTCACTTTGTGAAACGACTTACTAGAAACAGTCCACTCCAAACCAAACAAACCGCCTTTTTTACCTATTCTCAGAAAATGAGACAAAACCACAAACTCACACCCACACCCACAAAGGCACCTCCTTCCCCCAAAGAGGTCTGTGACTATCCGGAGTGTCCTCTGACTTGTGAGCCTTATTATGTTCCCTGAAATGTTCTGTCCTGTCTCAGATATGGTCTTTTTGGCCAAATCTGTGAAGTGGTCAGGAGCCAGCTGTGAGCAACTTCCTGCTTTCTCAGGAAAGGCCCCTCTTCTGAGCTCTCCTGAAATTTGGCCATTCTCACATCAGTATGTACCAAGAAAGACTGACTCTGTTCTTGGTAAATCCAAATAAGTGAGCCCACTGGGAATGGTACTGGGACTGCCTCTGGTAGCCTGGCTTCCTGGATCCCAAGTTCAGAGAGTTCTATCACCAAAGAAGTGAGGAAGGTCACCTCCTTTGTGAACTGAATGAGGTCACTGCTTTGGAAACCACTTTGTCCTAAAATTTGCTTCCAAGGTTCCCATGAGATGGAGGCTGCCCCTATTTCCTGTGATACGTTCACAACTGAGGATTGTATATCAACCATAGGCAGCCAGGAACAGCTGTCTACACTGGACTGGTTTGTTCCATCTTCTCTACATTAAGAAGAGTGAGGCTTATTCTGACACATCCCTTCATCCTGACTGGGTTGTTTGCCATGGAAGATGACTTTTGCTCTCTCAGGTCCTTCATAGCTGCCTACATCTTCTCCAGGGATCATTTCTGCATGAAACTTTGAGGTTCTCAGCAGGTGGAAGATCCCCTACACTCCTGTATTGGAAGACTAATTCTGTCCCTCCTCTTCTGTAAAGTTAGATTGAGGAAACATTGTATGGTTAAGGTTAATAACAGCTTCCATTTGGGTTAGGAATTATTCTCTTGGATGAATAATGGTATTGGAATTTTGCTATATTTTCAAGAATATATAGGTGAAATATAAGTATGAAAAAAGAAATCTAGGTAATTTTTGAAGCACAGAAGGGAATTGGCCCCACTATTGGGATTCTTAGCTTTGAATTATGTTCTGCACAGGTGTCTCAGATTAATTGATATACAATGGCATAGGACCTTCTCTTTTGGATGATTGAATGTCGAAGAGAAAATCCAGTCCAAAAGGGATAGTTGGTGGATTAGGAAGATATTCGGTAGATTTAGAATGAAGAGTGTGTATAGCATTTGGACCAAAAGATCTTTAGCAATAGGGTTTTGGGTAGAGAGTGAAAGTAAATGTCAGCACATGTGAAGAGTCAGTCATAATGATGAAATGGGAAAAAAAAATACAGGAAATCAGATTTCAATAGAGACATTAGGAAATCAGGCAAAGTATAAAGTGAGTGATAGGATTAGACATTTTCAACAGGGTTGAGGTTGAATATGTAATTTCAGGAAGAAACAAATATGTAGTCACCAATAGGATTCACTTTTGAGAGCATTAGGCAACCTGGACATGGATTTTTTTTTAATCCATGCTCACTTTCCATTTAGGATTTGGTACAATCATAAGTGTGACCTTGCTTTTTGTTTCCACAATATTACTGTGATTAATGTATATATAGATCAGGTGACATGAGTATTTCTTCCACCATTTCTGGGAGCAATATTTTGAAGACATATAATTTAGTATTGTGGGTACAAATAGGTATACTCTGTGTTATATGAATATAAATATAATGCATGAATAGACCATACTGTGAATAAATAATATAACTGGTTCCAAATTTAAATAATGGATTGAATTGATATCTGAATATATATTGGAAATCATATATTGATATTCATACAATCATTCCAACCAGTTATACATCTAATGGTAATATCACTGTTATGGTTTATCATGAAGTGTGTGTGAGCTTTGCTTCTAAAATGATTATGGAAATTGAAAATAATGTGCTTGGAAAGAAGTCTCATTAAAAGAGCAGTCAAGAAACCTGGGGGAATACATATGTTCTGAAGCAGGAAGTAATTGAAAGTGAAAAAAATGCCTATAAATTTGTGAATTTGTGAATGAAATATGTATTCTATTATGTGCAAAAACTGAAGAAATATTAATGTACCAGTTTTGAATAAAAATGAACGTCAAAATACATATCATGTCCCATAGGAATCTACTTGCATTGACGTTAAACTGAGTCATTTACTATAGCAATATTAGGATTTGTATGCACCATTCACTGAAGTTAGTTTTCAGTATTAGGAAACAAATATGTATTTCAGGTGGATTAATATTTCTGAGAACATTCTTGTTGAGAGCCACAGCCGAAGGGGCTCCAGCAAACTTTCAGACTGCCAGCTGATGATTGGCTCACAGCGGCCCCAGCAACACCTAGCTGATTGGCTCCTCTGTGGAGATGCTCATTGAGCTGTATCCCTGCCCTTTCAGACTACCAGCTGATGATTGGCTCACAGCAGCCCCAGCAACATCTAGCTGATTGGCTCCCCTGCGGTGATGCTCATTGGGCTGTTTCCCTGCCCTTTCAGACCACGGAGCTGCTCATTGGGGGACTTTTTTGGCTCCGCCCATGCAACCCAGCCAATCGGCCTCAAGAGCAGGAGGATTGTGGGAAGAAGAGGTTGTTGGGTGTGTGGCTTGTGGGAAGCCGGTGGTGGCAGTTGGGCTCTGAGGGTTTTTCCTGAGGAGCTGTTTTGTTTATCTTGTGTGGTTCTAAAAATAAAGTTAGTTTCTTTTGACAAGTGGCTCCTGAATTGTGCCCAGCCAGACTGCGGCATTTGGTGGCTCGCACGGGGAGCGACTGAGGGTAAGTAAACCGCTCGCCCCTGAGGGCAGGGTGAGAGGATGGGGAGCCATTTTAAGATTCCTCTTTTGTTTTGCTTCATTTTTGTTTTAAGTTGCCTGTCCCTGGAGATGAGTGAGACGGAAGAAAAACCGCTCACTTCTGAGGAAAAACTATTTACGTCTGAGGAACAGATAGGGAGAAAGGACGGATGCACATGTAAGGAGGATAGAAAGGTTATAATGATTTTGTGTGGTTCCATTTTTATTTCATTCTGTCTCGGTTTTGTTTGGCGTCATCTTGTTGGGTTGTATTATAGTAGAAATATGGGATCAGAAATTAGTAAAAAACAAACCGAAAGAGTGTTAAGTAAATTGTTAGAGGAAGGAGGCATCCCAGTAAAATCAAGAGCAGTCAGGGCATACGTTGATACAATGCAAAAATGTAGCCCATGGCTTTTTAAGGAGGAGTTGTTAAATATATCACAATGGAACCATCATGGTGAAGATTTAAAAAGAATAGAAAAGAACAGCCCAGGAACTCTGCCAGCTGGCACATTGGCATTGTGGGCGTTCGTATCTGGTTTGCTTAGTCCAAAACCTTCAATTCAGACAAAGGTAGAGGAAGGAGAAGACATATTGATTCAAGTAAATGAGGAGGTCTCTCAAGTTAGTCAGAAAGAGGAAAAGATTCAAGGAAAAGAGAAGGTCTTTCGAGCTAATCAGACAGAGAAAGAAAGTTTAGAGCAGAAAAAGCCATCAGGGGGAAAGTTACAAAAGGAGACTGCTACTAAAACCTTTCTATCACCAGAGGGCTTACGTGTCCAACCAACAGCACCACCTCTACAGGAGACTGCTACTAACACCTTTCTATCACCAGAGGACGTAAGTGTCCAACTGACAAGGCCACCTTCATATGCTGAGAGGCCCCCAACCCCCGCAGTGGATAGTTCAGATCCTGAGACAGGATCTCAAGTATTAACATGCCCTGTATTTGAGGTAGGAGGGCAGCGAGTTTACCATACTTTAAATTTCAAAACAGTGAAGCAGCTAAAAGAGGCTGTAACAACCTATGGTCCTCAAGCACCCTTCACTGTAAGCTTGGTCGAATCCATTACCAACTTGAACATGACGCCAGCAGATTGGGCTAATATGTGTAAAGCTGTGCTAAATGGAGGACAATACCTGTTATGGAAGGTTGCCAATGAGGAATTTTGCAAGGAGACGGCTAGGCGAAATGCAGCAGCTGGTTATCCTCAGAGAAATCTAGATATGTTGTTAGGAAAGGGACCTTATGAGGATCAGCAGCAACAAATTGCATATGATCCTGGTGTATATTTACAAATTGCTGTAGATGCAGTTAAGGCATGGAAGACTTTACAAGGACATGGAGGTTTACAAGGTCAATTATCTAAGATAATACAAGGAACTAATGAATCTTATGCTGAATTTGTAGATAGGCTTATTCAAACAGCTACCAGAGTTTTTGGGAATACAGAACAAGCAATGCCATTAATAAAACAACTGGCTTATGACCAAGCGAATCGTTGGTGCAGAGATATCATTAGACCATGGAAACATGAAGATTTAAACACATATATTAAATTATGTAGAGACATTAATGAACAAGAGCAAGTCATGGCAGCTGCAGTAAAACAGGCTTTAGATGCCAGAGACATTAATGAACAAGGGAAAATTGTGGCAGCTGCAGTAAAACAGGCTTTAGATGCCAGAGACATTAATGAACAAGGGCAAATTGTGGCAGCTGCAGTAAAACAGGCTTTAGATTCCAGGCCAAGAACATGCTACAATTGTGAACAAACAGGACATTTTAAAAGGAATTGCCCCATAGGAGGAGGGTTTAACAAAACTAGGTATCAAAGGAGTAGAATACCGGGTATTTGCCCACGATGCCGTAGAGGGAGACATTGGGCTAATGAATGCCGTTCTCAAACCACCATAGAGGGTACTCCATTATCAAAAAACGAACAAGGACCAAGTGTTTATCCACGATATCGTGGAGAAAGGTACTGGGCTCCATTGCCAAAAAATGGACAGGGGGGCCCAATGCTCCGGGGCCCAAAACCACAAATATACGGAGCACTGGAGGAACCCAGCAACCCCATCAGGGTAGTGCCCAGGACACATTGTCCATCAGATCCCTCATCAGACAAACCAGAGGGAGCGCAGGGTTGGACATCTGCGCCTCCGCCAGATCAGTACTAACTCCAGAGATGGGAGTTCAAATCATTCCCACAGGGGTGAAAGGACCTCTTCCCAAAGGAACAGTAGGCTTATTATTGGGACGCAGCTCTTCTACTCTAAAAGGACTTATGATAAGTCCTGGGGTAATTGATCCCGATTATGAAGGTGAAATAAAAATTATAGCCAGTTCTCCAAATGGTATATCAGTAATTTCACCAGGAGATAGAATAGCACAGTTACTAATAATACCAAGCCTACATGATAAATTTTCCAGTCGTGCTATAGAAAGAGGTTCCAAGGGATTAGGCTCCACAGGTGTAGATTGGGCTATGCTGTCTTTAAATTTAGATTCTCGCCCCATGCTAAAACTAAATATTCAAGGACATGAATTTAATGGGCTACTGGATACAGGTGCAGACCTTAGCATCATCTCTCGTCAAGAATGGCCAAAACATTGGCCATTACAACAAGCCACTCAAACGCTTCGAGGCCTAGGAGTGGCGACTAATCCCCATAGAAGTGCAATGGTATTAGATTGGAAGGATCCTGAAGGATGTGAAGGAACTATACAGCCATATGTATTGGATCATCTTCCTATAAATTTATGGGGACGAGATGTCCTAGATCAATTAGGTTTGACATTAACAAATAACATCAACCAAAATGCACCCACTATTATGACTAGACAAGGTTTTAGGAAAGGAAAAAGATTAGGAAAACAAGAACAAGGTATAGCAGCACCAATACAAATAGATCAAGGAACAGACAGACATGGGTTGGATTTTCAGAAAGGGCCACTGAGACAATAAAAATTACTTGGAAATCAGAAAGACCAGTATGGATTCCTCAGTGGCCCCTGACTAAAGAAAAGATACTAGCAGCCCATGATCTGGTCAAACAACAATTAGCAGAAGGACATATACAACCTTCTGTATCTCCCCATAATACTCCCATTTTTGTCATCAAAAAGAAATCTGGTAAATGGAGATTATTGCAAGATTTAAGAGCCATTAATAATGAGATGATTATTATGGGACCTGCTCAATCGGGGATTCCTCAATTGTCTGCTTTGCCAAAAACTTGGTATGTTTTAGTTATAGATATTAAAGATTGTTTTTTTTCAATTCCAATTCATCCTGAGGATAGTCCACGTTTTGCATTTACTATCCCTGCACTGAATCATGAAGGTCCTGATCAGAGATATGAATGGAAAGTACTCCCTCAAGGGATGGCTAACAGCCCAACTATGTGTCAAATTTATGTTGACAAAGCAATCCAGCCACTTAGAAATCAAAATCCTGAACTACAAATATTTCACTATATGGATGATGTATTATTAGCACACAAAGCTAAAAACACATTGCTAGACTGTTATGCCACACTTACAAACTTATTAAAAAATTATAATCTAGAGATAGCAATAGATAAAGTACAATTAAATTTTCCAATTAATTATTTAGGAGTTCTATTATCCTCAACCATGGTCCGTCCACCAAAAATTCAAATACGAGTAGATCAACTCAAATCACTTAATGACTTTCAAAAGTTATTAGGAGACATAAATTGGATAAGGCCTTATCTAGGTATACCAACAGGAGAGTTGGGACCTTTATTTGATATCCTAAAAGGTCCATCAGATCCAAATTCACCCCGAATGTTAACGCCTGAAGCAAGAAAGGCATTAAAAATCATTGAAACATATATGGAAAATATGCATTTGGATAGAATTGATATAAGTTTGCCTTTATTATTTATTGTACTACCAACAAAAAATATTCCTACAGGAGTATTTTGGCAAGAAGGCCCATTATTATGGATACATTTATCTTATTCTCCTAACACTATTCTTACTAGGTATCCTGAGGCTGTAGGACAATTAATACTCAAAGGAATAAAAGCAGCAAAGGGAGTGTTTGGAATTTCTCCCAATAAAATTATTACTCCATATACTATGAATCAAATTGATGAGTTAGCTAATGAGTTAAATACTTGGGCAATAATCATGTGCAAATCTAATGTTTCATTTGATAACCACTTACCATCTAATCCTTTATTGTCTTTTTGGTCATCGCATCCTGTAATTTTTCCAAAAATGACAAGAAAAACACCTATCGGGAATGCTCCAAATATATTCACTGATGGATCAAATAATGGTACAGCAGCAATAGTTACACCTGATCAAACTTTTACATTTTTAGTACCCAAACAATCAGCTCAAAAGGTAGAGCTTAAGGCAGTATTACAGGCTTTTGTGATGTTTAAAAATTCTGTATTTAATTTATTTTCCGATAGTCAGTATATAGTTAATGCTATAGTATCCCTTGAAGATGCTGGTAGGATTTCCCCTTCCTCCACTATTTTCTCTTTGTTTTCCACTATACAAAGTCTAATCTGGGACAGAAAAGATCCATTCTTTATAGGACATATCAGGGCACATACAGGATTGCCTGGAGCCCTTAGTTTGGGCAACGATTTAGCAGATAAAACTACACATGACATACATATTTTCTCTACACTAGAAGAAGCTATAAATTTTCATAAAAGGTTCCATGTCAATGCTAATACTTTACAAAAGCGTTTTAAAATAACTAAGGAACAAGCTAGACAAATAATAAAACAATGTCAAAATTGTGTGACCTTTTTACCACAAGTTAATCTTGGAGTCAATCCTAAAGGATTGATACCTAACCATATTTGGCAGATGGACGTCACACACTTGCCAGAATTTGGAAAATTAAAATATTTGCATGTTACAGTTGATACTTCTTCTGGATTTTTGATGGGCTCCCTTCATGCCGGAGAAAAAACTAAAGATGTTATAGCTCATTGCTTACAAAATTTTGCCACTGTGGGCGTTCCAAAACAGTTAAAAACAGATAATGCCCCTGGTTATACTTCTACCTCTTTTAAACAATTTTGCTCATCATTTGGCATTACTCATATAACAGGAATCCCATACAATCCACAGGGACAAGGCATTGTTGAAAGAGCTCATCAAACTATTAAAATGTACTTATTAAAGCAAAAAGAAGGAATTGGGAAGGGGTATATATTCCCCAAAGATAAACTTAAAATAACCCTTTTTACTCTAAACTTTTTAAATTTGGATTCATCAGGGCTTAGTGCTGCGGAAAGGCATATGTGTCCAAAAAATGTATATAAGCCCAAGGTACTTTGGAAGGATATTCTAACAGGACAATGGAAAGGTCCTGACCCAGTAATTGTCTGGAGTCGGGGGTCTGTTTGTGTGTTTCCACAGGGAGAACAGCAGCCGATTTGGATTCCAGAGAGATTAACTAAGGTCCTGACCCAGTGATTGCCTGGAATCGGGGGTCTGTTTATGTGTTTCCACAGGGAGAACAGCAGCTGATTTGGATTCCAGACAGATTAACTAAAGCGATTTCTACAGACCAAAAAGAAGATGTGATATCCAGAACTCCAGTTTGGTTATTCTTACATCTGCGACAGAACCAGAATGCTTTTTTCAATATCTATTTTATTATTGCCCTTTCCCATATTTTTTTTTTTTTTTTTTGAGCTCATACAGACCTAGGTTAATGTTTTGCTGATCAGTTCTATTTTTTGACTATAGAGTTTTTAAACATTGCAATGGAGATTTCACCTGTAAAAAGTTATAAGGCCTTTACTATTATGTTATGTGTCGTATGTATTATGTGTGCACACTTGTGTTTTGTGTTTGAATGTACGTATGTCCATATGTCATATATGATGAGCGTTCATGAAAAAATGGATCCAAATAATTTTTTTTTTTATTCACGTGATTTAAATCGTTTAATTTAATTTGGGTAAACAGCTGTTGAAGATTGTTTTAAAATGTGAACAAAAAAGGAGGTTAACAGATCTGTTTGTTTACTTTCACCTTTCCTTTTCATTATATTTAATAATTCTCTTAAAGATAATGTAAATTGTTAAGAAAATTGTTTTCTTTTAATGCCTTCTGGGACGTTACATAATTTTTTCTTTAGCCATTATTGCCAGAATTCCTATCTTCAGTGAAGACAATGTAAATTGTTAAGAAAATTGTTTTCTTTTAGTGCCTTCTGGAATGTTATATAATGTTATATAATTTTTCTTTAGCCATTATTGTCAGAATTCCTATCTTCATCCCAGTGCATGAAGACAAAGATAAAACCAATCTACAGCTTCTGCTATAGCCATCACTGAACTGCTTGCAGAACTTGCCTGAACTATGTATCACTTATATGCATTGTGAACTCACTTGTATGCATTGTGAACTATCTGTTGGTGCAGCAACTTC
Source organism: Callospermophilus lateralis (assembly GCF_048772815.1). Classification (NCBI taxonomy): domain Eukaryota; kingdom Metazoa; phylum Chordata; class Mammalia; order Rodentia; family Sciuridae; genus Callospermophilus; species Callospermophilus lateralis. The sequence goes on from NW_027514489.1 coordinate 261,338, forward strand.
TGGTAGTGTTGGGGTATTTATGCTGATGGTGTCATCGGTGGTACAATTTTTCCAAAAGGAGCCGTCAGCTGGCTTGGTGTATCTTCCTCCCTTCTGTTTGTCATGATAGTTCAGCTAAAATTTGGGGGCCAACAGAGGTGAGGCAAAGAACCTCACCCCCCCGCTGGTACGAAGACCTCTACACAGGTGTGGCTGTATACTGGACTGGTAGTCAATGACGGGTAAGATCCAATTACTATGGTACCAACCTAAGACAGGAGGCTGACGCCTTGAGGTCAGCTCATCCAATAACGGGTAAGGACCATATGTACTATTGGACAACCTAAGGCAGACACGGTCCCTAAGCCACATGCTTCTTGTTTAAACAGAGAGGGGGAGATGTTGAGAGCCACAGCCGAAGGGGCTCCAGCAAACTTTCAGACTGCCAGCTGATGATTGGCTCACAGCGGCCCCAGCAACACCTAGCTGATTGGCTCCTCTGTGGAGATGCTCATTGAGCTGTATCCCTGCCCTTTCAGACTACCAGCTGATGATTGGCTCACAGCAGCCCCAGCAACATCTAGCTGATTGGCTCCCCTGCGGTGATGCTCATTGGGCTGTTTCCCTGCCCTTTCAGACCACGGAGCTGCTCATTGGGGGACTTTTTTGGCTCCGCCCATGCAACCCAGCCAATCGGCCTCAAGAGCAGGAGGATTGTGGGAAGAAGAGGTTGTTGGGTGTGTGGCTTGTGGGAAGCCGGTGGTGGCAGTTGGGCTCTGAGGGTTTTTCCTGAGGAGCTGTTTTGTTTATCTTGTGTGGTTCTAAAAATAAAGTTAGTTTCTTTTGACAAGTGGCTCCTGAATTGTGCCCAGCCAGACTGCGGCAATTCTTATGAAAAGTTGAATATAAATCCACATTCATGAACATCAATGAATTTAGGGAGTATATAATAAGACACATACATTTCATATTTTGAAAAATCTGGAGAGTTTATACATATATATATGCACACACACACACACACACACACACACACGTATACATTAAAAAGTAGCAATATATATGCCAATCGAAATACATCATGAATTATATATCATCCACAAATCCAAAAATCTTCATTTTTCTGAGCATCGATTTATGTATAATGTTGTTCAACTAGGGAGCTCACCCATAGTTTGAATTGTAAGTTCCAACAGCATTTAGGAGGAGTGATCCCTTCTCACAATTTGTATTTGCAAAGTCAGCAACCTCACAAGTATGTACATGTGATACCAGGTAGGATTCTATATGTGAATATAAAAATGCATGTGCTGAATAGGGTACAGAGAAATGGAGACAGGAATTCTCATATTTGTTAACTTTAGAAACACATGGAGAAGGGAGGGGCAGAGCCGCCAACCGCGCCTGTAAGGTAGGCGGACCTGCGAGCCACCCGTAGAACAGGCCTAGCGGCCCGCCATCGTGAAAGACACATCACCCTGGTTGGGGGTTGGGCAGAGCCACTGCACGCGTGCAAGGAACGTGGACATGCAACCCACAGGCAGAACAGGCCCAGACACCCGCGGAGGGGCAGAGACACCCCTTGTGACTTCAAAATAGGTGAACCTGCGACCCACCAGCTGAAGCGGCCCAGCTGCCTTCAGAGGGGCAGAGCCGGCCCCCGCGCCTGCGAAGTAGGTGGACCTGCGAACACCGACAGACCAGGTGCTAGGCCCCGCCAGGGTGCTAGACACATAACCAGGTTTGGGGAGGGGCCGAGCCGCTGCCCGTGCCTGCAAAGCAGGTAGACCTCTCACCCAGAGGCAGAACAGACCCAGCGACCTACCAGCGTGGTAGACACATCGCCCCGGTTTGGGGGGGGGCAGAGATGCCACTCACGCCTGCAATGTAGACAGCCCTGCAACCCACAGACAGAAGAGGCCCAGCGGAGCGCGGAGGGGCAGAGCCGACGCCTGTGCCTGCAAGGTAGCTGGACCTGTTACCCACTGGCTGAACAGGACCAGCACCCGCAGAGGGGTAGATCAACTGCCCGCTCCTGCAAGGTAGGCGGACCAGCTACCAAGAGGCAGAACAGGCCCAGCGACGTGCTGGTGTGGTAGGCACATTGCCCCAATTGGAGGAGGGGCAGAGCCGCTGCTTACGCCTGTGAGGGAGACTTTTCAAGAATACAATAGCAATATAAACATTTAGGGGTAAAATTCAATAACACAAAAGTTTCACCAAGCCGAAAAAAACGTGAACAGTAGGGAAAGACAAGGAAAGAAAGGACCACAAGCAACGCAGGTCAACTCAACATTAGAAGAGGTAATATGTGCAGCATATGGAATGTCAGATAAAGAATCAGGATATACTTGCTTCAGATGATCTGAAGTCTCCAGGGAGACATTAGACAGCAAAATCAGACAATGAAAGATCACTTTGACAATGAATTACCAAAACAAATCCAAGAAGCAAAAGATCAACTATACAGGGAGATAGAGGTTATAAAAAACACACAAACAGAAATCATAGAAATGCAGGAAGCAATAAACCAACTTAAAAACTCAATTGAGAATACTACCAGCAGAATAGATCACTTAGAACAATGAAGACAAAGTATTTCAACTTGAAAAGAACATAGAAAGCTCAGCAAGAATGTTAAGAAACCATAAGCAGAACATCCAAGAAATATGGGATAACATGAAGAGACCAAACTAAAGAGTAATTGGGATACAGGAAGGTATACAGGTCCAAACCACAGGATTGAGCAATCTATTCAATGAAATAATATGAGAAAACTTTCCAGACATGAAGAATGAGACAGAATCCCAAATCCTAGAAGCCTACAGGACGCCAAATGTGCAAAATCATAAGAGATAAACACCGAGACATATTATAATGAAGATGCCAAACATACAGAATAAAGAGAGAATTTTAAAAGCTACAAGAGAAAGGAAGCAGATTACATTTAGGGGTAAACCAATCAGGATAACAGCTGATCTTTCAACACAGACTCTGAAAGCTAGAAGATCCTGGAATAACATTTTTCAATCACTGAAAGAAATTGGGTTCCAACCAAGAATTGTGTATCCAGCGATTTTAAGCTTCAGGATGGAAGATGAAATTAAAACCTTCCATGATAAACAAAAGTTAAAAGAATTTGCAGCTAGAAAACCATCTCCTCAAAAGATCCTTGGCAAAACATTATAGGAAGACGAAATGGAAAATAACAATAAAAACCAACAGTGGGAGGTAGTACAGTAAAGGGGCGAAAAATAATCAAAGAGAAAAACAAACCATGTTTAGTAACATAAATAAACAAATATGGCTGGAAGAACAACCCATATTTCAAAAATAACCCTAAATGTTAATGCCTTAAACTCACCAATTAAGAGACACAGGCTAGTAGAATGGATCACGAAAGAAGACCCAAAAATTTTCTGCCTACAGGAGACACATTTGATAGGAAAAGACATATATAGACTAAAGGTGAAAGGTTGGGAGAAATCATATCACTCATATTGACTTCGGAAACAAGCAGAAGTGTCCATACTCATATCAAATAAAATAGATTTCAAGACAAAGTTAATCAAAAGGGATAAAGAGGGACACTACATATTGCTCAAGGGAACCATACACCAACAAGACATAACAATCATAAATATATGTGCCCCAAACAATGGTTCAGCTATGTTAATCAAACAAACTCTTCTCAAGTTCAAGAGTCTGGTAGACCACCATACAATAATCATGGGAGATTTCAACACACCTCTCTCACTACTGGACAGATATTCCAAAAAAAAGTTGAATTAGGAAACTATAGAACTCAATAACACAAATAATAACCTAGACTTAATTAACATATATAGAATATACCACCCAACATCAAGCAGTTACACTGTTTTCTCAGCAGCACATGGATACCTCTCAAAAATAGATCATATATTATGTCACAGAACAACTCTTAGACAATATAAAGGAGTATAGATAATACCAGGCATCTTATCTGATCGTAATGGAATGAAACTGAAAATCAACAATAAAAGAAGGAAGGAAAATTCATGCATCACTTGGAGAATGAACAATACGTACTGAATGATCAATGGGTTATTGAAGACATCAAGGAGAAAAATAAAAAAAATTCTTAGACATAAATGAAAAAGACAGACAGAACATATCAGAATCTATGGGACACATTGAAAGCAGTTCTAAGTGGAAAATTCATTGCTTGGAGTTCTTTCCTTAAAAAAAGAAAAAAAAAACAACAACAAATAAATGATCTCATAGTTCATTTCAAAATCCTAGAAAAAGAAGAGCAAAACAACAGAAAAAGAAGTAGAAGGCAAGAAATAATTAAAATCAGAGCTGAAATTAATGAAATCGAAACAAAAGAAACAATTGAAAAAATTGAAAATACTAAAAGTTGAAAAATTAATAAAATCGACAGACTCTTAGCCATGTTAATGAAGAGAAGAAGAGAGGGAACTCAAATTACTATCATAAGGGATGAAAAAGGCAATATCACAACAGACACTTCTGAAATACAGAAGATAATCAGAAATTATATTAGAAGATAGTGAAGGCATCAATAAATTTCTTAAGTCATATGATCTGTCCAGATTGAGTCAGGAGGATATAGACAACCTAAGCAGACCAATATCAATTGAGAAAATAGAAGAAACCATCCAAAGACTACCAACTAAGAAAAGCCCAGGACCGAATGGGTATACAGCAGAGGAGGCCAATATCACCCTGATTCCTAAACCAGACAAAGACCCTTCAAAGAAACAAATATACAGACCAATCTCTCTAATGAACCTAGATGCAAAAATCCTCAATAAAATTCTGGCGAATCAGATACAAAAACATATTTAAAAAATTGTGCAACATGATCAAGTAGGATTCATTCCTGGGATACAAGGCTGGTTCAATATACGGAAATCAATAAATGTTATTCACCACATCAATAGACTTAAAAATAAGAACCATATGATCACCCCAATAGATGCAGAAAAAGCATTCAATAAAGTACAGCATCCCTTTATGTTTAAAACTCTAGAAAAACTGGGATAACAGGAACATACCTCAATATTGTAAAAGCAATCTATGCTAAGCCTCAGGCTAGTATCATTCTGAATTGAGAAAAAATTGAAGGCATTCCCTCTAAAATCTGGAACAAGACAGGGATGCCCTCTCTCACGATTTCTGTTCAACATAGTTCTCGAACACTGGCCAGAGCAATTAGACAAATGAAAGAAATTAAAGGCATAAAAATAGGAAAAGAAGAACTTAAATTATCACTATTTGCAGATGACATGATTCTATACCTAGTAGACCCAAAAGGGTCTACAAGAAACTATTAGAGATAATAAATGAATTCAGCAAAGTGGCATGATATAAAATCAACAATCATAAATCAAAAGCATTCCTGAATATCAGCAACAAATCCTCTGAAACGGAAATGAGGACAACCACTCCATTGAGAGTATCCTCAAAAAAAATAAAATAAAATATTTGGTTATCAACGTAACAAAAGATGTGAAAGACTTACACAATGAAAACTACAGAACCCTAAAGAGAGAAATAGAAGAAGATCTTACAAGATGGAAAAATATACCCTGTTCATGGATAGGCAGAATTAACATCATCAAAATGGCGATATTACCAAAAGTTCTCTATAGGTTTAATGCAATGCCAATCAAAATCCCAACGGCATTTCCTGTAGAAATAGATAAAACAATTATGAAATTCATATGGAATAATACAAGACCCAGTATAGCAAAGACAACTCTAAGCAGGAAGTGTGAATCAGGCGGTATAGCGATACATGTCCTCAAACTATACTACGGAGCAATAGTAACAAAAAGAGCATGGTACTGGTACCAAAACTGGCGGGTGGACCAATGGTACAGAATAGAGGACACAGAAATCAATCCACAAAATTACAGCAATCTTATATTTGATAAAGGAGCTAAAAGCATAAACTGAAGGAAGGATAGCATCTTCAACAAATGGTGCTGGAAAAACTGGAATTACATATGTAAGAAAATGAAACTGAATCCCTTTCTCTCGCCATGCACAAAAGTTAACTCAAAATGGATCAAGGAGCTTGATATCAAATCAGCGACACGGCATCTGATAGAAGAAAACTTTGGCTATGATCTACATACTGTGGGGTCGGGCTCCAAATTCCTCAATAGGACACCCATAGCATAAGAGTTAATAATTAGAATCTACAAACAGGACTTACTCAAACTAAATAGATTTTTCTCAGAAAAAGAAACAATAAGAGAGGTAAAAAAGGAGCCTACATCCTGGGAACAAATCTTTACTCCTCACACTTCAGATAGAGCCCTAATATCCAGAGTTATACAAAGAACTCAAAAAATTAAACAATAAGCAAATGAATTACCCAATCAACAAATGGGCCAAGGACCTGAACAGACACTTCTCAGAGGAGGACATACAATCAATCAATAAGTACATCAAAAAATTCTCACCATCTCGAGCATTCAGAGAAATGCTAAACTAACCCACCCTAAGATACCATCTCACTGCAGTAAGCTTGGCAGCCATTATGAAGTCAAACGACAACAAGTGCTGGCGAGGATGTGGGAAAAAGGGTACACCTGTACATTGCTGGTGGGACTGCAAATTGGTGCAGCAAATTTGGAAAGCAGTATGGAGATTTCTTGGAAACTTGGGAATGGAACCGCCATTTGACCCAGCAATTCCCCTTCTCGGTCTAATCCCTATAGACCCAAAAAGTGCATGCTACAGGGACACTGATAAATCTATGTTCATAGCAGCACAATTCACAATAGGAAGACTGTGGAACCAACCTAGATGCCCTTCAATAGATGAATGGATTAAAAAAAATGTGGCATTTATACACAATGGAGTATTACTCTGCATTAAAAAATGACAAAATCATACAATTTGCAGAGAAATCGATGGCATTAGAACGTATTATGCTACGTGAAGATAGCCAATCACTAAAAAACTAATGCCAAATGTTTTCTTTGATATAAAGAGAGTAACTAAGAACAGAGTTGGGAGGAAGAGCATGAGAAGATGATTAATATTAAACAGGGGTGAGAGGTGGGAGGGAAAAGGAAAGAGAAGGAAAATTACATAGAAATGGAAGGAAACCCTCATGGTTATACAAAATTAAATACAAGATGAAGTGAGGTGAAAGGGGACAAAAACAAGTGGAAGAAATGAATTACAATAGATGGGGTAGAGAGAGAGGATTGGAGGGGAGGGGATGGGAGATAGTAGAGGACAGGAAAGGCAGCAGAATACAACAGACACTAGTATAGCAATATGTAAAATAGTGGATGTGTAACTGATGAGATACTGCAATCTGTATACGAAGAAAAATGGAAGTTCATAACCTACTTGAATCAAAGTGTGAAATATGACATGTCAAGAACTATGTAATGTTTTGTAGAACCAACAATAAATATTAAAGGAAAAAAAACACATGGAGAACTATTTCAATGAAAAATTGACTAGGTTTATAACACCTACACTTTATCATGCAAAAGGCAAGTCCAACTATACACCATGCCTCTTCAGAAGTGCTTGTATTTCTATTCTGTTTGGGTTATTTTTCTTCATCATATTAGGATTAGTAGTCAGAGTTTGGTAGGGTATGCGTTAGTGTCAGGGATTCAGTCTTTGGAATGGAAAATTGGAAAATGAATCCAATGTGTATGCAAATATGTGCTACACAAAAATCTTCCCACTCTCATCCAGAACAATGCCTTGACGTTACCTTCACGCCAAATAAGAAACAATTAGAGGAGAAGAGTTAGAAAATCTGTAAATACATATCTGGAATGGAAAATATTCAGGAGTTCACAAACTTGGAGGTGGTAGAGGAGTATCCCAAAGTAAGGGACAGGGTAAACACTCCACAAACATGGAGGTCTGCTGGCCTAAAGACTTCTAGAGGAACTGCCTCTGAGGATGGGCACTTGAAATATATTTTGTCAGTAGCTTTAGCTTCCTTTGTAGTGAGATCATCAAAGCTGGGTCTGCATTTATGTGACCTGGAGGACATTCTTTCTTGCTTTCCAATACACATGAGGCAGCAGTGCTGAATTCTCTCTTCGTATGTAAACTGTGGCCACTGGGGTCTAAGTGTCTCCCTGTGTGGACTGTGAAGCCTTTTGTTCATCCTCCATTTTCGTAGAGTTTCCTGCTGCAGCACTGAGAGTTTGGTATTTGCCTCACAAAATACAAGGAGTTCAACTGGAACACAGTCCTGGAGGGAGTTCTGTCATTTGTGGTTTTTCAGGGTCTACAAGAGAATGCACCAACCAGGCTTCATTCCCACATAACTTGCCCCCTTCTCCATAGCAACCTGATTCTGCACATTGCCCTGAAAACTATCCATTTAACAAGACACCTTTACATATAAGTGTCTGGTCACTGCACCGTGTCAGTGACAAACCATTTGGAATTCAATGGCAAAACCACATGGCGCAACCACAGAAGATTTATCACACACCTGCACACCACAGCTCAGGGCTCACTACTCAGGAGGGTCCAACTTAATGGCATCTCTGTTCTACACCATTTTCATAAATCCCAGTCAATCAAGGCACTGTCTGGTACACTCATGATCAGCAAGAGGTGCTGACAATTTAAGCCACAGCCTCACACAGGGCCCAGAGTCTGATTCAGACATAACCATTTCCAAAACAATTCATCAAAGAGGCACAGGTGATGCCCATTCATTTCCATTTGAAAATTGTTTTCTTCTGGCTTTATAAAGGGGTGGCCTGAGGCAAAGAGGTTCCTGACATTCAGGGCAACAGAACAATAGTTAAGCAAAAGGCCCTAAGCCAGGTTTCACCATAGAGACTTTCCTGGTCACACCAATATCTGAGTTTTCCGGTGTGCTCGCCATTCCTTTCAGCTAACTAGTACATGGCCATGTCACAGAGCTTGGAGGTGGTACATATCTTGGACAAAAAACCATGAGCCTTTCTGGAGAGTTGCCAGAATTCAGGAAGAATTCAAGAACTTAGGATGATACTAGGTGTTGCCCATGGATAAGTCAAGCCTCAGTCCATTCATTAATTGGGCAGGATGAATGCTGTGAAGCTTTCTACTAGACAGGACACACCCAGTGAGCCATTTTCTTTTCTAATATCTACAACTAAGGACACAGTGGGATACACAGACATAGAAACAGTCTCCTTGTCAGATGACTTACTAGAAACAGTCCACTCCAAACCAAACAAACCTCCTTTTTTACCTATTCTCAGAATATGAGACAAATCCACAAACTGACATCCACACACACAAAGTCACCTCCTTCCCCAAGTATGTCTGTGACTATCCGGAGTGTCCTCTGACGAGTAGGCCATAGAATGTTCCCCAGAAATGGCCGGTTCTGTCTCAGATCTGGTCTCCTTGGCCAATTCTGTGAAGTTTTCAGGAGGCAGTGGTGAGCCATTTCCTGCCCTCTCAGGAAAGGACCCTCTTCAAAGCTTTCTTGGCATTTGGCCACCATCACATCAGTAGGTACCAAGAAAGACTGACTCTTTACTTGGTAAATCCAAACAAGTGAGCCCACTTGGACTGGGACTGGTACTGGCTCTTGGTGCCTGGCTTCCTGGATCACAAAATTCAGAGAGTTCCATCATGAAAAAAGTGAGGTGAGGTCACTTTCTTCAGAAAATGAATGAGGCCACTGTCTTGGCCACCACTTTGTCCTAACAGTTGCTTCCTAGTGTCTCAGGAAAAGGAGGCTGCCTCTATTTCCTGTGACACTTTCACAAGTTAGAATGGTATAGAAACATAGGCACCTGGGAACAGCTCTCCACACATGCCTGGTTTCATACATCTTCCCTACATTAAGAAGAGATAGGATGATTCAGACACATCCTTTCATCCTGATCGGGTTGTTTGCAAAGGAAGATGACTTTTGCTGTCTCAGGTCCTTCATAGCTGCCTACGTCTTCTCCAGGGATCATTTCTGCATGGATTTTGAGGTACTCAGCAGGTGGAAGATCTCCTAACTTCCTGTATTGTAATACTAACTTTGTCCCTGCTCTTCTGTAAAGTGAGATTGAGTGAACAATCTCAGTTTACAGAATGGTTAGGGTTAATAGCATGTTCGATTTGGGTTATGAATCATTTTGCTCAATGAATAATGATATTGGGAACCTGTGATATTTACAAGAACATGGAGGTGAAATATAAGTATGAAAACAGAAATCTAGGTAATATTTGAAGCCCAGAAGGACTTTGGGCCCTTGATTGGGATACTTAGCTTAAATTATGTTCTGTGTGACCTTTGCATTTTGTGTCCAGAATATTAGTGTGATAATATGTATATGTAGCTAAGGTGACATGAGTATTTCTTTCACCATTTCTGTGAGCAATATTTTGAAAACTTATAAATTAGTACTGGGGATACTATTAGGTTTACCCTGTTTTGATGAATATAGAGATGATGCATTAATAGACCATACTGTGAATAAATTATATAACTGGTTCCATATTTAAATAATGGATTGTATTGATATCTGAAAATATATAGAAAATCTTATATTGATATACATACATTCATTCCAACCAGTTATATATCTAATTGTAATGTTAGGGTTATCATTTATCATGAATAGTGTGTGAGTTTTGCCTCAAAAATGATTATGGAATCGAAAATAATATGTTTAGAAAGAAGTCTAGTAAAAAGACCAGTCAAGAAACATGGAGGAACATATGTCTTCCGAAGGAGGAAGTGATTGAAAGTGAACCAAATGTTTATAAATTTGTGAACTTGTGAATGAAAGGAAATATCTTATGATGTCCATGAACTGAAGAAATAATAACGTACCAGGTTTGAATAAAAATGAACTTTAACAAACACAATAGAGACATTAGGAATTCTGGCAAAGTATAGTTCGCAGTGAAAGGTTAATAAAATAAGTACTTGTCACTTCCTGTTTTTCTGTATGCTTAACAAAACACTTTTGAAATATTGAGAACTGTTTGCTAATCTTATTCCCAGAATGTGCTGTCCCCAATTGCCAAACTGCAGAATGTACTCCCTCAACCGGTTGCACGCAAACCGCTCACTCGCCCGGACCCATCAATAAACTTACCCCCCTGCCCTGTCCAAGGGAAATATATAAGCTCTGCTTAAGCTGTTCTCTGGGCTCTCTGCTCTATTCAAGTTTGCTCTGAGCCCCAGCATGCTGGACCCCCAATAAACCCTTTGCTTTTGCATGAGACAGTCTCTTGGTGGTCTCTTCCCCCGATTGTCACCGGACCTTTACATATGGAGGTTCCACTGAGATCCGGCAGCGGTGGACAAGAGACCCCAAAAAACTCCTCTCAGGGTAAGTAAGGTGCCTCTTTCTGGTCAGGTTTCAGGTCAGGGCTTGGCAAAATGGATGTCAATGAAGAGCGTGAGCTCTCTCCAACGATGGCTGACAGTCATGTCACAGAGCCACAGGCCAAGTCCCTGGGTGACGTCATAGAGGACTCAGAAAATTGAGGAACAATAGTCTCCATGACTCAGTGATATTTTGTTTCAGATTCGTTATTGCCAACCGATCGGGTTCTGCCAACTACTATGTCCTGGTCTCAGTGTTGGACTTCCATATCCTGTCTTTATTGTCTTGTCTTGTCTTTATTGTCTTGTCTTGTCTTGTCGGCTGGCCGGTCCAATAATAATCCTCATATTATTGCTAACGATTAAACCCTGCTTGCTCAACCATGTAATTTATTTTCTCCAAGCTCAAATTGGACAAGTTAAACTAATGGTAATACCCCACTAGCAGACATAGAATGTGACACCCCCCAATGATCATTTTTATGATTAAAAGTAGCCAGAAAAAGAAGTGTCGAATGAAAGGTTAATAAAATATGTAGTTGTCACTTCCTGTTTTTCTGTACGCTTAACAAAACACTGTTGAAATCTTGAGAAATGTTTGCCAATCTTGTTCCCAGAATGTGCTGTCCCCAACTGTCAAACTGCAGAATGTACTCCTTCACCAGGTTGCATGCAAATTGACCACTCGCCCTGACACATCAATAAACTTCCCTCCCTGCACTCGCAAGGGAAAGTATTTAACCTCTGCTTAAGCTGTTCTCAGGGCTCTCTACTCTTTTCAAGTGAACTCTGAGCCCCAGCATGCTGGACCCCCAATAAACCCTTTGCTGTTACATGAGATAGATTCTTGGTGGTCTCCTCTTCCGACACTCGACCGACCTTTACTTGGATGATTGAATGTAGAAGCGAACATCCAGTCAAAAAGGGATAGTCAGTAGGATTAGGAATATAGTCCGTAGGTTTAGGAAGAAGAGTGAGTATAGGATTTGGACCAAAAGTTCTTTAGTAATAGGGTTTCGGTTAGAGAATGAATGTAAATGTCAGCACATGTGAAGAATGAGTCACAATGATGAACTGGGGAAAATATGTAGGAAAGCAGATATCAATAGAGACATTAGGAAATCAGGCAAAGTATAAAGTGAGTGATAGGATTAGACATTATCAACAGGGTTGAGTTTCAATATATAATCTTAGGAAGAAACAAATATGTAGTCACCAATAGGATTGACATTTGAGAGTATTAGGCAACCTGGACATGAATGTTTTTAATAATACAGGTTCACTTTCTATTTAGCCTTTGGTACAATCATAAGTGTGACTTTTGCATTTTGTGTTCCGAATATTACTGTGATAAAATGTATATGTAGATCAGGTGACATGAGTATTTCTTCCACAATTTCTGGGAGCAATATTTTGAAGACGTATAAATTGAGCACTCTAGGATATGCCAAGAAACAATTCTTACACAAACTTTTACCAATGTGGTTCCAAAGGTAGAGGTGCATATGCAAGGAATGCAAAGTGAACTAATTCTAACCAAAAAAAAAAGAAAAAAAAATTGATACTTTATCTTCCACTTCTTGTGCCACTCCTGTTTCAAATTACTTAGTCTTGACTGCATGTCTCCTGCAGAAATAATCAAAATCTCTGGAATACGTCTTTTGTTTGTTTTGCTTTTGCGGTGCTGCAGATAGAACCCAGGGCCTCCACATGCTTCGGAAAGCACTTGACTGCTAAACTACATCCATGCTCCCCACCCCCACTACTTTTTTGTTGTTTTGAGAAAGGGTCTTAGTAGCTGGGATTTCAGGCATGCACTATTGCACCAGACTCCTGAATATATCTTGCCACTACATTTAGATGCAGAATTGGCTCAACAATAAGAAATTAAGAGGGTGTGAATAAAATAGTAATAGTGAAGAACCACTAAGAATACAGAGAAAGCACACTAAACAATACCTTTTGTTCAAATGCAATCTCTTTTAAAAGATTTTTTAAATGGATGACAATAAACTTCTGAAAAACAGACACAAATATCTTTCCTATCCTTTGCCTGAATTTTAATACTTTAAATTTTATTTTAATTACAGCTTTACTGAGATACAAATTTATATACCATGCAATCTATTGTATCACATGTGTATCTATTTTATATCCAGTATGGTAATTTCAATAAAATGACACACTAACTTTTCTGAATGAGTAGAATTACTAGTTACTACTAGGGTTCAATTCCTAGCTTTGCAAAAGCAAACAAACAAACAAACAAAGTTGGCTAACGGATCATATATTCTAATATTCCTAGCATTTTTTCAGTACAAAAAACCCACATTATCCCACAAAGGGATATGAAATAGAATTATATTTTTTCATCTGGGTATGCTAAAGACAAGTCTATTTAGAAAATCCTGTTGTTTCAAATGTTGTTGAAAATAATATAAAAATACTTTAAGAAAGAATGCAAAATAAAAAAAAATAAATTAGTATTGGGGGTACAAAGAGGTGTACCCTGTGTCTATGAATATAGAAGTAATTCATGAATTGACAATACTGTGAATAAATAATATAACTGATTCCACTTCAAATAATGGATTGCTAGAATTGATATCTGAAAATATATAAGAAATCTTATATTGATATAGAATCATTCATTCCAATGAGTTATACATCTAATGGTAATATTAGGGTTATATTCTATCATGAAAGGTGTGTGAGATCTGCTTCAAAAGTGAGAATGGAAAAGGAAAATAATGTGTTTGGAAAGAAGTCTCATGAAAAGACCAGTCAAGAAACATAGAGGAATGCATGTGTTCTGAAGTAGAAAGTGATTGAAAGTGACACAAATGCAAATAATTTTGCTAACTTGTGGATGAAATACATATCCTATGATGTGAATAAACTGAAGAAATAGTAAAGTACCAGTGTTGAATAAAAATGAACGTCAAAATGTACATCATGTCCCATAGTAATCTACTTGGATTGATGTTAAACTGGGTCAGTTACTGTAGAAATATTAGGATTTGTATGCACCATTCACTGATGTTACTTGTCAGTACTAGAAAACAAATATGTATTTCAGGTGGATGAATAATTCTGAGAATAATCTTGTGAAAAGTTTATTATAAATCCACATACATGAATATGAATGAATTTAGGGTGTGTAAAAGAAGACAGAAGTATTTCATATTTTTAAAAATTTGGAGAGTATATATATATATATATATATATATATATATATATATATATATATACACACACACACAAACAAACACATATACACACAGAGACATTGAAATGTAGCAATATATATGCCAATTGAAATTGATGTAGAAATACATATCGTCCAAAGATCCAAAAATATTTAATTTACTGAACATGGATTTGTGTATAATGTTGTTCAACTAGGAAGCTCCCCCTTAGGTTAAATTTTCAGTTCCAACAGCGTTTAGGAGGAGTGATCTCTTCTCATAATTTGTATCTGCCAAGTCAGCCACCTCACAAGAATGTACATTTGATACCAGGTAGGATTCTATATGTGCATATAAAAATGCATGTGCTGAATAGGCTACAGACAAACGGAGACAGGAATTCAAATACTTGTTAAATTTAAAAACACATGGACAACTATGTCAACAAAATATTGATTAGATTTATAACTCCTACACTATATAATGCAAAAGGCAAGTTCAACTATACACCATGCCTCCTCTGAACTTCTTGGATTTCTATTCTGTTTGGGTTATTGTTCTCCATCATATTAGGATTAGTAGTCAGATTCTAGTAGGTTATGGGTTAGTGTCAGGAATTCAGTATTTCGAATGGAAAATTGGAAAATGAATCCAATGTGTATGCAAATATGTGCTACAAAAAAATCTTCCAACTCTCATCCACAACAATGCCTTGAAATTACCTTCACCCCAAATAAGACACAATTAGAAGAGAAGAGGTAGAAAATCTGTGAATATATATCTGTAGTGGAATATGCTCAAAAGTTCACAATTTTGGAGGTTGTAGAGCAGTTTCCAAAAGTAAGGGACAGGGTAAACACTCCACAAACATGGAGCTCTGTTGGCCAAAAGATTTCTTGAGAAACTGCCTCTGAGGGTGGGCACTTGAAATATATGTGTTTGTCAGAAGCTTTAGCTTCCTTTCTAGTGAGACCATCAAAGCTGGGTCTGTATCTATGTGACATGAAGATCTTGGTTTCTTATTTTCCAATGATCCTGAGGCAGCAGTGCTGATTTCTCTCTTTGTATGTAAACTGTGGCCACTGGGGGCTAAGTGTCACCCCATGTGGACTCTGAAGCCATTTGTTCATCCTCCAACTTTTGTGGTGTTTCTTGCTGCTGAACTGGGACATTGGTATTTGCTTCACGAAATACAATGAGTTCAACTGGAACACAGTGCTGGAGGAAGTTCTGTCACGTGTTGTGGGTCACGTTCTGCAGGAGAATGTACCAACCAGGCTTCAATACCAGATAGCTTGTCCCCTTAACCTCAGCAACCTGATTCTTAACATTACCCTGAAACCTCTCCATATACAAGATGCCTTTACATAGAAGGGTCTGCTGGCTGCACCATGTCAGTCACAAGCCATTTGGAAGTCAATAGCAGATCCACGTGGTCCCACCACAGATATTTTATCACACACTACTGCTCTAGGTCCACTACTCAGCAGGCTCCAACTTATTGGCATTGCTGTTCTAGATAATTTTTATGAAACTCAGTCAATAAAGACCCTGGCTAGTATACTCATGATCAGCAACAGACCATTTAAGAGTTCTCCAGTGCCACCTGTTAATGGCCTCCACAGGGCTTTGAAGAACTCATTTGACCCAAAGAATGCCTAATCTCACTTGATGGAGGTCAGGAACCTTACAGAGGAAGGCAAGAGACTTCATCCACAATTACTGATCTTTTTGCCATTTTGGTTTTGAATGCACACATGGGATCTTTCTTTAGCTCCATCAGGTGCTGAGAATCTAAGCTATAGCCTCACATAGGACCAAGAGGCTGATTCAGACGCATCCCTTTCCAAAGCAATTAAGCACAGAGCCACAGTTGATGTCCATTTATTTCCATTTGAAAGCTGTTTTCTTCAGGATTCACAAAGGGATGGCCTGAGGCAAAGACTTTCCTGACATTCAGGGCAACAGAACAATAGCAAAAGGCCCAAAGCAGGGTTTATCCACTGAGACTTTCCTGGACACACTGATATTAGAGTTTTCTGAGATGCTCGCCATTCCCTTCATCTATCTTGTACATGGCCATGTCACTCAGATTGGAGGTGGTACATATCTTGGACACAAAACAATGAGCCTATTCTTGAGAGTGACCAGAATTGAGGAAGAAATCAGGAACTTAGGAAGATTGCAGGTGTTGCCCATCCATAAGGCAAGGGGCAGTCCACTCCTAAATTGGGCAGGATGAATGCTGGGAAGATTTCTACTAGACAGGACACATTGATGCATTCTTTTTTCTAAGGTCTACAACCACGAACACAGTGGGTTACAAAGACATGCAAAAAATCGCCTTGTCAAACGACTTACTAGAAGCAGTCCACTCCAAACCAAACAAACCGCCTTTCCTACCTATTCTCATAAGAAGAGACTAAACCACAAAATCACACACACACGCGCAAACGCACCTCCTTCATTCAAGTAGGTCTGTGACTATCTGGAGTGTCCTCTGACTGGTGGGCCATACTATGTTCCCCCAAAAGGCCTGTCCTGTCTCAGATCTGGTCGCAGTGAACCACTACCTGCTTTCTCAGGAAAGGCCCCTCTTCAGAGCTCTCCTGGCATTTGAAATCCTCATATCAGTAGGTACCAAGGAATACTTAGTCTATCCTTGGTTTTTCCAAACAATGGAGCCCACTGGCACTGGAACTGTGACAAGGTCTTGGTATTCTCTGTCTTCCTGGAGCCCAAGGTCAGGGAGTTTCTTCACCAAGGAAGTGAGGTAGGTCGCTTCATTCAGGAACTGAGTGACTTTACTGCCTTTGCAACCACTTTGTCCTAACAGGTGATTGCAAGGTTCCCATGAGGTGGAGGCTGCCCCTACTTCCCGAGACAGTTTCAACAGTTAGAATGGTATATCAACCATAGGAATCCGGGAACAGCTCTCCACACAGGCCTGGTTTGGTCCCTCTTCTCTACATTAAGAAAAGAGAGGCTGATTCAGACACAATGCTTCATCCTGAGTACGTTGTTTGCCATGGAAGATGACTTTTGCTCTCTCAGGTCCTTCATAGCTGCCTATGTCTTCTCCAGGGATTGTTTCTGCTTAAAACTTTGAGGATCTCAGCATCTGGAAGATCCCCTACATTCCTGTATTGTAAGACCAACTCTGTCGCTGCTCTTCTGTAAAGTTAGATTGAGGGAACAGTGTTTGGTTAGGCTTAATAACAGGTTCGATTTGGATTAAGAATCATTCTGAGCGATGAATAATGGTATTGGGAATGTGCGATATTTACAAGAATATTTAGGTGAAATATAAGTATGAAAACAGAAATCTAGGTAAAATTTGAAGCCCAGAAGGGCATTGGGCCTTTAATTGGGATACTTAGCTTTGACTTACGTTCTGCACAGATGTCTTAAATAAATCCATATACAATGTCATAGGACCTTGTACCTTGGATGATTGAATGTCACGAGAATATCCAGTCAAAAAGCTATAGTCGGTAGGATTAGGAAAAGTGTCGGTAGGTTTAGAAAGAATAGTGATTATAGGTTTTGGAGGAAATGTTTTTAGCAATTGGGTTTCGGTTAGAAAGTGAATTTAAATGTCAGCACATGTGAAGAGTCAGTCAAAATGATAAACTGGGAAAATATTTAGGAAAGCAGAAATCAATAGAGACATTAGGATATCAGGCAAAGTATAAAGTGAGTGATAGGATTACACATTTTCAACAGGCTTGAGGTTGAATATATAATCTTAGGAGGAAACAAATATATAGTCACCAATAGGATTGACATTTGAGAGCGGTAGCAACCTGGACAGGAATATTTTTAGTAATCCATGCTCACTTTTCATTTAGGTTTTGGTACAATCATAACTGTGACCTTTGCATTTTATTTCCAGAATATTACTGTGATAACATGTACATGTAGATCAGGTGACATGAGTATTTCTTCCACCATTTCTGGGAGCAATATTGTGAAGACGTATAAGTTAGTACTGGGGGTACAAATAGGTGTACCCTGTGTCTATGAATATAGAGATAATGCATGAATAGACCATACTGTGAATAAATAGTATTACTGGTTCCAACTTTGAATAATGGATTGAATTGATAAATGAAAACATAGAGGAAATCTTATATTGATATATATACATTCATTAAAACCAAATATACATCTAATGGTAATATTAGGGTTATGGTTCATCATGAAGAGTGTGTGAGTTTTGCTTCAAAAATGATTAAGGAAATCGAAAAAGAAACCTCATGAAAAGATCAGTCAAGAAATATGGAGTTATACATGTGTTCTGAAGCAGGAAGTGATTGAAAATGAAACAAATGCCTATTAATTTTCGAATTTCTAGATGAAATATATATTTTATGATGTGCATAAACGGAAGAAATTGCAATGTACCAGTGTTGAATAAAAATGAATTTCAAAATACACATCATGTCCCATAGAAATCTATTTGCATTGATGTTAAACTGGGTAAGTTACTGCAGAAATACAAGGATTTGTATGCACCATTCACTGAAGATAGTTCTCAGTACGAGGAAACAAATATGTTTTTCAGGTGTGTGAATATTCCTGGGAATAATCTAGTGAAAAGTTGATTAAAAATCCACATACATGAATATGAATTATTTTAGGGAGTGTATAATAAGACACATATTTCATATTTTGAAAAATCTGGAGAGTATGTATACACACACACACACAAACAGACTTTAAAAAGTAGGAATATATATGCCAATTGAAATTCACCATGAAATATATATCATCCACAGATCAGAAATATTTATTTTACTGAACATGGGTTTTTGTGTAAAATTGTTCAACCAGGAAGCTCACCCATTGGTTGAATTTTCAGTTCCAGCATCATTTAGGAAGAGTGAACTATTCTAACAATTTGTATCTGCCAAGTGAGCCATCTCACAAGAATGTACGTGTGATTCCAGGTAGGATTCTATATGTGCATATAAAATTACATGTGCTGAATAGGCTGCAGAGAAAGGGAGTCAGGTATTCACATATTTGTTAACTTTAGAAATACATGGAGAAATATTTCAACAGAAAATTGACTAGATTTATAACTCCTACCCTATATAATGCAAAAGGCAAGTCCCACTATACAACATGCATCCTCTGAACTGCTTATATTTCTATTCTGTTTGGGTTTTTATTCTCCATCATATTAGGATTAGTAGTCAGAGTCTAGTAATGTAGTGATTAGTGTCATGGATTCAGTATTTCTAATGGAAATTTGGAAAATGAATCCAATGTGTATGTAAATATATGCTACACAAAAATCTTCCCACTCTCATCCAGAAAAATGCCTTGACATTACCTTCGCACCAAGAAAGACACAATTAGAGGAGAAGAATTAGAAAATGTGTGAATACATATATTCAATGAAAAATCCTCAGAAATTCACAACCTTGGAGGTGGTAGAGGAGTTTCCAAAAGTAAGGGACAGGATAAACACTCCACAAACATGGAGCTCTGCTGGCCTAAAGACTTCTTGAGAAATGCCTCTGAGTTTGGGCACTTGAAATATATGTTGTTTTCAGGAGCTTTAGCTTCTTTCTAGTGAGACCATCAAAGCTGGGTCTGCATATATGTGACCTGGAGGACATGGCATCTTATTTTTCAATGAACATGAGGCAGCAGTGCTGGTTTCTCTCTTTGCAGGTAAACTGTGGCCACTGGGGGCTAAGTGTCTCCCCGTTTGGACTGTGAAGCAATTTGGTCGTGATCCACTTTTCGTTGCGTTTCTTGCTGCTGCACTGGGAGTTTGGTGTTTGCTTCATGAAATACAACGAGTTTATCTGGAACACAGTGCTGGAGGGAGTTCTGTCACGTGTGGTGGGTCAGTGTCTGCAGGAGAATGCACCAACCAGGCTTCTATCCAGATAGCTTTCCCCCTTGACCATAGCAACCTGATTCTGAACATTGCGCTGAAACCTCTGCATATAACAAGATGCCTTTACATAGAAGGGTCTGCTGCCTGCACCATGTCAGTCACAAGGCATTTGGAATCCAATGCTAGATCCTCATGGCCGTACCACTGATGTTTTATCACACACCTGCCCACCACTGCTCTAGGTCCACTTCTCAGCAGACTCCAACTTACTGGCATCTGTGTTCTACACCATGTTAAAGAAACCCAGTCAATCTAGGCACTCTCTGGTATACTCATGATCAGCAACAGGACATCCAAAGGTTCTCCAGTGCCACCTGGTCATGGTAATTTTAAAAATTTCATGATATTTATGTAACCATTTTCAAGGATGAAGTTGGAGGCATTGTGGGTTTCAATTATTCAGAAACCATTAAATGGTGAGGAATCTCATTTTAATGAAAGCTCTGGAGAACTCTCACAGGCAAGGCTTCCCAAATAGTGGCCAAAACGTCACTTGAAGCCAGTCCCATTGAGGTCTAAAATGTGAGGTCCATATGTGTTTTGACTCTCAATTGTGGCTGCCATGTCTTTCAGAATAAAATTATGTGATTCTCTGGCTGAGAGTCCCAGTGAACTGTGGAAAGTCCCCCTGGGACTAGATCACAGCTTCCAATGGCGACTCTCATGCATTGCCTCCGAAAATCTTAACACAATTCATGGCAATTCTTCTCTGAGGTCAGTTCAAGAACTGAGTCTCTAAGGGGAATCACACCAGAATTCAACCCAGGTTGAACCAGTAATCTCTCACAATTAAAACCTAAACACTCCCACACGACCCTCATCTTCTTCCATATAGACACTCATCATAACCTCTGGCTGGAGGTTTCCATGAGGACACAGCCCAAGACAGTGTCCAAAATAAGCTTCTTTGTCCCTCATTTGCCTAAAGTCACGTTTGCCTGGACACCCTTCCTATGAACCAGGAGTGATCAAATAGGCCTGACATTTATACTGCTCCACTTCTCCAATTTGAGGCCTACTGACTGAGGGGTTTAAATTCTTTTTGGGAATTGGACGCATGAGAAACCACAAGAACTATGGGCAAGTCACTGCAGAGCTTTGAAGAACCCATTTGACACAAAGGATCCCTATTCTTCCTTGATGGAAGTAAGTGCCCTACCAGAGGAAGGCAAGAGACTTCATCCACAATGACTCTACTTTTAGCCATTTTGGTTTTGGATGCACATATGGAATCTTTCTTTAGATCCATAAGGTGCATAGAATCTAAGCCACAGCCTCACACAGGGCCAAGAGGCTGATTCAGACACATCCCTTTCCAAAGCAATTAAGCAAAGAGCCACAGGAGATGCACATTTATTTCCAATTGAAAAGTCTCTTGTTAAGGCTTCCAAAAGTTTTGGCCTGAGGAAAACACCTTCCTGACATTCAGGGCAACAGAAAAATATGTATGCATAAGGCCCAAAGCAGGGTTTCTCCACTGAGATATTCCTGGTCACACTGCTATCTGAGTTTTCTGAGATGCTCGGCCATTCCATTCAGCTATCCAGTACATGGCCATTTCACAGACCTTGGAGGTGGTACATATCTTGGACACACAACCATGAGTCTATTCTTGAGAGTGACCAGAATTGAGTAAGAAATCAGGAACTTAGGAAGATTGCAGGTGTTGCCCATCCATAAGGCAAGCCGCAGTCCATTCATAAATTGGGCAGGATGAATGCTGGGAAGCTTTCTACTAGACAGGACACATCCATTGATGCATTCTCTTTTCTAATGTCTACAACCACTAACACAGTGGGATACACAGACATAGAAAAACTCGCATTGTCAAAGGACTTAGAAGAATCAGATAATTCCAAACCAAACAAACCTCCTTTCCTACCTATTCTGAGAACATGAGACAAAACCACAAACCCCACCCGAACTCACAAATTCAACTTCTTCCCCCAAGTAGGTCTGTGACTATCCGGAATGTCCTCTGACTTGTGGGCCATACTGTGTTCTCCCGAAATGGCCTGTCCTGCCTCAGATCTGGTCACCTTGGCCAACTCTGTGAAGTTGTCAGGAGCCAGTGTTGAGCCACTACCTGCTTTCTCAGGAAAGGCCCCTCTTCAGAGCACTCCTGGCATTTGGCCATCCTCACATCAGTAGGTACCAAGAATGACTGACGCTGTCCTTGGTAAATCCAACAAGTGAGCCCACTGGAACTGTGACTGGGACTGGCTCTGGGTGCCTGGCTACTTGGGTCACAAGTTCAGAGAGTTCCATCACCAAGGAAGTTAGGAAGGTCATTTCTTCGGGAACTGAATGAGGTCACTGCCGTGGCAACCACTTTGTCCTAATACTTGCTTCCAAGGGTCCCATGAGATGGAGGCTACCCCTAATTCCTGAGACACTTTCAAAAGTTAGAATGGTATACCAACCATAGGTACCCAGGAACAGCTCTCCACACAGGCCCGGTTTGCTCCATCTCCTCTACGTTAAGGATAGAGAGTTGATTCAGACTCAACCCTTCATCCTGACCAGGTTGTTTTCCATGGAAGATTACTTTTGCTCTCTCCGGTCCTTCATAGCTGCCTACATCTTCTCCAGGGATAATTTCTGCATTGACCTTTGAGGTTTTCAGCAGGTTGAAGATCCCCTACATTCCTGTATTGTAAGAACAAATCTGTCCCTGCTCTTCTGAATACTTAAATTGATGGAACAATGTATGGTTAGTGTTATTAACATGTTCAATTAAAACCAAAACACTACCACATGGCCCTTATATGCTTCCATATAGACACTCATCATTACGTCTGGCTGGAGGTTTCCACAAGGGGCGAAGCCCAAGACAGTGTCCAAAATAAGTTCCCTTGCCCCTCATTTGCCTAAAGTCTGGGTTTCCTGGACACCCTTCCTGTGAACCAGGATTGATCAAATAGGCCTGCCATTAATAATGCTCTTTTTCTCCTTTTTGAGGCCTACTGAACGTGAGGTATAGATTCTTTATGTGATTTGGAGTCATGTGAAACCCAAGCACCTTTTCTCGTCTTTGAAGAACTCATTAGACCCAAAGGATCCCTATTCGTACTTGATGGAGGTGAGGAGCCTAACAGAGGAAGCAAGAGACTTCATCCACAATGTCTGATCTTTTTGCCATTTTGGTTTTGGATGCACACATGGGATCTTTCTTTAGATCCATCAGGTGCTGAGATTGTAAGCCACAGCCTCACACAGAGCCGAGAGGATGATTTAGACACATCCTTTTCTAAAGCAATTAATCTAAGAGCCACGGGTGATGCTCATTCATTTCCATTTGAAAGCAGTTTCTTCAGGCTTCACAAACTGGTGGTCTGAGGCAAAGACCTACCTGACATTCAGGTCAACAGAACAGTAGGTAAGCAAAAGGCACAAAGCAGGGTTTCTCTACTGAGACTTTACTGGTCACACTGATATCTGAGTTTTCTGAGATCCTCCCCATTCATTTCAGGTATCCAGTAAATGGCCATGTCACAGAGCTCGGAGGTGGTACATATCTTGGACAAAAAAAAATGAGCCTATTCTGGAGAATGGCCAGAATTCAGGAAGAAAACAGGAACTAAGGAAAATAGTAGGTGTTGCCCATCGATAAGGCAAGCAACAGTCCATTCATAAATTGGGCAGGATGTGTCCTGGAATGCTTTCTACTTGTCAGGACACATGCATTGATGCATTCACTTTTCTCATATCTTCAACCACCGACAAAGTGGGATACACAGACATAGAATCACTCACCATGTCAAATGACTTATTAAAAACAGTCCACTCCAAACCAAACAAACTGCCTTTCCTACCTATTCTCAGAACATGAGACAAAACCATAAACTCACATCTACACCCTCAAAGGCATATCGTTTACCCACATAGGTCTGTGAGTAACCAGAGTGTCCTCAGACTGATAGGCCATACTATGTTCCCCCGAAATGGCCTGTCCTGTCTCAGATCTGGTCTCCTTTACCAACTCTCTAAAGTTTTCAGGAGCCATCGGTGAGTCACTACCTGCTTTCTCAAGAAAGGCCCCTCTTCAGAGCTTTCCTGGCATTTAGTGATCCACAAGAAAGACTGACTCTGTCCTTGGTAAATCCAAACAAGTGAACCCACTGGGAAAGGGACTGGGACTGGCTCTTGGTGCCTGGCTTCCTGGATCCCAAGTTCAGAGGGTTCCATCACCAAGGAAGTGAGGTAGGTCACTTCCTTCAGGAACTGAATGAGGTCACTGCCATGGCAACCACTTTGTTCTAACATTTGCTTCCAATGGCTCCATGACATGGAGGCTGCCCCTACTTCCTGTGTCACATTCACAAGTTAGAATGGTATACCAACCATAGGCACCCGGGAACAGTCAGAGTCTACTAGGGTATGGCTTACTGTCAGGAATTCAGTATTTCAAATAGAAAATAGGAAAATGAATCTAATGTGTATACAAATATATGCTAGACAAAAATCTTCCCACTGTCCTCCACAACAATGCCTTGATATTTCCTTCACCACAAGTAAGACACAATTAGTGGAGAAGAGTTTGAAAATCTGTGAATATATATCTGGAAAAAAAATGAATGGAGTTCACAACCTTGGAAGTGGTAGAGGAATTTCCAAATGTAAAAGAAAGGATAAACACTCCACAAACATGGAGCTCTGGTGGCCTAATAAATTTTTGAGAAACTGCCTCTGAGTTTGGGCCCTTGAAATATTTGTTGTTGTCAGGAGCTTTAGCTTCCTTTGTAGTGAGACCATCAAATCTGGGTCAGCATCTATGTGACATGGATGACATGGTTCCTTATTTTCTATTGAACATGAGGCAGCAGTTCTGAATTCTCTCTTTGTAGGTAAACTGAGGCCACTGGGGTCTAAGTGTCTAACCGTGTGGTCTGTGAAGCCATTTGGTCATACTCGAATTTTTGTGGTGTTATTTACTGCAGTACTCTGAGTTTGGTATTGGCTTCATGAAGTACAAGGAGATAAACTGGGACACAGTCCTAGAGGGAGTACTCTCATGTGTGGTGAGTGAGGGTCTGCAGGAGAATGCACCAACCAGGCTTCTATCCCAAAAAGCTTGCACCCATGTCCATAGCAACCTGATTCTGAACATTGCCATGAAACCTCTCCATATAACAAGATCCCTTTATTTGTAAGGGTCTGCTGGCTGCACCATGTCAGTCACAATCCATTTGGAAGCCAAGGGAAGATCCATGTGGCCCCACGACAGATGTTTTATCATACACCTGCCAACCACTGCTCTAGGCCCACTACTCAGCAGGTTCCAACTTTCTGGCATCTCTGTTCTACAACATTTTCATGAAACCCAGTCAATCAGGGCACTGTCTGGTATACTCGTGATCAGCAACAAACATCCAAAGATTTTCTAGTGCCACCTGTTCATAGGAATATCAAAAATTTTATGGTGTTTATCTAGCCAATTTTCAAGGATGAAGTTGGAGGCACTGTGGGTTTCAATTCATTCAGGAACCATGAAATAGTGAGGAAGCTCATTTCAATGAAAGCTCGGGACAACTCTCACAGGCAAGGCTTCCCAAGGAGTGGCCAAAAGGTCACATGAAGCAAGGCCCATTGAGGTTTACAATTGAGGTCCATGTGTGTTTTGACTCTCAACTATGACTGCTAAGTCTTTCTGAATAAAGTCATGTGATATCCTGGCTGAGAATCCCAGTGCTCTTTGGAAAGCCAACCTGGGCCTAGATCTCAGTCTCCAAGGGCAACTCTCATGTGTGGCCTCCTAAATTCCAAACACAATTCATGCCAATACATCGCTGAGATCTGTTCCAGAACTCAGTCTCTAAAGGGAATCACACAAGAGTTAAAGCCCAGGTTGACCCTGGAATCTTTTCCAACCGTAACACAAATGACCACAATTAAACCAAAACACTCCAACATGGCCCTCATCTTCTTCCATATAGACAGCCATAATAAACTCTGGTTGGAGGTTTCCATGAGGGGCGCAGCCCAAGACAGTGTTCAAAATAAGCTCACTTGCCACTCATTTGCCTAAAGTCAGGGTGACATGGAAACCCTTCCTGTGAACGAGGGGTGATCAAATAGGCCTGCCATTAATAGTGCTCTACTTCTCCAATTTGAGGCCTACTCTCTGTGGGGTATAGATTCTTTATGAGAATTGGGGTCATGAGAAAACCCAAGCACCTATAGGCTACCCTCTGAAGGGATTTGAAGAACCCATTTTAGTGAACCAAGGAGTTGGATCAAAAGACTTTAGATATAGGGTTTTGGTTAGAGAGTGAATGTAAATTTCAGCATATGTGAAGAGTCAGCCACAGTGATGAACTGGGGAAAATTTGTAGGAAAGCAGATATCAATAGAGATATTAGGAAATCAGGCAAAGTACAAAGAGAGTGATAGGATAAGACATTTTTAACAGGGTTGAGTTTGAATATACAATCTTAGGAAGAAACAAATATGTAGTCACCAATAGGAATGATATTCGAGATCATTAGTGAATCAGGACATGGATGTTGTTAGTAATACATGCTCACTTTCAATATAGGCTTTGGTACAATCATAAGTGTGACACTTGCATTTTTTGTCAGGAATATTACTGTGATGAAATGCATATGTATATCAGGTGACTAGAATATTTCTTCCACCATTTTTGAAAGCAATATTTTAAAGGCTTATAAATTAGTATTGGGGATACAAATAGGTATACCCTGGGTCTATGAATATAGAGATGATTCTTTAATAGACCATACTGTGAATAAATAATATAACTGGTTCAAAATTTAAATAATGGATTGAATTGATATCTGAAAATATACAAGAAATCTTACATTGATATACATACATTCATTCCGAACAGTTATACATCTAATGATAATATTAGTGTTACGGTTTATTATGAAGAGTGTGTGAGTTTTGTTTCAAAAGTGATTATGGAAATCGAAAATAATGTGTTTGGAAAGAATCTCATGAAAGGAACAGTCAAGAAACATGGAGGAATACATGTCTTCTCAAGTAGGAAGTGATTGAAATTGAACCAAATGCCTATAAATTTGTAAAATTGTGGATGAAATGATATATCCTATATTGCCCATAAACTGCAGAAATAGTAATGTACCAGTGTTGAATAAAAATGAACTTCAAAATACACATCATGTCCCATAGGTGTCTACTTGCATTGATGTTAAACTGGGTGAGTCACTGTAGAAATATTAGGATTTCTTAGCACCATTCCCTGAAGTTAGTTTTCAGTACTAGGAAACAAATATGTATTTCAGTGGATGTATATTTCTAAGAATAATCTTGTGAAAAATTGATTATATATCCCCATACAGGAACATGAATGAATTTAGGCAGTGTATAGTAAGACACTTATATTTCATATTTTGAAAATCTGGAGACTATATATATATATAGACACAAACACACACACATTATAATGTAGCAATATATATGCCAATTGAAATTCATCATGAAAAATAACTCATCTGCATATCAAAAAATATTCATTATACTGAACATGGATTATGTATAATGTTGTTCATCTAGGAAGGTCACCCATGGGTTGAATTTTTAGTTCCAACAGCCTTTAGGAGAAGTGATCTCTTCTCACAATTTGTATCTGCCAAGTCAGCCACCTCACAAGAATGTACGTGTGAAACCAGGTAGGATTTTATTTTTGCATATAAAAATACATGTGCTTAATAGGCTAAAGAGAAAGAGAGACAGAAATTCACATATTTCTTAACTTTAAAAACACATGGAGAATTATTTCAACAAATAATTGACTAGATTTATAACTCCTACCTTATATCATGCAAAAGGCAAGTACAACTACACACCATGCCTCTTCTGAACTGCTTGTATTTCTATTCTGTTTTGGTTATTTTTCTCATCATATTAGTATTAGTAGTCAGAGTCTATAAGGGTATGGGCTAGTGACAAGGATTCAGTATTTCGAATGAAAAATTGAAAAATGAATCCAATGTGTATGCAAATATGTGCTACAAAAAAATCTTCCTTCTCTCATATAGAAGAATGACTTGACATTACCATTGCCCCAAGTAAGTCACAATTAGAGGAGAAGAGTTAGAAAATCTGTAAATATATATCTGCAACGAAAATGCTCAGGAGTGCACAACCTTGGAGGTGGTAGAGGAGTTTCCAAAAGTAAGTGACATGGGAAATACTCCACAGACATGAAGATCTGCTGGCCTAAACACTTCTTGAGAAACTGCCTTTGAGGTTGGGCACTTGAAATATATGTTGTTTTCAGGAGCTTTCGCTTCCTTTATAGTGAGACCATCTAAGCTGGGTCTGCATCTATGTGACCTGGAGGACATGGCATCTTATTTTCCAATGAACATGAGGCAGCAATGCTGAATTCTCTCGTTGTAGGTAAACTATTGCCACTGGGGGCTAAGTGTCTCCCCGTGTGGACTGTGAAACCATTTGGTCATCTTCCACTTTTCGTGGTGTTTCTTGCTGCTGCACTGGTAGTTTGGTATTGGCATCACGAAATACAAGGAGTTCAACTGGGACACAGTGCTGGAGGGAGTTCTGTCACGTGTGGTACGTGTACCCTGGTCTACAGTAGAATGCACCAACCAGGCTTCTATCCCACATAGCTTGCCCCCTTGATCATAGCAACCTGATTCTAAACATTACTCTGAAACTTCTCCATATAACAAGATGCCTTTATATACAATGGTCTGATGGCTGCACCATGTCTGTCTCAAGACAATTGAAAGTCAATGGCAGATCCACATGGCCCCACCACAGATGTTTTATCACACACCTTCCCACCACTGCTCTAGGCCCACTACTCTGCAGTCTCCAACTTTCTGGCATCTCTGTTCTAAACATTTTCATGAAGCCCAGTCAATCAAGGCACTGTCTGGTATACTCATGATCAGCAAAAGTACATCAAAAGGTTCTCCAGTGCCATCTGGTCATGAAAATTTCTAAATATTCATGGTATTGATCTAGACAAATTTCAAGGATGAAGGTGGAGGCACTGTGGGTTTCAATTCATTCAGGGACCATTAAATGTTGAGGAAGCTCATTTCAATGAAAGATCTGGAGAACACTCACAGGCAAGGCTTCCCAAAGAGTGGCCAAAAGGTCACATGAAGCCAGGCCCATTGAGGTCTACAATGTGAGGTCCATGTGTGTTTTGACTCTCAACTATGGGTGCCAAGTCTTTCAGAATAAAATCATGTGATATCCTAGCTGAGATTCTCAGTACTCTTGGGAAAGCCACCCTGGGCCTAGATCTCAGTTTCAAAGGGCGACTCTCATGTGTGGCCTCCTGAAATCGCAACACAATTCATGGCAATACTTATCTGAGGTCAGTTCCAGAACTCATTCTCTAAGGGGAATCACACCAGTGTTCAAGCCCAGTTGGACCCAGTCATCTCTTCCATCTGCCACACAAATGACCACAATTAAAACCAAAACACTCCCACATTGTCCTCATCTTCTTCCACATAGACACTCCTCATAACCTCTGGCTGGAGTTTTTCATGAGGGGCACAGCCCAAGACAGTGGCCCAAATAAGCTTTCTTGCCCCTCATTTGCCTAAAGTCAGGGTGGCCTGGACACCCTTCCTGTGAACCAGGAGTGATTAAATAGGCCTGCCATTAATACTGCTCCACTTCTCCACTTTGAGGCCTTCTTACTGTGGGGTTTAGTTTCTTTTTTAAAAAAAAATTGAAATTTAATTGGAAAGTTAAAAAAAATTGTATTGCAGAATATTAAATTTCTTATGCAAAAGCCTTTATCTTGTTTGTGAGGGAAACCTTGATGCCTTGCCAATCTGGTTATATGGAGACACTGAAAATTTTCTGTTACATACTACATGGATGAATGGCTACAGCACATCGTTTTTTCAAACTGAAAGGCAGATAACAGCAAGTAAGATAACAAATAAAAGCCAATTTTATTAAAAAATAAAGTTGTAAAATGTCTCAAATATTGGAAATTAAATTCCTTTTTTTTTTCTTTTTTTTGGTTGTTCAAAAGCTCATGC
This sequence comes from Callospermophilus lateralis, assembly GCF_048772815.1. NCBI lineage: Eukaryota > Metazoa > Chordata > Mammalia > Rodentia > Sciuridae > Callospermophilus > Callospermophilus lateralis. The sequence continues at coordinate 291,782 of NW_027514489.1, forward strand.
TATATCATCTTTCATACATTTGACTCATTTGGGTTATGAACTCCCATTTTTACCCCAATACAAATCGTAGAATCACATCAGTTACACACTCACGTTTTTACATAATGGCATATTAGTGATTGTTGTATTCTTCTACCTTTCCTATCCCCTACTATCCCCCTCCCCTCCCCAACCATCTACCCTCTATACCTCATCTGCTATTGTTCAATTCTCTCCCTTGTTTCCCCCCCTTTCCCCTCACAACCTCTTATATGGAATTTTGTGTAACATTAAGTGTCTCCTACCATTTCCATATGCTTTCCATTCTCTCTCCCTTTCTCTCCCCCCACTCATCTCCATTTAGTGTTAATATTTTCCTCATGCTCTTCTTCCCTGTTCTGTTCTTATTTGCTCTCTTTATATCAAAGAAAACATTTGGCATTTGTTTTTTAAGGATTGGCTAGCTTTGCTTAGCATTATATGTTCTAATGCCATCCATTTCCCTTCAAATTCAATGATTTTTGTCATTTTTTAATGCTGCATAATACTCCATTGAGTATAGATGCCCCTTTTTTATCCATTCGCCTATGGAAGGTCATCTAGTTTGGTTCCACAGTTTAGCTATTATGAATTGTGCCGCTATGATCAGTGATGTGGCAGTATCCCTATAGTGCGCTCTTTTAAGATCCTCAGGGAATAGTCCGAGAAGTGAGATAGCTGGGTCAAATGGTGGATCCTTTCCCTGCTTTCCCAGGTATCTCCATACTGCTTTCCAAATTGGCCTCAACATTTTCCAGTCCCACCAGCAGTGTACAAGTGTACCCTTTTCCCCACATCCTCGCCAACACTTATTGTTGTTTGATTTCATAATGGCTGCCAATCTTACTGGAGTGAGATGGTATCTTAGGGTGGTTTTGACTTGAATTTCCCTAACTGCTAGAGATGGTGGGCATTTTTTCATGTTCTTGTTGATGGATTGTATGTCCTCCTCTGTGAAGTTTCTGTTCAGGTCCTTGGCCCATTTGTGGATTGGTTTATTTGTTATCTTATTGTTTAATTTTTGAGTTCTTTGTATATTCTAGATATTAGGGCTCTATCTGAAGTGTGAGGGGTAAAAATTTGTTCCCAAGATGTAGGCTCTCTATTTACCTCTCTTATTGTTTCTCTTGTTTCGAAAAAAACTTTTTAGTTTAAATAAGTCCCATTTGTTGGTTCTTGTTATTAACTCTTGTGCTATGGCTGTCCTATTAAGGAATTTGGAGCCCAACCCCACAGTATGTACATCGTAGCCAAATTTTTCTTCTATTAGATGCATTGTCTCTGATTTTATATCTTGCTCCTTGATCCATTTAGAGTTAACTTTTGTGCATGGCGAGAGAAAGGGATTCATTTTCATTTTGTTGCATATGGATTTCCAATTTTCCCTGGACCACTTGTTGAAGATGCTATCCTTCCTCCATTGCATGCTTTTAGGCCCTTTTTCAAATATAAGAAAGTTGTACTTTTGTGGATTGGTTTCTGTGTCCTCTATTCTGTACCATTGGTCCAGCTGACTTTTGTGATACCAGTACCACGCTGTTTTTGTTACTATTGCTTTGTAGTACAGTTTGAACTCTGTTATCGCTATACATCCTGATTCACACTTCCTGCTTAGAATTGCTATTGCTATTCTGTGTCTATTGTTTTTCCATATGAAATTCATGATTGCTTTAAATATTTCTACAAGAAATGCCATTGGGATTTTGATTGGCATTGCATTAAACCTGTAGAGAACTTTGGGTAATATCGCAATTTTGATGATGTTAGTTCTGCCTATACATGAACAGGGTACATTTTTCCATCTTCTAACATCTTCTTCTATCTCTTTCTTTAGAGTTATGTAACTTTCATTGTATAAATCTTTCACCTCTTTTTTTAGGTTGATTCCCAAGTATCTTATTTTCTATGAGGATATTGTGAATGGAGTGGTTTTCCTCATTTCAATTTCAGAAGTTTTGTTGCTGATATACAGGAATGCCTTTGATTTTTTCTTGTTGATTTTATATACTGGCACTTTGCTGAATTCATTTATTAACTCTAGCAGTTTCTTTGCATACCCTTTAGGGTTTGTTAAATATATTATCATGTCATCCTCAAATAGCGAATATTTAAGTACTTCTTTTTCTATTTTTATGCCTTTAATTTCTTTTGTCTGTCTAATTGCTCTGGCTAGTATTTCAAGAACTAAACTGAATAGAAGCGGTGATAGAGGGCATCTCTGTCTTGTTCCAGATTTTAGAGGGAATGCCTTCAGTGTTTCTCCATTTAGGATGATGCTAGCCTGAGGTTTAGCATATATAGCTTTTACCATGTTGAGGTAAGTTCTTGTTATCCCTAATTTTTATAGTGTTTTGAACATAAAGGAATGCTGTACTTTGTCAAACGCTTTATCTACATCTATCGAGATGATCATATGGTTTTTGTCTTTAAGTCTATTGATGTGGTGGATTACATTTATTGATTTCCATAAATTGATCCAGGCTTGCATCCCAGGGATGAATCCTACTTGATCATGAAGCACAATTATTTTGATATGCTTTTGTATTCAATTCACCATGATTTTATTGAGAATTTTTGCATCCAAGTTTATTAGAGGTATTGGTCTGTAGTTTTCTTTCTTTGAAGTGTCTTTGTCTGGTTTTGGAATCAGGGTGATGTTGGCCTCATAGAATGAATTTGGAGGAACTCCTTCTTTTTCTATTTTTTGAAATTGCTTGAAAAGTATTGGTATTAATTCTTCTTTGAGGGTTTTGTAGAACTCCACTGTATACCTATCCGGTCCAGGGCTCTTTTTGGTTGGTTGTTTTTTGATGGTTTCTTATTTTTCTTCCTTTGTTATTGGTCTATTTAAATTGTGGGTGTCTTCCTGACTCAATCTGGGCAGATCATATGACTTAAGAAATTTATCGATATCTTCTTTATCTTCTATTTTATTGGAATATAGGGTTTCAAAATACTTTCTAATTATCTTCTGTGTTTCTGTAGTGTGTGTTGTGATATTTCCATCTTTATTCCATATGTTAGTAATTTGAGTTCTCTCTCTTCTTCTCTTCGTTAGCATGGCTAAGGGCCTGTCGAACATATTTATTTTTTCAAAGAACCAACTCTTATTTATTTCAATTTTTACAATGTAGATTTTTTGTTTCAATTTCATTGATTTCTCCTCTAATTTCAATTATTTCTTGTCTTCTACTACATTTGATGTTCTTTTGCTCTTCCTTTTCTAGGTTTTTGAGGTGTAGTGTGAGTTCATTTATTTGTTGTTGTTTTTTTCTTTTTTTGAGGAAAGAATTACAAGAAATGAATTTCCCTCTTAAAACGACTTTCATTGTGTCCCATACAAACCGGTATGTTGTGTCTCTATTGTCATTTGTCTCTAAGAATTTTTTATCTCCTCCTTTATGTCTTCTGTAACCCACTGATCATTCAGTAACATATTGTGCATTTTCCATGTGATGTAGAATTTTTCCTTCCTTTTTTTTTTCATTGATTTAAAGTTTCAATCCATTATGATCAGATATGGTGCATGGTATTATCTCCATACCTTTATATTTACTAAGAGTTTCCCTATTGCATAATATATGGTCTATATTGGAGTAGGATCAATGTGCTGCTGAGAAGAACGTGTATCCACTTGATGATGGTTGATATATTTTATATATGTTGGTTACGTCTAGGTTATTGATTGTGCTATTGAGTTCTATAGTATCTTTATTCAGCTTTTGTCTGGAGGAAGGCAAGAGACTTCATCCACTATGACTGCCCTTTTTGCCATTTTAGTTTTGGATGCACACATGGGATCTTTCTTTAGATCCATCAGGTGCTGAGAATCTAAGCCACAGGCTCACACAGGGCCAAGATGCAGATTCAGAAACATCCCTTTCCAAAGCAATTAAGCAAAGAGCCACAGGTGATGCACATTTATTTCCATTTGAAAACTCTTTTCTTCAGTCTTCACAAAGGGGTTGCCGGAGGCAAAGACCTTCCTGACATTCAGGGCAACAGACAGGGAAGCAAAAGGCCCAAAGCAGGGTTTCTCCACTGAGACTTTCTTGGTCACACTGATATCTGAGTTTTCTGAGATACTCGCCATTCCCTTCAGCTATCCAGTACATTGCCATGTCACAGTGCTTGGGGTGGTACATATCTTGGACACAAAACCATGAGCGTATTCTAGAGAGTGGCCAGAATTCAGGAAGAAAACAGGAACTTAGGAAGATGGCGAGTGTTGCCCATTTATAAGGCAAGCTGCAGTTCATTCATAAATTGCACAGGATGAATGCTGGGAAGCTTTCTAGTAGACTGGACAAATCCCTTGATGCATTTTCTTTTCTAATGTCTACAACCACGGACACAATGGGATATATAGACTCAGAAACACTCGCCTTGTCAAATGACTTACTAGAAACAGTCCACTCCAAAACTAACAAACCACCTTTCCTACCTATTCTGAGAACAGGAGACAAAACAACAAACCCACAACCACACCCACAAAGACACCTCCTTCCCCCAGTAGGTCTCTGACTATCCAGAGTGTCCTCTGACTGGTGGGCCATGATATATTCCCCCATATTGGGGTGTCCTGTCTCTGATATGGTCTCCGTGGCCAACTCTGTGATGCTGTCAGAAGCCAGCGATGAGCCACTACCTGCTTTCTCAGGAAAGGCCCCTCTTCAGATCTTCCTGGCATTTGGCCAACCTCACATCAGTATGTACCAAGAAAGACTGACTCTGTCCTTGGTAAATCCAAACAAGTTTGACCACTGGGACTTGCACTGGGACTGGCTTTGGGTGCCTGGCTTCCTGGATCCCATGTTCAGAGAGTTTCATCACCAAGGAAGTAAGTTGAGTTCATTTCCTTCAGGAACTGAATGATGTCATTACCCTGGCAACCACATTTTCCTAACAGTTCCTTCCGAGGGTCCCATCAGATGGAGGCTGCACCTACTTTCTCTGACATTTTCACAAGTTAGAATGGTATATCAACCGTAGGCACCCGGGATCAACTCTCCACACAGGCCTGGTTTGGTCCATCTTCACTACATTAAGAAAAGAGAGGCTGATTCAGACACATCCTTTCATCATGACCAGGATGTTTTCCATGTAAGATGACTTTTGCTCTCTCAGGTCCCTCATAGCTGCCTACATCTTCTCCAGGGATTATTTCTGCATGGACTTTTGATGTTGTCAGCTGGTGGAAGATCCCCTACCTTCCTGTATTGTAAGACCAACTCTGTTCCTGCTCTTCTGTAAATGAGATTGAGGGAACAGTGTATGGTTAGGGTTAATAGCATGTTCGATTTGGGTTAGGAATAATTATGCTGGATGAATAATGGTATTGGGAACCTGTGATATTTATAAGAATATAGACGTGAAATATATGTATGAGAACAGAGATCTAGGAAAGATTTGAAGCCCAGATAGGAATTGAAACCACGATTGGTATACTTAGCTTGAATTATGTTCTGCACCGAGGTCTCAGATAAATTGATATACAATGGCATAGGACCGTGTACCTCGGATGTTTGAATGTAGAAGAGAACATGCAGTCAAAAAGGGATAGTCTGTAGGATTAGGAAGATAGTCAGTAGGTTTAGGAAGAATAGTGAGTATAGGAGTTGGACCAAAAGTTCTTTAGCAATAGGGTTTCAGATAGAGAGTGAATGTAAATGTCAGCACATTTGAAGTTACAGTCACAATGATGAACTGGGGACAATATGTAGAAAAGCAGATATCAATAGGGACATTAAGAAATCAGGCATAGTATAAAGTGAGTGATAGGATTAGATATTTTCAAAAGGCTTGAGGTTGAATATATAATCTTAGGAAAAAAACAAATATGTAGTAACAAAGAGGATTGACATTTGAGAGCATTACTCAACCTGGACAGATGTTTTTAATAATCCATGCTCACTTTCCATTTAGGCTTTGGTACAATCATAAGTGTGACCTTTGCATTTTGTGTCCAGAATACTACTGTGATAAATGTATATGTAGATCAGGTGACATGAGTCTTTCTTCCACCATTATGGGGAGCAATATCCTGAAAACTTATAAATTAGTACTGGGGATACGAAAAGGTGTACCCTGTGTTGATGATTATTCAGATGATGCATGAATAGACCATATTGTGAATAAAGTATATAACTGGTTCCAACTTTAAATAATGGATTGAATTTGCATCTGAAAAAAATTTATGAAATCTTATATTGATATACATAAATTCATTCCAACCTGTTATGTATCTAATGGTAATATTAGGGTTACAGTTTATCATGAAGAGTGAGTTTTGCTTGAACAATGATAATGGAATCATAAATAATGTGTTTAGAATGAAGTCAAGTGAAAAGAACAGTAGAGAAATATGGAGGAATACATGTGTTCTGAAATAGTAAGTAATTGAAAGTGAACCAAATGCCTATAAATTTGTGAAGTTGTGAATGAAAAAAATATATCCTATGTTGTACATAAACTGAAGAAATTTTAATGTACCAGTGTTTAATAAAAATGAACTTCAAAATACACATCATGTCCCATAGAAATCTATTTGCATTGATGTTAAACTGGGTCAGTTACAGTAGAAATATTAGGATTTGTAAGCACCATTCACTGAACTTAGTTTTCAGTAGTAGGAAACCAATATGTATTTCAGGTGGTTGAGTATTTCTTAGAATAATCTTGTGTAAAGTTGATTATACACCCAAATACATGAATACGAATGAATTTAGGGAGTGTATAATAAGATACATATATTTCATATTTTGGAAATTCTGGAGAATATATATATATATATATATATATATATATATATATATATATACACACACAAATACACACACAAACACACACACACACAAATTAATATGTAGAAATATATATGCCAATTGAAATTCATCATAAAATATAATTCATCCACATATCCAAAAATATTCATTTTACTTAACATGGATTTATGTATAATGTTTTTTACTAGGAAGCTCACCCATAGGTTGAATTTTCAGTTCAATCAGTATTTAGGGGGAGTCATCTCTTTTCACAATTTTTATATTCCAATGTCAGTGAGCTCACAAGAATGTACGTGGGATACCAGGTAGGATAGTATATGTGCATAAAAAATACATGTGCTGAATAGGATACAGAGAAAGGGAGACAGGAATTTACATATGTGATAACTTTAAAAACTCATGAAGAAATATTATAATAAAAAGTTGACTAGATTTAAAACACATACTCTTGATAAAGCAGAAGGCAAATACAAGTATACACCATGCTTCCTATGAAAGGACTGTATTTCTATTCAGTTAGGTTTCTTTTTCTCCATCATATTAGGATTAGTAGTCAGATTCTAGTAGGGTATGGGTTGGTGTCAGGGATTCAGTATTTCAAATGGAAAATAGAAAAATTAATCTAATGTGTATGCAAACATGTACTACAGGAACAATTTCCCACTCTCTTCCAGAACAATGGCTTGACATAACCATCACTCCAAGTAAGACACAATTAGAGGAGAGGAGTTAGAAAATCTGTGAATACATATGAGAAATGTAAAATGCTCAGAAGTTCACAACACTGGAAGTAGAAGAACAGTTTCCAAAAGTAAGGGAGAGGGTAAACACTTCACAAACATGGAGCTCTGCTGTCCTAAAGACTTCTTGAGAAACTTCCTCTGTGGTTGGGCACATGAAATATTTGTAATTGTCAGGAAATTTAGTTTCGTTTGTAGTGACACCATGAAATCTGGGTCTGCATCTATGTGACCTGGAGGACATGGTTCCTTATTTTCTAATGAAAATGAGGCAGCAGTTCTGAATTCTCTCTTTGTAGGTAAACTGTGGCCACTGGGAGCTAAGTGTCTTCCCGTGTGGTCTGTGAAGCCATTTGGTCATGCTCCAATTTTCAGGGTGTTTCTTACTCCTGAACTGGGAGTTTCGTATTAGATTCATGAAATACAAGGAGTTCAACTGTGACACAATGATAGAGGGAGTTCTGTCACGTGTGGTTTGTCATGGTCGACAAAAGAATGTACGAACCAGGCTTTAATCCCACATAGCTTTCCCACTTGACTATAGCAACCTGATTCTGAACATTGCCCTGAAACCTCTCCATATAAAAAGATGCCTTTACATATAAGGGTCGGCTGCCTGCACCATGTCAGTCGCAAGTCTTTTGGAAGCCAATGGAAGATCCAGGTGATCCTACCAAAAATATTTATTTACACACCTACAGTCCACTGCTCTATGCCCACTACTCAGCAGGCTCCAACTTACTGGCATCTCTGTTCTACAACATTTTCACGAAACCCAGTCAATCAAGGCACAGTTTGGAACCATCATGATCAGCAACAGGACATTCAAAGTTTATCCAGTGCCACCTGGTCATGGAAATTTCAAAAATTTCATGGTATTTATCTAGCCATTTTTCAAGGATGAAGTTGGAGGCACTGTGGGTTTCAATTAATTCAGGAACCATTAAATGGTGAGGAAGCTCATTTCAATGAAAGCTCTGGAGATCACTCACGGGGAAGGCTTCCCAAAGAGTGGCCAAAAGGTCACATGAATCCAGGCCCATTGAGGTATACAAAGTGAGATCCATGTGTGTTTGTATTCTCAACTAAGGGTCCCAAGTCTTTAAGAATTAAATCATGTGATATCCTGGCTCAGAATCCCCGAGCACTGTGGAAAGCCATCCTGGGCCTAGATCTCAGATTACAAGGGTGATTCTCATGCGTGACCTCCTAAAATCCCAACACTATTTTTTGCAATACTTCTCTGAGGTCAGTTCCAGAACTCAGTCTCTAAGGGTAATCACACCAGAGTTCAAGCTCCGGTGGACACAGTCATCTCTTCCAACTACCACACAATTGACCACAATTAAAACCAAAACACTCCCATATGGACCTCATCTCCTTCCATATAGACACTCATCATAACCTCTGGCTGGAGGTTTCCATGAGGGGCGCAGACCAAGACAGTATCCACAATAATCTACCTTGCCCCTCATTTGCCTAAAGTCAGGGTGGCCTGGACACGCTTCCTGTTAACCAGGAGTGATCAAATAGGCCTGGTGTTAATACTGTTCTGCTTGTCCAATTTGAGGCCTACTGACTGTCAGATATTGATTCTTTATGTGAATTGGAGTCATGAGAAAACCCAAGCACCTATGGGCTAGCCTCTGCAGGTTTTGAAGAACTCGTTTGACCCAAAGGATTCCTATTCTCACTTGATGGAGGTCAGGAACCTTACAGAGGAAGGCTAGAGACTTCATGCCAATGACTGCTCTTTTGGCCATTTTGGTTTTGAATGCACGCATGGGAAATTTCTTTAGATCCCTCAGGTGCTGAGAATCTAAGCCACTGCCTCATACAGAGCCAAGGGGCTGATTCAGACACATCCCTTTTCAAAGCAGTTAAGGAAAGAGCCACATGTATGCCCAATAATTTCCATTTGAAAACTGTTTTCTTCAGGCTTCACAAAAGGGTGGCCTGAGTCAAAGACCTTCCTGAAATTCAGGAAAACAGAACAATAGGTAAGCAAATGGTCCAAAGCAGGGTTGCTCCACTGAGAATTTCCTGGTCACACTGATACTTGAGTTTTCTGAGATGCTTGCCATTTCTTTCAGCTATCCAGTACATGGCCAGTCACAGAGCTTGAAGGTGGTACATATCGTGAACAAAAAACCATGGTCCTATTCTGTAGAGTGGCCAGAATTCAGAAAGAAAACAGGAACTTAGGAATATAGCAGGTATTGCGCATCAATAGGGCAAGCTACAGTCCATTCATAAATGGGGCAATTTGAATGCTGAGAAGCTTTCTACTAGACAGGACACATCCATTGATGCATTCTCTTTTCTAATGCATACAACCACGGACACAGTGAAATACTGAGACATAGAAACACTCGCCATGTCAAAAGACTTACTAGAAACACTAAACTTCAATCCAAACAAACCGACTTTAATACCTATTCTAGGAAAATGAGACAAAACCACAAACCCACAACAACACCCACAAAGGCACCTCCTTCCCCCAAGTAGGTCTGTGACTATCCAGAGTGTCCTCTGACTTGTGGGCCAAAATATGTTCCCCCAAATTGGCCTGTCCTGTCTCAGATCTGGTCTCCTTGGCCAACTCTGTGAAGTTCTCAGTAGCCAGCGGTGAGCCACTACCTGCTTTCTCAGGAAAAGCCCTGCTTCAGAGATTTCCTCTCATTTGGCCTTCCTCACATCTGTAGGTACCAACAAAGACTGACTCTGTCCTTGCTGAATCCAAACAAGTGAGACCACTGGGACTGGAACAGGGACTGGCTCTGGGAGCCTGGCTTCCTGGATCCCAAATTCAGAGAGTTCCATCACCAAGGAAGTTAAGTGAGGTCCCTTCCTTCAGAAATTGAATGAGGTCACTGTCTTGGCAACCACTTTGTCCTAACTGTTGCTTTCAAGGGTCCCATGATACGGAGGCTGCCCCTACTTTCTGTGACACTTTCACAAGTTAGAATGGTATATCAACAATAGGCACCCAGGAATAGATCTCCACACAGGCCTAGTTTGGTCCAACTTCTCTACGTTAAGAAGAGAAGCTGATTCATACACAACCTTTTATCCTGACCAGGTTGTTTGCCATGGAAGATGACTTTTGGTCTCTCAGGTCCTTCATAGCTGCCTACCTCTTCTCCAGGGATCATTTCTGCATGTACCTTTGAGGTTCTCAGGAGGTGGAAGATTCCCTACATTTCAGTATTGTAAGATCAACTCTTTCCCTGCTCTTCTGTAAAGTTAGATTGAGGGAACAGTGTATGGTTATGGTTAATAACATGTTCGGTTTGGGTTAGAAATCATTCTGCTGGATGAATAATGGTATTGGGAACTTGCTATGTGTATAAGAATATATAGGTGAAATATATGTATGAAAACAGAAATCTAAGTATGATTTGAAGTCCAGAAGGGCATTGGGCTCTTGATTGGGATATGCAGCTTTGAATTACGTTCTGCAGAGGTGTCTCAATTAAATCGATATACAATGCCATAGGACCTTGTACCTTGGATGAATTAATGTAGAAGGAACATCTAGTCGAAAAGGGATAGTCCGTAGTGAAAGGTTAATAAAATATGTACTTGTCACTTCCTGTTTTTCTGTATGCTTAACAAAACACTGTTGAAATCTTGAGAAATGTTTGCTAATCTTGTTTCCAGAATGTTCTGTTCCCAACTGCCAAACTGCAGAATGTACTCCCTCACTCAGTGTCATGCAAACCGCCCACATGCCCTCACCCATTAGTAAACTTCCCTCTCTTCCCTCTCCAAGGAAAGTATATAAGCTGTGCTTAAGGTGTTCTCAGGGCTCTCTGCTCTATTTAAGTGAGTTCTGAGCCACAGCATGCTGAACCCCAAATAAACCCATTGCTGTTGCATGAGACAGACTCTTGGTGGTCTCTTCCTTCGACACTCGCCCGACCTTTACATATTGAGGTTCCACAGAGTTCTGGCAGTGGCAGACGAGAGACCCCAATGGGCTCCTCTCGGAGCAAGTAAGGCACCTCTTTCTGGTTTCAGGTTTCATGTTAGGGCTTGGCAAAATCTCTGGCGATGAAGAGCCTGAGCTCCCTCCGAAGGTGGCTGAGAGACGTGTCACGGAGACACAGGGCACCTCCCTGGGGGACGCCGCAGAAAACTCGGGAAATTAAGGAACAATAGTCTCCTCAACTCAGTGATATTTTGTTTCAGATTCGGTATTGTCATCCCATCGGGTTTTGCCGGCTACTCATTCCTGGTTTCAGTGTTTGACGTCCATTGCCTGTGTTTATGGTCTTGTCTTATCTGTGTCATGTGTCCTTGCTTTTGCTGTTTGTGTACCTTTCATTATGGGACAGAGCAGTTCAATGCCTCTGTCCCTGACCCTTGATCACTGGAACAAAGTCCGCTTAAGAGCTCAGAATCTTTCTTGTTTTAGTAAAATGCTGGACCTGGCAGAATCTCTGTGCCTCAGAATGGCCCACCTTTGAATTCGGATGGCCCCTAGAAGGATCTTTCTACTTCGCACTAATTTAAAAATTCAGAGATATTATCTCAGCCGGGGACACATAGCCATCTGGATCAACAGCCATATATCTTAACTTGGCAGAACATCTGCAAATCTCCTCCTCCATGGGTGAAGCCTTTCCTTGCCCCTGCCTCTGCTCCTACTCCTTCCCCCATGATCTCTCAAACCCTCTCAACCTCCTCCTCCTCCACCCCCTGTTCTCCCCGAGTCACAGATTTGACTCTACTGGACTCTTCTTCCCTTACTAATCCCCTGCCCTTGTCCCCTAACCCACAACACCCTCAAATGGATTTCCCTGCTGCTGACTCAGCCTCTTTACCATTGGAGGAAGCTAAGCCGGTAATAGGGTCTGATAATGGACCGGTGTTCATGGCCCAGGTATGTCAGGGGTTAGCCAGGAACCAGGGAATTAATTGGAAGTTATATTGTGCTTATAGACACCCGAGTTCAGGACAGGCAGATAGAATAAATTGAACCATTAAAGAGACCTTAAGAAAATTAAACTTAGAGAACAGCATAAAAGATTGGACTATGCTCCTGCCTTATGCAATGTTTCATGCAAGAAATACTCCCTCTGTTTCTTTGAGTAACCTTAGCCCCTGTGAAATTCTCTATTGTTGCCCTCCTGCAGTAAGGGACCTAAGCCCGACTCAAAGACCTAACCATTCCATCCACACCCCCTTGCTTGACAGACTTAAAGCTCTAAAAAGAACTCAGTGATACCTGTGTAAACAGCTGGCCACTGCCTACCAAACTGGGGACAAAGGGACTCCACATCGATATCAAGTAAGAGACTTCATCTACGTAAGACGACATCAGGTATCATGCTTGAAACCCCGCTGGAAAGGACCATAGCCGGTGCTACTTATAACACCTCCAGTGGTAAAGGTAGATGGAATCAATTTCTGGATCCATGCCTCTCATCTCAAGCCTGCGCCCTGTCCAGACTCTGGCTGGAAACTGGAAAAGACTGGTAAAACCTTCAAATTGCGTATTCGCCATGTGGATAAGTCTGTGGACTCTCTCCTTGGCCACAAGTAGTCCTAAGCCACATCAGCCCATTCAGCAGTGATGGCTGATCACAAATCCTACTGGAAAAGAAGTATAATCTATCTCGCATACAGCCCCCTGAGGGACCTGGTGGCCATCATTCCTCCCAGACATTTGTCAGCTGGCTATAGGTCTTACCTATTGGGATATCCCTGATGAAGAGGATACCACTAAAATTCCATTAAATTACTTCTGTAGCATAGATAATGGAAACAAACATTATGGATGAAGGGACATGCAAGCCAGATGCAGGTTGGCTAGCCTAGATTACTATGTTTGCCGGGCAGACTCTCAAAGCCACAGTCACGGCTGTGTGGGGGGAAAGCCGACTTCTTCTGTAAGTCATGGGGATTTGAGCAAACAGGGGCTGCCTGATGGAACCCAAACTCCTCATCAAATTCAGTACACATCATTGGCCATATTACCAATTAGATAAGAAGAACCGATGGCCCCCAGAGGGGTCTCTAGATCCTCAAATTCTGCGTGACCTTTTCCCTCCTTCACTCACATCCTGAACTATGCTTCTCCAATAGATCCTCACCCTCAGCCTTCTGCTCCAGACATTCTGCTGTCACTCCCACCTCAGCAACCTGATTTCTCTCCTCCAATTACTAGATCAAAAACCCAAACCTCTGCCGGTTCTCAGACCATTGCCTCCTTGCTGAGGCAGCAGTTACTGAAGTACCCCTCCACCCACTCACTCCTCTCTTGTCCTGTCAGTGCCCGCACCGGGTCCCGCCAGGTCTTCTTACCAGCTAAACCAAAGCTCAAACCAGCTGAGGAGAGCCCTCAGTCCCCTATCTAAGATAAGATGTAATAAAAATGGCCTTTAAAGTTGGTTTGTCATCACTGAAAACAGTTTACTAATAATTAAACGTCCCTCATATGCGTTTTGAGATACTCACTCCCATCATCCTCTCTGCTCTACCTGTTCTACTGCTCAAGTTTTTGTTGCTAGGAAAATCTCAAACCCGTTTCCCATTATTCTTTTACATCTCTCCTTCCTCATTCTCAGATCCACGGAGCTGATCACAGCCCACCTTCCCCGTCTTCCCCCTCTGCACTAGGCCCACAGAAAAGTCTTAACTGACCTTCTCCAGAAGTCTTCACCATGGCTGACTTTAGGACTTTCAGCAAAAGAGTCCCTATAAAAGAGTTCAATGTAGATAAACTTCCTCTTTTCGTGTTGCCCTGTTCTACTTGGCCAGTGGCTAAAAAAATCAGCACTTCTCAGGTAGACACCCTTTTTCTAGTTTTTCACAAAATATGTGAACAAGGCCTCTGTCCTTGAGCTGGGGATTCACAGAGATGGCTACATTTCTAAGATAAAGAAGTTACCAACTGGTCTCCATGGTAACAGCTGGCAGGGGTAAAATAAGAAAGGGAAGAAAAAGCTCTCCCCCTCCCAGGTGTCCTTTAAAAGTTAACTTGCCCAGAACAGGGGAAAAACAGGAACAAATACTGCGTTTTTGAACTTCTGCAGACTGTGAGCTTCTGAGCACCTTCCCTTACATGTTGGGTACAAAATTCTGAAACTACCTAAACTTGAGTTTCAGGGGATTAATTGATTACAACAGAAGCAATGCCCTCTGAATCCGGTTGCAACCAAATAGGACTGTTTCCCTGTCTTTAGTGCTATCTTAGGTGCCTTGCCTTGTCCTCCTTACAACAGAATAATTCTATATACTTAAACCTTGTTTATGTTTTCATGAAATGGTCAACAGATGTGATTAATCGTGTAATGGTGCAGATGTTTCCCAGAGTGCTCTATTATGAAGCAGGTTCATTTGAAGATCAAATAGGGGGACATACAACCAGGTTCCACTGGGAGCATATATCCCTCACTTTAGCCATCATATTAGGAATAGGATTTGCTGCACGGGTGGGCCCAGGAACCACTGCCCTTGTCCATGTGACACAATAAATTACCCAATTAGAAGCAGCAATAGACCAAAACTAAGATATTAGAAACCACCATCAGAGCTTTGCATGAAACTTTAACCTCTCTCTCTGAAGTTGTTTTACAGAACAGTTGAGGTTTGGACCTCCTCTTCATTAAAGAAGGGGGCCTTTGTGCTGCATTGAGGGAAGAATGTTGTTTTTATGCCGAACATACTGGAGTTGTAATAAAATCTATGAGTAAATTAAAAAGACACATTAAAGAGCATCAACAAGAGAGAGAGAGACCCAAAAAGGGTTGTTTGAGTCTTGGTTCACACAGTGCCCCTGGTTAACTACGTTTTTATCAACCCTGGCCGGTCCAATAATAATCCTCATATTATTGCTAACTATAAAACCCTGTTTTCTCAACCGTGTAATTTCTTTTCTCCAGGCTCAAATTGGACGAGTTAAACTTATGGTAATACCCCACTAGGAGACATAGAATGTGAAACCCCCCAATGATAATTTTTATGATTAAAAGTAGCCAGAAAAAGAAGTGAGGAATGAAAGGTTAATAAAATAAGTACTTGTCACTTCCTGTATTTCCCTATGCTTAACAAAAAACTGTTGAAATCTTGAGAAATGCTTGCAAAACTTGTTCCCAAAATGTGCTGTCCCCAACTGCCAAACTACAGAATGTACTCCCTCACCCAGTTGCATGCAAACTGCCCACTCGTCGTGACCCATCAATAAACTTCCCTCCCTGCCTTCTCCAGGGAAAGTATACAAACTCTACTTAAGCTATTCTCAGGGCTATCTGCTCTATTAAAGTGAGCTCTGAGCCCCAGCATGCTGGAAACCCAATAAACCTTTTGCTGTATCATGAGTACTCTGTTGGTCGTCTCCTTCTCCGAAGCTTCCCCGACATTTACTTGGATGATTGAATGTAGAAGAGAACATCCAGTGAAAAAGGTATAGTTGGTAGGATTAGGAAGATAGTCAGTAGGTTTAGGAAGAAGAGTGAGTATAGAATTTAGAACAAAAGTTCTTTAGCAATACGGTTTCAGTTAGACAGTGAATGTAAATGTGAGCACAGTTGAAGAGTCAGTCACAATGATGAACTGGGGAAAATATGTAGGAAAGCAGATATCAATAGAGACATTATGAAATCAGGGAAATTACAAAGTGAGTGACAGGACTAGATATTTTGAAAAGGATTGAGTTTGAATATATAATCTTAGGAAAAAACAAATATGTAGACACCAATAGGATTGATATTTGAGAGCATTAGGCAAATTTCAGGTGCATGAATATTTCTGAGAATAATCTTGTGAATAGTTGATTATAAATCCAGATACATGAACATGAATGAATTTAGGGAGTGTATATGAGACACATATATTTCATTTTTTGAAATATCTGGAGAGTGTGTATATATATATATATATATATATATATATATATATATATATACACACAAACACAAAACACACACAGACAAAAAAGTAGCAGTATATATGTCAATCAAAATTCATCATTTAATATATATTATCCACAGATCTAAAAATATTCATTTTACTGAACATGGATTTATGTATAATGTTGTTCAACTAGAAAGCTCACCCATATGTTGAATATTCAGTTTCAATGGGGTTTAGTAGGAGTGATCTTTTCTCTCAATTTGTATCTGCCAAGTCAGCCACCTCACAAGAATGTACGTGTGGTACCAGGTAGCCAACCTGATTCTGAACATTGCCCATAAACCTATCCATATAACAAGATGCCTTTACATATAAGGGTCTGCTTGCTGTACCCTGTCAGTCACAAGGCATTTGGAAGCCAGTGGCAGATAAACATGGCCCCACCACACATGTTTTATCACACACCTTCACACCACTGCTCTAGGCCCACTAATGAGCAGGCTCCAACTTACTGGCATCACTGTTCTACACAATTTTCATGAAACAAAGTCAGTCAAGGCACTGTCTGGTACACTGATGGTCAGCAACAGGATATCCAAAAGTTCTCCAGTGCCACCTGGTCATGGGAATTTCAAAAATTTTATGGTATTTATCAAGCCATTTGTCGAGGATGATGTTGGAGGCTCTTTGGGTTTCAATTTATTCAGGAACCATTAAATGTTGAGGAAGCTCATTTCAATGAAAGCTCTAGAGAACACTCACAGGCAAGACTTCCCAAAGTGTGGCTAAAAAGGTCACATGAAGCCAGGCCCATTGAGGTCTACAATGTGAGGTCCATGTGTGTTTTGACTCTCAACTGTGGCTGCAAAGTCTTTCAGAATAAAATCATGTGATATCCTGGCTGAGATTCCCAGTGCTCTGGGGAAAGCCACCCTGCACCTAGATCTCAGGTTCCAAGGGCGACTCTCATGCATGGCCTAGTAAAAACCAAACACAATTCATGAAAATACTTCTCTGAGGTCAGTTCCAGAATTCATTCTCTAAGAGGAATCACAACAGAGTTCAAGCCCAGGTGGACCCAGTCTTTTCTTCTAAGTGCCACACAAATTACCACAATTCCAAACAAAATGCTCCCACATAACCCTTTTCTTCTTCCATATAGACACTCATCATAACCTCTGGATGGAGGTTTCCATGAGGGGCGCAGGACAGGACAGTGTCCAAAATAACCTCCCTTGCCCCTCATTTGCCTAAAGTCAGTGTGGCCTGGAAATCCTGACTGTGAAACAGGAGTGATCAAATCGGCCTGCCGTTAATACAGCTTGGCTTCTCCAATTTGAGGCCTACTGACTGTAGGGTTTAGATTCTTCATGTAAATTGGGGTCATGAGAAAACCCAAGCACCTATGGGATAGCCTCTGCAGGGCTTTGAAGAACTCTTTTGAAACAAAGGATCCCTATTCTCACTTGATGGATGTCAGGAACCTTAGAGAGGAAGGCGAGAGTCTTCATAAACAATGACTGCTCTTTTGGCCATTTTGGTTTTTAATGCACCCATGGGATCTTTCTTTAGATCCATCAGGTGCTGAGAATCTAAGCTACAGCCTAACACAGGGCCAAGAGGCTGATTCAGACACATCCCTTTCCAAAGCAATTAAGCAAAGAGCCACAGGTGTTGCCCATTCATTTCCATTTGAAAACTGTTTTCTTCAGGCTTCACAAAGGGGTGGCCTGAGGCAAAGAACTTCCTGACATTCAGGGCAACAGAACAATAGGTAAGCAAAAGGCCCAAAGCAGGGTTTCTCCACTGAGATTTAATGGTCACACTAATATCTGATTTTTCAGAGATGCTCGCCATTCCTTTGAGCTATCCAGTACATGGTCATGGCACACAGCTTGGAAGTGGTACATACCTTAGACATAAAACCATGAGCCTATTCTGGAGAGGGGCAGAAGTCCAGAAGAAAACTGAAACTTAGGAAGATTGCAGGTGTTACCCATCGAAAAGGCAATCTGAAATCCATTCATAAATTGGACAGGATGAATGCTGGGAAGCATTCTACTAGACAGGACACATCCATTGATGCATTTTTTTTCTAATATCTGCAACCACGGACACAGTGTGATAGACAGACATAGAAACACTCGCCTTGTCAAATGACTTACTAGAAACAGTTCATTCCACACCAAAAAAAGCGCCTTGCCTACCTATTCTCTGAACATGAGACAAAACCAGAAACCCACCCCCACACCCACAAAGGCACCTCCTTCCCCCAAGAAGTTCTGTGACTATCCGGACTGTCCTCTGACTGGTGAGCCATACTATATTCCCACGGAATGGCCTGATCTGTCTCAGATCTTGTCTCCTTGGCCAACTCTGTGCAGGTGTCAGGACCCAGAGGTGAGAAACTACCTGCTTTCTCAGGAATGACCCCTCTTTAGAGCTTTCCTGGCATTTGGCCATCCTCACATTAGTAGGTACCAAGAAAGACTGACACTGTCCTTGGTAAATCCAAACAAGTGAGACCACTGGGACTGGGACTGGGACTGGCTCTGGGTGCCTGGCTTCATGAATCCCAAGTTCAGAGATTTCCATCACCAAGGAAGTGAGGTGAGGTCACTTCCTTTAGGAACTGAATGAGGTCACTGCCTTGGCAACCACTTTGTCCTACCAGTGGCTTCCAAGTGTCACATGAGAAGGAGGCTGCCCCTACTTCCTGTGACACTTTCACAATTTAGAATGGTATACAACCATAGGCACCCAGAAACAGCTACCCACACAGGCCTGGTTTGGTCCATCTTCTCTAAATTAAGATGTGAGAGGCTGATTCAGACAGAACCCTTCATCCTGAACAGGTTGTTTGCCATTGAACATGACTTTTGTTCTCTCAGGTTCTTCATAGCTGCCTACATCTTCTTCAGTCAACATTTCTGCATGGAACTTTGAGGTTCTCAGCAGGTGGAAGATCCCCTACTTTCCTGTATTGTAAGACCAACTCTGTCCCTCCTCTCTGTAAATTTAGAATGAGGGAACAGTGTATGGTTAGGGTCAATAACATATTTGACTTGTGTTAGGAATCATTCTGCTGGATGAATAATGGTATTGGGAACCTGCAAAATTTATAAGAATATATATTTGAAATATAAGTATGAAAACATAAATCTAGTTACGATTTGAAGCCAGAAAGGGCATTGGGCCCTTCTTTGGGATATTTAGCTTTGAATTACATTCTGCATTTTAGTCTCAGATAAATCTATACACAATGGAATAAAACCTTGCACCTCAGATGCCTGAATGTCGAAGAGAACATCCAGTCAAAAATGGATAGTCGGTAGGATTTGGAAGATAGTAATTTTAGGAAGAAGAGTGAGTCTTCGAGTTGGACCAATAGTTTTTTAGCAATAGGGTTTCGTTTAGAGAGTGAATGTAAATGTCAGCACATGTGAAGAGTCAGTCACAATGATGAACTGGGGAAAATATGTAGGAAAGCAGGTCTCAATAGAGACATTAGGAAATCAGACAAATTATAAAATGCGTGATAGGATTAGACATTTTCAACAGGGTTGAGGTTGAATATATAATCATAGGAAGAAACAAATATATAGTCCCCAACAATATTGACACTTGGGAGAATTAGGCATCCTGGACAAGGATGTTTTTAGTAATATATACTCACTTTCAATTTAGGGTTTGGTACAATCATAAGTGTGACCTTTGCATTTTTGTCCAGAATATTACTGTGATAAAATGTATATGTAGATCAGGTGACATGAGTATTTCTTCCACCATTATGGGAAGCAATATTTTTAAAACCCATAAATTAGTATTGGGTATACAAATAGGTGTACCCTGTGTCAATGAATATAGAGATGATGCATGAATAGATCGTACTGTGAATAAATAATATAACTGGATCCAACTTTAGAAATTGGAGTTAGAATAAATTGATATCTGAAAATATACAGGAAATCTTATATTGATATTGGTATACATACATTCATTACAACCAATTATAAGTCTAATGGTAATATTAGGGTTACGGTTTATCATGAAGAGGGTGTGTGAGTTTTCCTTCAAAAGTGATTATGGAAATCGAAAATAATGTGTTTGTTAAGAAGTCTCATGAAACGACCAGTCGAAAAACCTGGAGGACTACATGTGTTCGGAAGCAGGAAGTGATTGAAAGTGAAACAAATGTCTTTAATTTTGAAATTTTGGGTGAAAAATTTATCCATGGATGTGCATAAACTGAAGAAATAGTACTGTACCAGTTTTAAATAAAAATGAACGTCAAAATACACATCATGTCCCATAGGAATCTACTTGCATTGATGTTAAACTTGGTAAGTTACGGTAGAAATATTAGGATTTGTATGCACCTTTCACTGAAGTTTGTTTTCAGTACTAGGAAACAAATAAGTATTTCAGGTGGATGAATATTTCTGAGAATAATCTTGTGCAAAGTTGATTACAAATCCACATACATGAATATGAATGTATTTAGGGAGTGAATAATAAGACACATATTTCATATTGTGAAAAATCTGGAGAGTATATATATACAAAACACACACAGACATTATAAAGTGGCAATATATATGCCAATCGAAATTCATGGTGAAATATATATCATTCATAGATCCCGAAATATTAATTTTAATGAACATGGATTTATGAATAATGTTGTTCAACTAGGAAGGTCACCCATAGGTTGAATTTTAAGATCCAACAGCATTTAGCAGGAGTGATCTCTTCTCATAATTTGTATCTTCCAAGTCAGCCACCTCACAAGAATGTATATGTGATACCAGGTAGGATTCTATATGTGCATATAAAAATACATGTGCTGAATAGGCTACAGAGAAAGGGATACAGGAATTCACATATTCATTAACTTTAAAAACACATGGAGAACTATTTCAATTAAAAATTAACTAGATTTATAACACCTAACCTACATAATGCAAACGGCAAGTCCAACTATACACCATGCCTCTTCTGAACTGCTTGTATTTCTATTCTGTTTGAGTTATTTTTCTCCATCATATTAGGAATAGTAGTCAGAGTCTAGTAGGGTATAGTTTCGTGTCAGGGATTCAGTATTTTGAATGGAAAATTGGAAAATGAATCCAATGTGTATGCAAATATGTGCTACACAAAAATCTTCCCACTTTCATCCACAACAATGCCTTGACATTACCTTTGCCACAAGTAAGACACAATTAGAGGAGAAGAGTTAGAAAATACGTGAATACATATCTGGAATGGAATACGCTCAGGATTTCCCAACCTTGGAGGTGATAGAGCAGTTTCCATAAGTAAGGGACATGGTAAACACTCCACAAACATGGAGCTCTGCTGGCCTAAATACTTCTTGAGAAACTGCCTCTGAGGTTGGGCACTTGAAATATATGTTGTTGTCAGGAGCTTTAGCTTCCTTTATAGTGAGCCCATCAAAGCTGGGTCTGCATCTATGTGACCTGGAGGACATGGTTTCTTATTATCCAATGAACCTGAGGCAGCAGTGCTGAATTCTCTCTTTGTAGGTAAACTGTGGCCACTGGGGGCTAAGTGTCACCCCGTGTGGACTGTGAAGCCATTTGGTCCTCTTCCACTTTCTGTTGTGGTTCTTGCTGCTACACTGGGACTTTGGTATTTGCTTCACGAAATACAACAATTTCAACTGGGACACAGTGCTGGAGAGAGTTCTGTCACTGTGGTGGGTCACGGTCTGCAGGAGAATGCACCAACCAGGCTTCTTTCCCACATAGCTTGCACCATTGACCATGTCATCCTGATTCTGAAAATTGCCCTGAAACCTCTCCATATATCAAAATGCCTTTACAAATAAGGGTCTGCTGGCTGCACCATGTCCTTCACAAGGCATTTGGTAGCCAATGGCCAAACCACATGGACCTACCACAGATGTTTTATCACACACCTGCACACCTGCCCACCGCTGCTCTAGGCCCACTACTCAGTAGGCTCCAACTTACTGGCATCTTTTTTCTACATTATTTTTATGAAACCCAGTCAATCAAGGCACCCTCTAGTATACTCATGATCAGCAACAGGACACCCAAAGATTCTCCAGTTCCACCTGGTCATGGGATTTTCAAAAATTTCATGGTATTTATCTAGCCATTTTTCAAGGATGAAGTTGGAGGCACTGTGGGTTTCAAGAACCACTAAATGTTGAGGAAGCTCATTTCAATGAAACTCTGGAGAACTCTCATAGGCAAGGCTTCCCAAAGAGTGGCCAAAAGGTCAAATATAGCCAGGCCCATTGAGGTATACGTTGTGAGTTCCATGTGTGTTTTGACTCTCAACTATGGCTACCAAGTCTTTAAGAATAAAATCATGGGATATCTTGGCTGATATTCCCAGTGCTCTGTGGAAAGCCACCCTGGGCCTTGATCTCAGTTTATAAGAGCGACTCTCATGCGTGGCCTCCTAAAATTTCAACACAATTCATGCAATACTTCTCTGAGGTCAGTTCCAGAACTCAGTCTCTAAGGGGATTCACACCAGACTTCAAGCCCAGGTGGACCCTGTCATCTCTTCCAACCGTCACACAAATGACCACAATTAATACCTAAACAATCCCACATTGCCCTCCTCTTCTTCCATAAAGGCACTCATCATAACATCTGGCTGGAGGTTTCCATGAGGGGCACAGCCCAAGACAGTGTCCAAAATAAGCTCCCTTGGCCCTCATTTGCCTAAAGTCAGGGTGGCTTGGACACCCTTCTTGTGCACCAGGAGTGATCTGTAAGCGTAAAAGAAATTGAAATTAAAGTGTAAAAGTTAAAGTGTAAAAGACCGGGTGTTGTAAAGTTTTTAAGCAGCAAGGCTTGAGTTAAAATGTAAAGGACCAGGTATTGTTAAGTTCCTATGCTACACGCAAAACCTGAAATTCCTGTAGCTTGTAGGACAATTCCCGGACTACCCAGTAAATATTCCCCCTGACCGCCTGGTTTTTTAATAACCTAGGACCCTGTGAGGCCTGGCACATAGGCATTGCAGGGCCTAATCCAATCATTTTGAATGTGTACCCCGCTTTAGAACTGACCTATCACTCCCGCCTTACATGTTCCCACCAATAAATGAACTAATCATGTTTAGGAATTGTTGTTTGATTTTCCCGTGGTGTATGATGATTTCTTAAAGGAGACTGTAATATATGTAAAGTCCCGCCCTGCCCAAAAAGTGTACTTAAGCACTGCTCAACCCCTGCTCGGGGCTCTGGGATGCTCTCCCATCTTGAGTGAGCACGTAGCCCCAGCATGCTGGATTGGATCCTCAATAAACGGCTTTTACTGTTGCATGAGCCGCAGTTTCTTGATGGTCTCTTCCTCCAACATTCGCCGGAACCTTACATTTGGTGCATTGGCCGGGAATCACGCAGCGCAGGACAAGGAGACCTCAACGAACCTTTCTGGGGGTAAGTAAGGCGCCTCTTTCCTTCAAAAATGATTATGGAAATCGAAAATAATGTGTTTGGAAAGAATCTCATGAAAAGAACAGTCAAGAAACATGGAGGAATACATATGTTCTGAAGCAAGAAGTAATTGAAAGTGAACCAAATGCCTGCAAATTTGTGAACTTGTGGATGAAAAGTTATATCCTATGATATCCATCAACTGAAGAAATAGTAATGTACCACTGTTGAATAAAAATGAACTTCAAAATACACATCATGTCCCATAGGATTATACTTGCATTAATGTTAAACTGGGTCAGTTACCATGCAAATATTAGGATTTGTAAGCACAATTCACCGAAGTTTGTTTTCAGTACTGGAAAATAAATATGTATTTTATGTGGATGAATTTTTCTGAGAATAATCTTGTGCAAATTTGATTACAAATCCACATACATGAATATGAATGTATTTAGGGAGTGAATAATAAGACACATATATTTAATATTGTGAAAAATCTGGAAAGTATATATATATATATATATATATATATATATATATATATATATATATATATATTTATAAAGATAAAAACACAGACATTAAAATGTAGCAATATATATGCCAATCAAAATTCATCATGAAATATATATCATCCTCATATCCAAAAATATTCTTTTTACTGAGCATGGATTTATGTATAATGTTGTTCATCTAGGAAATTCACCAATTTGTTGAATTTTCAGTTTCATCAGTATTTAGGGGGAGTGATCTCTTTTCACAATTTGTATCATCCAAAAACAGTGAGCTCACAAGAATGTATGTGTGATACCAGGTAGGATTCTAAATATGCATAATAAAATACATGAGATGAATAGGATACAGAGAAAAGGAGACAGAAATTTACATATGTGTTAACTTTAAAAACTCATGGAGAAGTACTACAATGAAAAGTTGACTAGATTTATAACACATACACTTGATAAAGCAGAAGGCAAGTCCTAGTATACACCATGCCACCTATGAATGGCCTGTATTTCTATTCTGTTAGGTTTCTTTTTCTCCATCATATTAGGATTAGTAGTCAGAGTCTAGTAGGGTATGGGTTAGTGTCAGGGATTCAGTATTTCAAATGGAAAATAGGGAAATGAATCTAATGTGTATGCGAATATTTGTTAGACAAAAATCTTCCTACTGTCATCCAAAAAAATGCCTTGATAGTTCCTTCACCACAAGTAATACACAATTAGTGGAGAAGAGTTTGAAAATCTGTGAATATATATCTGGAAAAGAAAATGCTCAGGAGTTCACAACCTTGGAGGTGGTAGAGGAATTTCCAAAAGTAAGGTAAAGGGTAAACACTTCACAAACATGGAGCTCTGGTGGCCTAATTAATTTCTGAGAAACTGCCTCTGAGTTTGGGCCCTTGAAATGTTTGTTGTTGTCAGGAGCTTTCGCTTCCTTTGTAGTGAGACCATCAAAGCTGCGTCAGCATCTATGTGACCTGGATGACATGGTTCCTTATTTGCAATAGAACATGAGGCAGCAGTTCTGAATTCTCTCTTTGTAGGTAAACTGAGGCCACTGGGGTCTAAGTGTCTAACCATGTGGTCTGTGAAGCCATTTGGTCATACTTCACTTTTCGTGGTGTTTCTTATGCTGCACTGGGAGTTTGGTATTGGCTTCACAAAATACAAAAAGAAAAACTGGGACACAGTGCTATAGAGAGTACTCTCACGTGTAGTGGGTGAGGGTCTGCAGGAGAATGCACCAACCAGGCTTCTATCCCCAAAAGCTTGCACCCATGTCCATATCAACCTGATTCTGAATATTGCCCTGAAACCTCTCCATATAATAAGGTCCGTTAACTTGTATGGTTCTGCTGGCTGCACCATGTCAGTCACAAGGCATTTGGAAGCCAATGGCAGATCCACATGGCCCCACGACAGATGTTTTATCATACACCTGCCCACCACTGCTCTAGGCCAACTAGTCAGCAGGCCTCAACATTCTGGCATCTCTGTTCTCACCGTTTTCATGAAACCCAGTCAATCAATGCAATGTCTGGTACACTCGTGATCAGCAATAGACATCCAAAGGTTCTCCAGTGCCACCTGTTCATAAGAATTTAAAAAAATTTCATGGTATTTATCTTGCCAATTTTCAAAGATAAATTTGGAGGCACTGTGGCATTCAATTCATTCGGGAACCATGAAATGGTGAGGAAGCTCATTTCAATTAAAGCTCGGGAGAACTCTCAGAGGCAAGGCTTCCCAAAGAGTGGCCAAAAGGTCACATTAAGCCAGGCCCATTGAGGTCTACAATTGAGGGCCATGTTTTTTTTGACTCTCAACTATGGCTTCCAAGTCTTTCTGAATAAAGTCATGTGATATCCTGGCTGAGATTCCCAGTGCTCTTTGAAAGCTATCCTGGGCCTAGATCTCAGTCTCCAAGGGCAACTCTCATGCGTGGCCTCCTAAAATCCCAACACAATTCATGCCAATACTTCTCTGAGATCTGTTCCAGAACTCAGTCTCTAAGGGGAATCACTCCAGAGTTCAAGCACAGGTGGACCCAGTCATCTCTTCCAACCACCACACAAATGACCACAATTAAACCAAAACACTCCCACATGGCCCTCATCTTCTTCAATTTAGAGACTCATCATAACCTCTGGCTGGAGGTTTCCATGAAGGGCGCAGCTTAAGACAGTGTCCAATATAAGCTCACATGCCTCTCATTTGCCTAAAGTCAGGGTGGCATGGAAACTCTTCCTGTGAAGCAGGAGTGATCAAATAGGCCTGCCAATAATACTGCTCTACTTCTCCAATTTGAGGCCTATTCTCTGTGGGGTATAGATTCTTTATGTGAATTGGGGTCATGAGAAAACTCAAGCAACTATGGGCTACCCTCTGCAGGGCTTTGAAGAATCCATTTGAGTGAGTCGAGGAGTTGGACCAAATGTTCTTTAGATATAGAGTTTTGATTAGAGAGTGAGTGTAAATGTTAGCATATGTGAACAGTCAGTCACAGTGATAAACTGGGGAAAATGTGTAGGAAAGCAGATATCAATAGAGACATTAGGAAATAAGGCAAAGTACAAAGTGGGTGATAGGATAAGACATTTTTAACAGGGTTCAGTTTCAATATATAATCTTAGGAAGAAACAAATATGTAGTCACCAATAGGAATGATATTTGAGATCATTAGTTAATCAGGGCATGGATGTTGTTAGTAATACATGCTCACTTTCAATATAGGCTTTGATACAATCATAAGTGTGACCCTTGCATTTTGTTTCAGGAATATTACCGTGATGAAATGTATATGTATATCAGGTGACTACAGTATTTCTTCCACCATTTCTGAAAGCAATATTTTAAAGACTTAAAAATTAGTATTGGGGATACAAACAGGTATACCATCGGTCTACGAATATAGAGATGATGCCTTAATAGACCATACTGTGAATAAATAATATAACTGGTTCAAACGTTAAATAATGGATTGAATTGATATCTGAAAATATATAGGAAATCTTATATTGATATACATACATTCATTCCAACCAGTTATACATCTAATGGTAATATTAGCGTTATGGTTTATCATGAAGAGTGTGTGAGTTTGGCTTCAAAAGTGATTATGGAAATCAATAATACTGTGTTTGGAAAGAATCTCATGAAAAGAACAGTCAAGAAACATGGAGGAATACATGTGTTCTGAAGTAGGAAGTGATTGAAAGTGAACCAAATGCCTATAAATTTGTGAAATTGTGGATGAAAGGATATATCCTATAATGTCCATAAACTGCAGAAATAGTAATGTACCAGTGTCTGAATAAAAATGAACTTCAAAATACACATCATGGTCCCATAGGTGTCTACTTACATTGATGTGAAACTGGTTCAGTCACTGTAGAAATATTACGAATTGTATACACCATTCACTTAATTTACTTTTCAGTACTAGGAAAAAATATGTATTTAAGGTGGATGAATATTTCTAAGAATAATTTTGTGAAAAGTTGATTATAAATCTACATACACACACATGAGTTTACTTAGGGAGTGTATAATAAGACACATATATTTCATATTTTGAAAATCTTAAGAGTAGATATCTATATCTATATAGATAGATAGATAAATAGATAGATACACACATACACAGACATTAAAATGTAGCAATATATATGCCATTCGAAATTCATCATGAAATATATATCATCCACGTATCCAAAAATATTCATTTTACTGAACATTTATTTATACATAATATTGTTCATCTAGGAAATTCACCCATAGGTGGAAATTCCAGTTCCATCTGTATTTAGAGGGAGCGATCTCTTCTCACAATTTGTATCTTCCAAAATAAGCGATCTCACAAGAATGTACATGTGATACCAGGTAGAATTCTAAAAATGCATAAAAAAATACATTTGATGAATAGGCTACAGAGAAAGGGAGACAGAAATTTACATATGTGTTAACTTTAAAAACTCATGGAGAAGTATTACAATGAAAAGTTGACTAGATTTATAACACATACCATTGATAAAGCAGAAGGCAAGTCCAAGTATACACCATGCCTCCTATGAAAGGCCTGTATTTCTATTCTGTTAGGTTTCTTTTTCTCCATCATATTAGGTTTAGTAGTCAGAGTCTAGTAGGGTATGGGTTAGTGTCAGGGATTCAGTATTTCAAATGGAAAATAGGAAAATGAATCTAATATGTATGCAAATATGTGCTACACAAAAATCTTCCCACTCTCAGCCAGAACAATGCTTTGACATTACCTTCGCCCCAAATAAGACACAATTAGTGGAGAAGAGTTAGAAAATCTGTGAATACATATGTGGAAAGGAAAATGCTCAGAACTTCACAAACTTGTAGGAGGTAGAACAGTTTACAAAAAGGGAGAGGGTAAACACTTCACAAACATGGATCTCTGCTGGCCTAATGACTTTTTGAGAAACTGCCTCTGAGGTTGGGCAGTTGAAATATGTTTTTGTCAGGAGCTTTTGCTTCCTTTGTAGTGAGACCATCAATGCTGGGTCTCCATCTATGTGACCTGGATGACATGGTTCCTTATTTTCTAGTGGACATGAGGCAGCAGTGCTGAATTCTCTATTTGTAGGGAAACTTTGGCCACTGGGGTCTAAGTATCTAACCGTGTTGTCTGTAAAGCCATTTGTTCATGCTCCACTTTCGTGGTGTTTCTTACTGCTGCACTGTGAGTTTTGTATTGGCTTCACGAAATACAAGGAGCTCCACTGGGACACAGTGCTGGAGGATGTACTCTCATATGTGGTGGGTGAGGGTCTGCAGTAAAATGCACCAATGAGGCTTAAATCCCACATAGCTTTTCAACTCGACAATATCCCCCTTATTCTGATCATTGGCAGGAATCCTCTCCATATAACAAGATGCCTTTACATAGAAGGGTCTGCTGGATGTACCATGTCAGTGACAAGTCATTTCTAAGCCAATGCCAGATCCACGTGGACCCACAACTGATGTTTTTTCACACACCTACACTCCACTGCTTTATGCCCACTAGTCTGCAGGCTCCAACTTACTGGCATCTATGTTCTACAGCATTTTCATGAAACACAGTCAATTAAGGCACTGTCTGGTACAATCATGATTAGCAACAGGACATCCAAATGTTCTCCAGTGCCATCTGGTCATGGTAATTTCAAAAAATTCATGGTATATATCTAGATATTTTTCAATAATGAAGTTGGAGGCACTGTGGGATTCAATTTATACAGGAACCAATAAATGGTTAGGAATCTCATTTCAATGAAAGCTCTGGTGAACTCTCACAGGCAAGGCTTCCCAAAGAGTGGGCAAAAGGTCTCATGAAGCCAGGCCCATTGAGGTCTACAATGTGAGTTGCATGTGTGTTTTGACTCTCAACTATGGCTGGAATCTTTCAGAATAAAATCTTGTGATATCCTGGCTTAGATTCCCAGTGCTCTGTGTAAAGTCACCCTGGGCCAAGATCTCAGATTCCAATGGTGAATCTCATGTGTGGCCTCCTGAAATCCCAACACAATTCATGGCAATACATCTCTGAGGTCAGTTACACAACTCAGTCTCTAAGGGGAATCACAACAGAGTTCAAGCCCAGGTGGACCCAGGCATCTCTTCCAATTGCTACACAAATGATGACAATTAAAACCAAAACACTCTCACACGGCCCTCTTCATCTTTTATATAGACACTAATCATTACCTCTAGCTGGAGGTTTCCATGAGGGGCACAGCCCAAGACAGTGTCAAAAATAAACTCCCTTGCCCCTCATTTGCCTAAAGTCAGGGTGGCCTGGACAACGTTAGTGTGAAACAGAAGTGATCAAATAGGCCTGCCGTTAATACTACTCCACTTCTCAAATTTGAGGCATACTGACTGTGGGGTATAGATTTTTAGTGTGAATTGGAGTTATAAGAAAACCCAAGCACCTATTGTCTCCCCTCTGCAGCCCTTTGAAGAACTTATTTGACACAAATGATCCCTATTCTCACTTGATGGAGGTCAGGAATCTTACAGAGGAAGGCGAGAGGCATCATCCACAATCACTGATCTTTTTTCCATTTAGGTTTTGGATGCCCACATGGGATCTTTCTTTAGATTCATCAGGTGCTGAAAATCTAAACCACAGGCTCACACAGGGCCAAGAGGCTGATTCAGACACATCCATTTCCAAAGCTATGAAGCAAAGAGCCACAGGTGATGCCCATTCATTTCCATTTTAAAACTGTTTTCTTCAGGCTTCACAAAGGGGTGGCCTGAGGCAAAGACCTTTCTGACATTCAGAGCAACAGAACAATAGGTAATCAAAAGGCCCC
Organism: Callospermophilus lateralis; assembly: GCF_048772815.1. Classification (NCBI taxonomy): domain Eukaryota; kingdom Metazoa; phylum Chordata; class Mammalia; order Rodentia; family Sciuridae; genus Callospermophilus; species Callospermophilus lateralis. Next base: position 322,466 of record NW_027514489.1, read on the forward strand.
AAGCAGGGTTTCTCCACGGAGACTTTCCTGGTTACTCTGATATATGAGTTTTCTGAGATGCTCGCCATTCCCTTCAGCTATCCAGTACATGGCCATGTCACAGAGCTTGGAGGTGGTACATATCTTGTACAAAAATACATGATACTAATCTTGAGAGTGGCCAGAATTCATGAAAAAATGGAAAATTAGGTAGATAGCCGGTGTTGCCCATGGATAAGGCAAGCATCATTCCATTCATTAATTGGAAAGGATGCATGCTGGGAAGCTTTCTACTAGACAGGACACAACCAATGAGCTATTTTTTTTCTAATATCTACAAAGAAAAATACAGTGGGATACACAGACATAGAAACAGTCTCCTTGTCAAATGACTTACTGGAAACAGTCCACTCCAAACCAAACAAACCTCCTTTTTTACCTATTCTCAGAACATGAGAAAAAAACCACAAACACAAACCAACACCCACAAATGCAACTTTTTCCCACAAGTAGGTCTGTCACTATCTGGAGTGTCCTCTGACTGGTAGGCCATATGGTGTTCCCCAGAAATGGCCTTTCTGTCTCACATCTGGTCTCCTTGGTCAACTCTGTGAAGTTGTCAGGAGGCAGTGGTGAGCCAATTCCTGTCCTCTCAGGAAAGACCCCTCTTCAGAGCTTTCTTGGTATTTGGCAACCCTTACATCAGTAGGTACCAAGAAAGACTGACTCTGTCCTTAGTGAATCCAAACAAGTGAGCCCACTGCAACTGGGACTGGGACTGGCTCTGGGTGCCTGGCTTCCTGGATCACAAAATTCAGAGAGTTCCATCACCAAGGAAATGAGGTGAGGTCACTACCTTCAGGAAATAAATGAGGTCCCTGTCTTGGCCACCACTTTGTCCTAACAGTTGCGTCCTAGTGTCTCCTGACATGGAGGCTGCCCTACTTCCTGTGATACATTCACATGTTAGAATGGTATAGAAACCATAGTCACCTGGGAACAGCTCTCCACACAGGCCTGCTTTGGTCCATCTTCCCTGCATTAGAAATAGAGAGGATGACTCAGACACATCCTTTCATCCTGACCATGTTGTTTGCCATGGAATATGACTTTTGTTCTCTCAGGTCTTTCATAGCTGCCAACATCTTCTCCAGGGATTATTTCTGCATGGATTTTGAGGTACTCAGCAGGTGGAAGATCTCCTAACTTCCTGTATTGTAATATCAACTTTATCCCTCCTCTTCTGTAAAGTGAGATTGAGGGAACATTGTATGGTTAGGGTCAATAGCATGTTCCATTTGGCTTAGGAATCATTCTGCTGGATGAATAATGGTATTGGGAACCAGCGATATTTAAAAGAATATAGAGATAAAATATAAGTATGAAAACAGAAATCTAGGTAATATTTTAAGCCCAGAAGGATTTGGGCCCTTGATTGGGATCCTTAGCTTGAGTAATGTTTTGCACCGAGGTCTCAGTTAAATCGATATACAATGGCATAAGACCCTGTACCTCAGATGATTGAATGTAGAAGAGAACATCCAGTGAAAAAGGGATAGTGTGTAGGATTAGAAAGATAGTCCGTAGGTTTAGAAGGAAGAGTGAGTCTAGGATTTGGACCAAAAGTTCTTTAGCAATAGGTTTCGGTTAGAGAGTGAATATTAATGGCACCATATGTGAAAAGTCGGGCACAATGATGAACTGGGAAAAAATATGTAAGAAAGCAGACATCAATAGAGACATTAGGAAATCAGGCAAAGTATAACTTGAGTGATAGGATTAGACATTTTCAACAGGGTTGAGGTTGAATACATAATCTTAAAAAGAAACAAAAATGTAGTCACCAATTGGATTGACATTTGAGAGCATTAGGCAAACTGGGCATGGATGTTTTTAGTAATCCATGTTCACATTCCATTGAGGCTTTATTGCAATCATAACGGTGACCTTTGCATTTTGTGTCCAGAATATTACTGTGATAATATGTATATGTAGATCAGGTGACATGAGTATTTCTTCCACCTTTTCTGGGAGCAATATTTTGAAAACATATGAATTAGTACTGGGGATACTAATAGGTTTACCCTGTGTTGATGAATATAGAGATGATGCATTAATAGACCATACTGTGAAAAAATTATATGACTGGTTCCAAATTTAAATAATGGATTGTTTTAATATCTGAAAATATAGAGGAAATCATATATTGATATACGTACATTAATTCCAACCAGTTATATATCTAATGGTATTATTAGGGTTACCGTTTATCATGAATAGTGTGTGAGTTTTGCTTCAAAAATGATTATTCAATCGAAAATAACGTGTTTAGAAAGAAGTCCAGTGAAAAGACCCGTCAAGAAACATGAAGGAATATATGTGTTCCGAAGGAGGAAGTGATTGAAAGTGAACCAAATATTTATAAATTTGTGAACTTGTGAATGAAAGGATATATTTTATGATGTCCATAAACTGAATAAATAATAACGTACCAAGTTTGAATAAAAATGAACTTTAACAAACACATCATATCAAATAGGAATGTATTTGCATTGATGTTAAACTTGGTCAGTTACTCTAGAAATATTAGGATTTGTAAGAACCCTTCCCTGAAGTTAGTTTTCAGTACTAGGAAACAAATATGTATGTCAGTGGATGTATATTTCTGAGAATAAACTTGTTAAAAGTTAATTATAAATCCACATATATGAATATGAATGAATTCAGGCGGTGTATAAGAAGACATATATTTCATATTTTGGAAAATCTGGAGACTATATATATATATATATATATATATATATATATAGACACACAAACACACACACATTATAATGTCACAATATATATGTCAATCGAAATTCATCATGAAAAATAACTCATCCGCATATCCCAAAATATTCATTTTACTGAACATGGATGTATGTAGAATGTTGTTCATCTAGGAAGCTCACCCATGGGTTGAATTTTCTGTACCAACAGCATTTAGGAGGAGTGATCTCTTCTCACAAATAGTATCTGCCAAGTCAGCCACCTCACAAGAATGTACGTGTGAAACCAGGTAGGATTCTATTTGTGCATATAAAAATACATGTGCTTAAAGGCTACAGAGAAAGGGAGACAGGAATTCATATATTTCTTAACTTTAAAATCACATGGAATAGTGTGTAGTGTCCCTCTTTATCCCTTTTGATTAACTTTGGCTTAAAAAAAGAATTTTATTGAGAATTTTTGTATATATGTTTGTCAGGAATATTGCTCTGAAGTTTTCTTTCCTTGATGTGTCTTTGTCTGATTTTGGTATGTGAGTGATACTATCCTCATGAAATGAGTTTGGAGGAGTTCCATGCTTTTCTATTTTATGGAATAATTTGAGGAGTATTGTGATGAATGCTTCTTTGAAGGTCTTGTAGAACTTGACTGAGAATCTGTCTGTTCCTGGGCGTTGCTTGATTGGTAGGCTGTTGACAGCAACTTCTATTTCATTGCTTGAAATTGATTAGTTTAAATTGTTCATGTCCTACTAATTCAGTTTGGGTATATCTCTAAAATTTTATTGATGTCATCATGGTATTTTAATTTATTAGAGTATAAATTTTCAAATTAGTTTTTAATTATTCTCTGTATTTTAGTTGTGTACTCTGTAAAATTCTTTTACGATCCTTAATTTTAGTAATTTGAGGTTTTTTTTCTTCATTAGCTTGGTTAAGGATGTGTCAATTTTATTTAGTTTTCGAAGATTAAATTTTGTTTTGTGTCAAAAAAAATAACATATGGAAAAGTATTTCAGCAAATTGAATAGATTTATAACTCCTACCTTATATCATGCAAAAGGCAAGTCCAACTATACACCATGTCCCTTCTGAAATGCTTGTATTTCTATTCTGTTTGGGATATTTTTCTCCATTATATTAGTATTAGTAGTCAGAGTCTAGTAGGGTATATGAATGTTTCTGAGAATAATCTTGAGAAAAGATGATTATAAAAACACATTCATGAATATGAAAAATTTAGGAAGTGCAAAATAAGACAAAAATATTCCATATTTTCAAAAATTTGGAGAGTATATCTATATCTATCTATATCTATATCTATATCTATATCTATATCTATACACACACACACACACACACACAACACTCACAGACATTAAAAAGTACCAATATAAATGCCAATAGAAATTCATCAGTAAATATATATCATCCACAGATGCAAAAATATTTATTTTACTGAACATGAGTTTATGTATAATGTTGTTCTACTAGGACGCTCTGTATAGGTTGAATTTTCATTTAAAACAGTTTTAGGAGGAGTGAACTCTTCTCACAATTTGTATCTGCCAAGACAGCCACCTCACAAAAATGTACGTGTGATACCTGGTAGGATTCTATATGTGCATATAAATATACATATGTGAATTGGCTACAGAAAAGGGAAACAAGAATTCACATATTTGTTAAATTTAAAAACACATGGAGAATATTTCCATTAAAATTTGACTAGATTTATAACACCTACCTTATATAATGCAAATGTCAAGTCCAACTATACAACATGTCTCCTCTGAAGTGCTTGTATTTCTATTGTGTTGGGTTAATTTTTCCCATTATAATAGGATGAATAGTCTGAGTCTACTAGGTATGGGTTAGTTTCAGGGATTCAGTATTTGAATGGAAAATTGGAAAATGAATCCAATGTGTATGTAAATATATGCTGCACAAATATCCTCCCGCTCTCATCCAGAACAATGCCTTGATATTACCTTCACCCCAAGTAAGACGCAATTAGAGGAGAAGAGTTACAAAATCAGTGAATACATATCTGGAATGGAAAATGCTCAGGAGTTCACAACCTTTGAGGTGGTAGAGGAGTTTCCAAAATTAAGGGACAGGGTAAACACTCCACAAACATGGAGCTCTGCTGGCCTAAAAACTTTTTGAGAAACTGCGTCTGAGCTTCCGCAATTGAAATATATGTTGTTTTCAGATGATTTGGCTTCCTTTGTAGTGAGACCATCAAAGCTGGGTCTGCATCTATGTGACCTGGAGGACATGGTTTCTTATTTTCCAATGAACAAGATGAAGCAGTGCTGAATCCTCTCTTTGTAGGTACTCTGAGGCCACTGGGGACTAAGTGTCTCCCCGTGTGGACTGTGAAGCCATTAGGTCCTCCACCACTTTTTGTGGTGTTTTTCCTGCTGCATTGTGAGTTTGGTATTTGTTTCACGAAATACTAGGAGCTAAACTGAGACACAGTGCTGGAGGGAGTTGTGTCACGAGTGGTGGGTCAGGGTCTGCAAGAGAATTCACAAACTAGGCTTCTATCTCTCACTGCTTGCCCCATTGCCCCCTTGTCCATATCAACCTGATTCTTCATTTTCCTCTGAAAACTCTCCATATAACAAGATGCCTTTACATATAAGGGTCTGCTGGCTGCACCATGTCAGTTACAAGCCATTTGGAATCCAATGGTAGATCCACATGGCCCTACCACGGATGTTGTATCAAACACCTCCCCACCACTGCTCTAGACCCACTACTCAACAGGCTCCAACTTACTGGCATCTCTGTTCTACATCATTTTCATGAAACTCAGTAAATCAAGGCACAGTCTGGTATACTCATGAACAGTAACAGGACATCCAATATTTCTCCAGTGCCACCTGGTCATAGGAATTTTAAAAATTTTATGGTATTTATCTATCCATTTCTCGAGCATGAAGTTGGAGGCACTGTGGATTTCAATTCATGCAGCAAACATTAAATGGTGAGGAAGCTCATTTCAATGAATTCTCTGGAGAACTCTCACAGGCAAGGCTTCCCAAAGAGTGGACAAAAGGTCACATTAGGCCAGGCCCATTGAGGTCTACAATGTGAGGTCCATGTGTGTTTTGACTCTCAACTATGGCTGCCATTTCTTTAACAATAAAATCATGTGATATCCTTGCTGAGATTCCCAGGCCTCTTTGGAAATCCACCCGGGGCCTAGGTCTCAGTTTCCAAGAGCGACTTTCATGCTTGGCCTATTAAAATCCCAACAAAATTCATGACAATGTTTCTCTGAGTTCAGTTCCAAAACCCAGTCTCTAAGGGGTATCACACCAGAGTTCAAGCCTACGTGTACCCAGTCATTTTTTCCAATGCCACACAAATGACCAAAATTAAAACCAAAACACTCCCACATGGCCCTCATCTTATTCCATATAGGGAATCATCTTAACCTCTGGCTGGAGGTTTCCATGAGGGGCGCAGCCCAAGACAGTGTCCAAAATCAGCTCGTTTGCCCCTCATTTGCCTAACGTCAGGGTAGCCTGGACACAGTTTCTGTGAACCAGGAGTGAACAAATAAGCCTGCCGTTAATACTTCTGTGTTCCTCCAATTTGACGCCTACTGATTTTAGATATCGATTCTTTAGGTGATTTAGAGTCATGCAAAAACACAAGCACCTCTGCAGGGCTTTGAAAAACTCATTTGACCCAAAGAATCCATATTCTCATTTGATGGAGTGCAGGAACCTAACAGAGGAAGGCAAGAGACTTTATCCACAATGAATGATATTTTTTGCCATTTTGGTTTTGGAAGCTCACATGGGATCATTCTTAAGATCCATCAGGTGCTGAGAATCTAAGTCACTGCCACACACAGGTCCAAGAGGCTGATAAAGACACATCCCTTTCGAAAGCAATTAAGCAAGAGCCACAGGTGAGGCCCATTCATTTCCATTTGAAAACTGTTTTCTTCAGGCTTCACAAAGGTGTGGCCTGAGCAAAGACCTTCCTGACATTCAGTGCAACACAACAATAAGTAAGCAAAAGGCCCAAAGCAGGGTTTCTGCACTGAGACTATCCTGGTCACACTGATATCTGAGTTTTCTGAGATGCTCGCCATTCTCCTCAGCTATCCAGTACATGGTCATGTCACAGAGCTTGGAGGTGGTACATATTTAGGACACAAATCCATGAGCCTATTCTGGAGAGTGGCCAGAATTCAGGAAGAAAACAACAACTTAGAAAGATAGCAGGTGTTGCACATCGATAAGACAAGCTGCAGTCCATTCATATATTGGGCAGGATGAATTATGGGAAGATTTATACTAGACAGGACACATCCATTAATGCATTCTCTTTTCTAATGTGTACAACAACGGACACAGTGGGATACACATAAACAGAAACACTCGCCGTGTCAAATGACTTACTAGAAACTGTCCAGTCCAATCCAAACAAACCGCCTTTCCTATCTATTCTCAGAACATGAGACAAAACAACAAACCCACACCCACTCCCACAAAGGCACCTCCTTCCCCCAAGTAGGTCTGTGACTATCCGGAGTGTCCTCTGACCAGTGGGCCATACAATGTTCCCCCGAAATGGCCTGTCTTCTCTCAGATTGTGTTTCCTTGACCAACTCTGTGAAGATGTCAGGAAAAAGTGGTTATCCACTACCTGTTTTCTCAGAAATGGTCCACCTTCAGAGCTCTCCTGACATTTGGCCATTCTCACATCATTAGGTACCAAGAAAACTGACTCTGTCCTTGGGAAATCCAAACAAGTGAGCCCACTGGGACTGGGACTGGGACTGCATCTGGGTGCCTGGCTTCTTGGATTCCAAGTTCAGAGAGTTCCATCACCAAGGAAATGAGGTATGTCACATTCTTTGGAACTGAATGAGGTCACTGCCTTGGCAACCACTTTGTCCTAACAGTTGCTGCCAAGGGTAACATAAGATGGATGTTGCCCCTACTTCCTGTGACACTTTCATAAGGTAGAATGTATATCAACCATTGGCACCCGGGAACATCTCTCCACTAAGGCCTGGTTTGGTCCCTCTTCTCTACAATGAGAAGAGAGATGCAGATTCAGAAACATCCCTTCATTCTGACCAGGTTGTTTGCCATGGAAGATGACTTTTGCTCTCTCAGTTGCTTCATACCTGTGTACAACTTCTCCAGGTATCATTTTTGCATGGACATTTGAGGTTCTCATTAGGTGGAAGGTCCCCAACTTTCCTGTATTGTAAGAACCACTCTGTCCCTGCTCTTCTGTAAAATGATTGAGGGAACAGTGTATACTTGGGGTTAAAAACAGGTTTGATTTGGGTTACGAACGATTCTGTGCGATGAATAATGGTATTGGTAACCTGCAATATTTACAAGAATATAGAGGTGATATATAATTATGAAAAGAGAAATCTAGGTATGATTTGAAGCCCAGAAGGGTTTTGCCCTTGATTGGGATACTTAGCTTTGAATTATGTTCTGCAAAGGTGTCTCAGATAATTCGATATACAATGGCATAGGACTTTGTACATTGGATGATTTAATTTAGAAGAGAACATCCAGTCAAAAAGGGATATTCAGTACAATTAGGAAGATAGTCGGTAGGTTTAGGAAGAAGAGTGAGTATAGGATTTGAACCAAAAGTTCTTTAGCAATACACTCTTGGTTATAGAGTGAATGTAAATGTCAGCTCATATGAAGAGTCAGTCACTATGTTGAACTGGGGAAAATATGTAGAAAAGCAGATATCAATAGCAACATTACGAAATCAGGCAAATCATAAAGTGAGTGATAGAATTGGACATTTTCAACAGGGTTGGGTTTGAATATATAAATTAGGAAAAAACAAAAATGTAGTCACCAATAGGATTGACAATTGACAGCATTAGGCAACCTGGACACGGATGTTTTTAGAAATCCATGTTCACCTTCCATTTAGGATTTGGTACAATCATAAGTGTGACCCTTCCATTTTTTGTCCAGAATATTACTGTGATAATGAGGTGACATGAGTATTTCTTTAACCATTTCTGGGAGCAATATATTGAAGATGTAAAATAAGAATCGGGGTACAAAGAGGTGTACCCTGTTTCTATGAACATAGAGAAAAAGCATGAATAGACCATACTGTGAATAAATAATATAACTTTTTTGAACTTGAAATAATGAATTGAACTGATATCTGAAAAGTAAAGGAAATCGTATATTGATATACAATCATTCATTCCAACCAGTGATATATCTAATGGAAATATTAGTGTTTTGGTTTATCATGAAGAGTCTGTGAGGTTTGCTTAAAAATGATTATGGAAATTCAAAATAATGTGTATGGAAAGAAGTCTCATGAAAAGACCAGTCAAGAAACCCTGAGAATACATGTGTTCAGAAGCAAGAAGTGATTAAAGTTGAAACAAATGCCTATTAATTTGTGAACTTGTGGATGAAATGTATATCCTATGATGTGCAAAAACTGAAGAAACAATAATGTACCAGTGTCGAATACAAATGAATGACAAATTACATATCATGTCCCATAGGAGTCTACTTGCATTGATGTTAGACTGGGTCAGTTACTGTAGAATAATTAGGATTTGTATGCACCATTCACTGAAGTTAGTTTTCAGTACTAGGAAACAAATATGTATTTCAGGTGGATGAATATTTCTGATTATAATCTTGTGAAAAGTGGATTATAAATCCACATACATGAACATGAATGAATTTAGAGAGTGTATATTAGACATATATATTTCATATTTTGAAAAATTTGGAGAGTATATCTATATCTATATCTACACACACACACACACACACACACACAAACACACACAACACTCACAGACATTAAAAAGTGCCAATATACATGCGAATCGAAATTCATCAGTAAATATATATCATCCACAGATGCAAACATATTTATTTTACTGAACATGAGTTTATGTATAATGTTGTTCTACTCGGACGCTCTCCTATAGGTTGAATTTTCATTTCCAACAGCATTTAGGAGGAGTGAACTCTTCTCACAATTTGTATCTGCCAAGACAGCCACCTCACAAAAATGTACGTGTGATACCTGGTAGGATTCTATATATGCATATAAATATACTTGTGTGAATAGGCTACAGAAAAGGGAAACAAGCATTCACATATTTGTTAAGTTTAAAAACACATGGAGAATATTTCAATTAAAATTTGACTAGATTTATATCTCCTACCTAATATAATGCAAATGTCACGTCCAACTATACAACATGTCTCCTCTGAAGTACTTGTATTTCTATTGTGTTGGGTTAATTTTCCCAATTATATTAGGATGAATAGTCTGAGTCTACTTGGTATGGGTTAGTGTCAGGGATTTAGTACTTCGAATGGAAAATTGGAAAATGAATCCAATGTGTATGTAAATATATGCTGCACAAATATCCTCCCGCTCTCATCCAGAAGAATGCCTTGACATTACCTTCACCCCAAGTAAGACACAATTAGAGGAGAAGAGTTACAAAATCAGTGAATACATATCTGGAATGTAAAATGCTCAGGAGCTCACAACCTTGGAGGAGGTAGAGGAGTTTCCAAAACTAAGGGACAGGGTAAACACTCCACAAACATGGAGCTCTGCTGGCCTAAAAACTTTTTGATAAACTGCCTCTGAGCTTCCGCACTTGAATTATATATTGTTTTCAAGAGATTTGGCTTCCTATGTAGTGAGACCATCAAAGCTGGGTCTACATCTATGTGACCTGGAGGACATGGTTTCTTATTTTCCAATGAACAAGATGAAGCAGTGCTGAATCCTCTCTTTGTAGGTAAACTGAGGCCACTGAAGACAAATTGTGTCCCCGTGTGGACACCGAAGCCATTTGGTCCTCCTCCACATTTTGTGGTTATTTTTCTGCTGCACTGTGAGTTTGGTATTTGTTTCCCGAAATACTAGGAGCTAAACTGGGACACAGTGCTGGAGGGAGTTCTGTCACGTGTGGTGGGTCAGGGTCTACAAGAGAATGCACCAACTAGGCTTCTATCTCTCACTGCTTGCCCCATTGCCCCCATGTCCATATCAACCTGATTCTTCATTTTCCTCTGAAAACTCTCCATATAACAAGATGCCTTTACATATAAGGGTCTGCTGGCTGCACCATGTCAGTTACAAGCCCTTTGGAATCCAATGGTAGATCCACATGGCCCTACCACGAATGTTTTATCAAACACCTCCCCACCACTGCTCTAGACCCACTACTCAGCAGGCTCCAACTTACTGGCATCTCTGTTCTACACCATTTTCATGAAACTCAGTAAGTCAAGGCACTGTCTGGTATACTCATAATCAGCAACAGGACATCCAATGTTTCTCCAGTGCCACCTGGTCATAGGAATTTCAAAAATTTCATGGTATTTATCTAGCCATTTTTCAAGCATGAAGTTGGAGGCAATGGGGGTTTCCATTCATTCAGAAAACATTAAATGGTGAGGAAGCTCATTTCAATGAATTCTCTGGAGAACTCTCACAGGCAAGGCTTCCCAAAGAGTGGAAAAAGGTCACATTAGGCCAGGCCCATTGAGGTCTACAATGTGAGGTCCATGTGTGTTTTGACTCTCAACTATGGCTGCCATTTCTTTAAGAATAAAATCATGTGATATCCTTGCTGAGATTCCCAGGCCTCTGTGGAAATCCACCCGGGGCCTAGGTCTCAGTTTCCAAGAGTGCCTTTCATGCGTGGCCTCTTAAAATCCCAACAAAATTCATGGCAATGCTTCTCTGAGTTCAGTTCCAAAACCCAGTCTCTAATAGGAATGACACCAGATTTCAAGCCCACGTACACCCAGTCATTTTTTCCAATGCCACACAAATGAACAAAATTAAAACCAAAACAAAAACCAAAACACTCCCACATGGCCCTCATCTTATTCCATATAGTCAATCATCTTAACCTCTGGCTGGAGGTTTCCATGAGGGGCGCAGCCCAAGACAGTGTCCAAAATCAGCTCGTTTGCCCCTCATTTGCCTAAAGTCAGGGTAGCCTGGAAACCGTTTCTGTGAATGAGGAGTGAACAAATAAGCCTGCCTTTAATACTTCTGTGTTTCTCCAATTTGAGGCCAACTGAATTTAGGTATCGATTCTTTAGGTGATTTCGAGTCATGCGAAAACACAAGCACCTCTTCAGGGCTTTGAAGAACTCATTTGACCCAAAGAATCCCTATTCTCATTTGATGGAGTGCAGGAACCTAACAGAAGAAAGCAAGAGACTTCATTCACAATGAATGATATTTTTTGCCATTTTGGGTTTGGAAGCTCACATGGGATCATTCTTAAGATCCATCAGGTGCTGAGAATCTAAGTCACAGCCACACACAGGTCCAAGAGTCTGATAAAGACACATCCCTTTCCAAAGCAATTAAGCAAAGAGCCACAGGGGAGGCCCATTCATTTCCATTTGAAAACTGTTTTCTTCAGGCTTCACAAAGGGGTGGCCTGAGGCAAAGACCTTCCAGACATTCAGTGCAACACAACAATAAGTAAGCAAAAGGCCCAAAGCAGGGTTTCTGCACTGAGACTTTCCTGGTCACACTGATATCTGAGTTTTCTGAGATGCTCGCCATTCTCTTCAGCTATCCAGTACATGGCCATGTCACAGAGCTTGGAGGTGGTACCATTTTGGACACAAATCCATGAGCCTATTCTGGAGAGTGGCCAGAATTCGGGAAGAAAACAACAACTTAGAAAGATAGCAGATGTTGCACATCGATAAGACAAGCTGCAGTCCATTTATATATTGGCAGGATGAATTATGGGATGATTTATACTAGACAGGACACATCCATTAATGCATTCTCTTTTCTAATGTCTACAACAATGGACACAGTGGAATACACAGAAACAGAAACACTCGCCGTGTCAAATGACTTACTAGAAACTGTCCACTCCAAACCAAACAAACCTACTTTCCTATCTATTCTCAGAACATGAGACAAAACAACAAACCCACACGCACTCCCACAAAGGCACCTCCTTCCCCCAAGTAGGTCTGTGACTATCTGGGGTGTCCTCTGACTGGTGGGCCATACTATGTTTTCCCGAAATGTCCTGTCTTCTCTCCGATCTTGTTTCCTTGAACAACTCTGTGAAGAAGTCAGGAAAAAGTGGTTAGCCACTACCTGTTTTCTCAGGAAAGGTCCATCTTCAGAGCTCTCCTGGCATTTGGCCTTCCTCACATCATTAGGTACCAAGAAAACTGACTCTGTCCTTGGTAAATCCAAACAAGTGAGCCCACTGGGACTGGGACTGGGACTGCCTCTGGCTGCCTGGCTTCTTGGATACCAAGTTAAGAGAGTTCCATCACCAAGGAACTGAGGTATGTCACATTCTTTGGAACTGAATGAGGTCACTGCCTTGGCAACCACTTTGTCCTAACAGTTGCTTCCAAGGGTAACATAAGATGGAGTTTGCCCCTACTTCCTCTGACACTTTCATAAGGTAGAATGTATATCAACCATTGGCACCCTGGAACAGCTCTCCACCCAGGCCTGGTTTGGTCCATGTTCTCTACAATAAGAAGAGAGAGGCCGATTCAGACACATCCCTTCATCCTGACCAGGTTGTTTGCCATGGAAGATGACTTTTGCTCTCTCAGGTGCTTCATACCTGCTTACAACTTCTCCAGGTATGATTTGTGCATGGACATTTGAGGTTCTCTTAATGTGGAAGGTCCCCAACTCTCCTGTATTGTAAGAACCACTCTGTCCCTGCTCTTCTGTAAAATGATTGAGGGAACAGTGTATACTGGGGGTTAAAAACAGGTTTGATTTTGGTTATGTATGACTCTGTGCGATGAATAATGGTATTGGGAACCTGAAATATTTACAAGAATATTGAGGTGAAATATAAGTATGAAAACAGAAATCTAGGTATGATTTGAAGCCCAGAAGGGTTCTGCCCTTGATTGGGATAGTGAACTTTGAATTATGTTCTGCAAATTTGTCTCAGATAATTTGATATACAATGGCATAGGACCTTGTACATTGGATGATTGAATTTAGAAGAGAACATCTAGTCAAAAAGGGATATTCAGTAGGATTAGGAAGATAGTCAGTAGGTTTCGGAAGAAGAGTGAGTATAGGATTTGGACCAAAAGTTCTTTAGCAATAGACTTTCAGTTATAGAGTGAAAGTATATTTCAGCACATATGAAGAGTCAGTCACTATGTTGAACTGGGGAAAATATGTAGAAAAGCAGATATCAATAGAAACATTACGAAATCAGGCAAAGTATAAAGTGAGTGATAGAATTAGACATTTTCAACAGGGTTGAGTTTGAATATATAAACTAGGAAAAAACAAAAATGTAGTCACCAATAGGATTGACAATTGACAGCATTAGGCAACCTGGAAATGGATGTTTTTAGAAATCCATGTTAACTTTCCATTTAGGCTTTGGTACAATCATAAGTATGACCTTTCCATTTTTTGTCCAGAATATTACTGTGATAATGAGGTGACATGAGTAATTCTTTCACCATTTCTGGGAGCAATATATTGAAGATGTAAAATAGAATCGGGGGTAGAAAGAGGTGTACCCTGTTTCTATGAACATAGAGAAAAAGCATGAATAGACCATACTGTGAATAAATAATATAACTTTTTTGAACTTTAAATAATGAATTGAACTGATATCTGAAAAATTAAAGGAAGTCGTATATTGATATACAATCATTCATTCCAACCAGTTATATATCTAATGGAAATATTAATGTTTTGGTTTATCATAAAGAGTGTGTGAGTTTTGCTTCAAAATGATTATGGAAATTCAAAATAATGTGTTTGGAAAGAAGTCTCATGAAAAGACCATTCAAGAAACCCTGACAATACATGTGTTCTGAAGCAAGAAGTGATTAAAGTTGAAACAAATGCCTATTAATTTGTGAACTTGTGGATGAAATGTATATCCTATGATGTGCAAAAACTGAGGAAACAATAATGTAGCAGTGTCGAATACAAATGAATGACAAATTACATATCATGTCCCATAGGAGTCTACTTGCATTGATGTTAGACTGGGTCAGTTACTGTAGAATAATTAGGATTTGTATGCACAATTCACTGAAGTTAGTTTTCAGTACTAGGAAACGAATATGTATTTCAAGTGGATGAATATTTATGATTATAATCTTGTGAAAAGTTGATTACAAATCCACATACATGAACATGAATGAATTTAGAGAGTGTATATTAGACACATATATTCCATATTTTGAAAAATTTGGAGAGTATATCTATATCTATATCTACATCTATATATATATCTATATATATCTATCTATTTATATATATATATATATATATATATATACACACACACACACACGCACACACACACACACACACACACACACACAACACTCACAGACATTAAAAAGTACCAATATAAATGCCAATCGAAATTCATCAGTAAATATATATCATCCACAGATGCAAACATATTTATTTTACTGAACATGAGTTTATGTATAATGTTGTTGTACTAGGACGCTCTCCTATAGGTTGAATTTTCATTTCCAACAGCATTTAGGAGGAGTGAACTCTTCTCACAATTTGTATCTGCCAAGACAGCCACCTCACAAAAATGTACATGTGATACCTGGTAGGATTCTATATATGCATATAAATATACATGTGTGAATAGGCTACAGAAAAGGGAAACAAGAATTCACATATTTGTTAAGTTTAAAAACACATGGAGAATATTTCAATTAAAATTTGACTAGATTTATAACTCCTACCTTATATAATACAAATGTCAAGTCCACCTATACAACATGTCTCCTCTGAAGTGCTTGTATTTCTATTGTGTTGGGTTAATTTTCCCCATTATATTAGGATGAACTGTCTAAGTCTACCAGGTATGGGTTAATGTCAGGGATTCAGTACTTCGAATGGAAAATTTGAAAATGAATCCAATGCGTATGTAAATATATGCTGCACAATTTCCTCCCGCTCTCATCCAGAAGAATGCCTTGACATCACCTTCACCCCAAGTAAGACACAATTAGAGGAGAGGAGTTACAAAATCAGTGAATACATATCTGGAATGGAAAATGCTCAGCAGTTCACAACCTTGGAGGTGGTAGAAAAGTTTCCAAAACTAAGGGACAGGGTAAACACTCCACAAACATGGAGCTCTGCTGGCCTAAAAACTTTTTGAGAAACTCCTCTGAGATTCCGCACTTGAAATATATGTTGTTTTCAGGAGATTTGGCTTCCTTTGTAGTGAGACTATGAGAGCTGGGTCTGCATCTATGTGACCAGGAGGACATGGTTTCTTATTTTCCAAAGAACTAGATGAAGCAGTGCTGAATCCTCTCTTTGTAGGTTAACTGATGCCACTGGAGACTAAGTGTCTCCCCGTGTGGACTGTGAAGCCATTTGGTCCTCCTCCACTTTTTGTGGTGTTTTTCCTGCTGCACTGTGAGTTTGGTATTTGTTTCACAAAATACTAGGAGCTAAACTGGGATACAGTGCTGGAGGGAGTTGTGTCACATGTGGTTGGTCAGGGTCTGCAAGGGAATGCACCAAATAGGCTTCTGTCTCTCACAGCTTGGCCCATTGCCCCCTTGTCCATATCAACCTGATTCTTCATTTTCCTCTGAAGACTCTCCAAATAACAAGATGCCTTTACATATAAGGGTCTGCTGGCTGCACCATGTCAGTTACAAGCCCTTTGGAATCCAATGGTAGATCCACATGGGCCTACCACGGATGTTTTATCAAACACCTCCCCACCACTGCTCTAGACCCACTACTCAGCAGGCTCCAACTTACTGGCATCTCTGTTCTACACCATTTTCATGAAACTCAGTAAATCAAGGCACTGTCTGGTATACTCATAATCAGCAACAGGACATCCAATGTTTCTCCAGTGCCACCTGGTCATAGGAATTTCAAAAATTTCATGGTATTTATCTAGCCATTTTTCAAGCATGAAGTTGGAGGCACTGTGGGTTTCAATTCATGCAGCAAACATTAAATGGTGAGGAAGCTCATTTCAATGAAATCTCTGGAGATCTCTAAAAGGCAAGGCTCCCCAAAGAGTGGACAAAAGGTCACATTAGGCCAGGCCCATTGAGGTCTACAATGTGAGGTCCATGTGTGTTTTGACTCTCAACTATGGCTGCCATTTCTTTAAGAATAAAATCATTTGAGTTTCCCAGGCCTCTGTGGAAATCCACCCGGGGCCTAGGTCTCAGTTTCCAAGAGCGACTTTCATGCGTGGCCTCTTAACATCCCAACAAAATTCATGGCAATGCTTCTCTGAGTTCATTTCCAAAACCCAGTCTCTAAGGGGAATCACACCAGAGTTCAAGCCCACGTGGACACAGTCATTTCTTCCAACTGTCACACAAATGACCAAAATTAAAACCGAAACACTCCCACATGGCCCTCATCTTATTCCATATAGTAACTCATCTTAACCTCTGGCTGGAGATTTCCATGAGGGGCGCAGCCCAAGACAGTGTCCAAAATCAGCTCGTTTGCCCCTCATTTGCCTAAAGTCAGGGTGGCCTGGACACCGTTTCTGTGAACCAGGAATGATCAAAGAAGCCTGCCGTTAATTCTTCTGTGTTTCTCCAATTTGAGGCCTACTGATTTCAGGAATACATTCTTTATGTGATTTAAAGTTATTCGAAAACCCAAGCACCTCTGCAGAGATTTGAAGAACTCATTTGACCCAAAGAATCCCTATTCTCACTTATGGAGTTCACGATTTTAACAGAGGAAGGCAAGAGAATTCATCCACAATGAAAGATTTTTTGCCCTTATGGTTTTGGATGCACGCAGGGGATCATTTTTAGATTCATCAGGTGCTGAGAATCTAAGTCACAGCCACACACATGGCCAAGAGGCTGATTCAGACACATCCTTTCCCAAAGCAATGAAGCCAGAAGCCACAGGAGATGCCCATTCATTTCCATTTGAAAACTGTTTTCTTCAGGCTTCACAAAGGGGTGGCCTGAGGCAAAGACCTTCCTGACATTCAGTGCAACACAACAATAAGTCAGCAAAAGGCCCAAAGCAGGGTTTCTGCACTGAGACATTCCTGGTCACACTGATATCTGAGTATTCTGAGATGCTCTCCATTCCCTTCAGCTATCCAGTACATGGCCATGTCACAGAGCTTTTAGGTGGTACATATCTTGGAGAGAAAACCATGAGCCTATTCTGGATATTGGCCAGAATTCAGGAAGAAAACAGGAACTTAGAAAGATAGCAGGTGTTGCCCATCGATAAGGAAAGCCTCAGACCATTAATAAATTTGGCAGGATACATGCTGGGATGCGTTCTACTAGACAACACAAATCCATTGATCCATTCTCTTTTCAACTGTCTACAACCACGGACACAGTGGGATTCAGAGACATAGAAACACTCGCCTTGTCAAATGACTTACTAGAAACAGTTCACTCGAAACCAAACAAACCGCCGCTACTACCTATTCTCAGAACATTAGACAAAACCACAAACACACACACACATACATAGGCACCTCCTTCCCCCAAGTAGGACTGTGACTATCCAGAGTGTTCTATGACTGGTGGGTCATACTATGTTCCACTGAAATGGCCTGTCCTTTCTCAGATCTGGTCTCCTTGTCCAACTCTGTGAAGTTGTCAGGAGCCAGTGGTGAGCCACTACCTGCTTTCTCAGAAAAGGCCCCTCTTCAGAGCTTTCCTGGCATTTGGCCATCCACACATCAGTAGTTACCAAGAAACTCTGACTCTCTCCTTGGTAAATCAAAAAAATTGAGACCCCTGGGACTGGGACTGTGACTGGCTCTGAGTGCCTGGCTTCCTGGATACCAAGTTCAGACAGTTCCATCACCAAAGAAGTGTGATGAGGTCACTTCCTTCAGGAACTGAATGAGGTCACTATCTTGGCAACCTCTTTGCCTTCACAGTTGCTTCCAAAGGTCCCATGATATGGAGGCTGCCCCTACTTCCTGTGATACTTTCACAGGTTATAATGGTATATCAACCATAGGCACCTAGGGACAGCTCTCCACATAGGCCTGTTTTGGTCCATCTTATCTATATGAAAAAAAGAGAGGCTCATTCAGACACAACCCTTTATCCTGACCAGGTTATTCACCATGGAAGATGTCTTTTGCTCTCTCAGGTCCTTCATAGCTGCCTACATCTTCTCCATGGATCATTTCTGCATGGGCCTTTTAGGTTGTCAGCAGGTGGAGAATCCCCTACATGCCTGTATTTTGAGACCAACTCTGTCCCTGCTCTTCTGAAAAGTTAGATTGAGGGATCAGTGTATGGTTAAGGTTAATAACATGTTTGATTTGGGTTAGGAATCATTCCGCTCAATTAATAATGGTATTGGGAACCTGTGACATTTTTAAGAATATATAGGTGAAATATAAGTATGAAAACAGAAATCTAGGTAAGATTTGAAGCCCAGAAGGGCATTGGGCCTTTGATTGGGATACTTAGCATTGAATTATGTTATGCACAGATGTCTCAGATAAATCGATATACAATGAAATAGGACCTTGTACCTTGGATGATTGAATGTAGAAGAGAACATCCAATCAAACAGGGATAGTCTGTAGGATCAGGAAGATAGTCGGTAGGTGTTGAAATGAGGGCGAGTATAGACTTTGGACCAAAAGTTCTTTAACAATAGGGTTTCGGTTAGAGAGTGAATGTCAATATCAGCACATGTTTAGGGTCACTCACAATGATGAACTGGGGAAAATATGTAGCAAAGCAGATATCAATAGAGATATTAGGAAATCAGGTATAGTACAAAGTGAGTGATAATATTAGACATTTTCAACAGGGTTGAACTTGACTGTATAATCTTAGGGAAAAATAAATATGGAGTCACAAATAGATTGACATTTGAGAGCATTAGGCAATTTAGACATAGATGTTTTAGTAATCCATGGTCAATTTCCATTTAGGCTTTGGTACAATCATAAAGGTGAACTTTGCATTTTGTGTCCATATTATTACAGTGATAAAATGTATATGTAGATCAGGTGGAGTATTTCTTCCACTGTTTCTGGGAGCAATATTTTGAAGATGCATAAATTAGTATTGGGGGTACAAATGGGTGTACCATGTGTTTATGAATATTGAGATAATGCATGAAGAGACCATACTGAGAATTAAAAATATAACTGGTTCCAACTTTAAATAATGGAATGAATTGATATCTGAAAATATACATGAAATCTTATATTGATACACATACATTCATTACAACCATTTATACATCTAATGGAAGTATTAGGGTTATGGATAATCATGAAAATTGTGTATATTTTGCTTCAAAAATCATTATGAAAATCAAAAATAATGTGTTTGGAAAGAAGTTTCATGATAAGACCAGTCAAGTAACCTGCAGGAATACGTGTGTTCTGAAGCAGGAAGTGATTGAAAGTGAAACAAATACCTGTAAATTTGATAACTTTTGGATTAAATATATATCCTATGATGTGCAAAAAAAGAAGAAATAGTAATTTACCAGTGTTGAATAGGAATAAACGTCAAAATACATAACATGTCCCATAGGAATCAACTTGCTTTGATATTAAACTGGGTCAGTTACTATAAAAATATTAGGATTTGTGTGCACCGTTCACTGAAGTTAGCTTTCAGTACTAGGTAACAAATATGAATTTCAGGTGGATGAATATTTCTGGAATAATCTTCTGAAAAGTTGATTATAAATCCAAGTACATGAACATGAATAAGTTTATGGAGTGTATAAAAGACACATATATTTCATGTTTTGAAGAACCTGGAGAATATATATATATATACAAAAAACACACACAGAGACATTAAAAACTGGCAATATATATGCCAATAGAAATTCATCATGAAATATATATCATCCATTGAAGCAAAAATATTTATTTTACTAAACATGGATTTAAGTAAAATGTTGTTAAACTAGGAAGCTCACCCATAGGTTGAATTTTCAGTTCCAACAGTGTTTAGGAGGAGTGATCTCTTCTCACAATTTGTATCTGCCATGTCATCCACCTCACAAAAATATAAGTGTGATACCAGGTAGGATTCAATATGTGCATTAAAAATACATGTTCTGAATTGGCTTCAGAGAAAGGGAAACAAGAATTCACATATTTGTTAACTTTAAATCACATGGAGAACTTTTTCATTTAAAAATTGACTAGATTTGTAACACCTACCCTTTATCATGCAAAAGGCAAGTCCAACTATACAACAGGCCTCCTCTGAACTGGTTGTATTTCTATTTTGTTTGGGTTATTTTTCTCCATCATATTAGGATTAGTAGTGAGAGTCTAGTAGGGTATGGGTAAGTGTCAGGGATTCAGAATTTCGAATGGAAAATAGGAAAATTAATCTCATGTGTACTCAAATATGTGCTACACAAAAATCTCCCCACTCTGATCCAGAACAATGCCTTGACATTTCCTTCACCACAAGTAAGACACAATTAGAGGAGAAGAGTTAGAAAATTTGTGAATACATATCCGGAATGGAAAATGCTCAGGAGTTCACAACCTTGGAGTTGGGAGAGGAGTATCCAAAAGTAAGGGATAGGGTAAACACTCCACAAACATGAAGTTCTTTTGGCCTAAAGACTTCTTGACAAACTGCCTCTGAGTTTGGGCACTTAAAGTATATGTTGTTGTCAGGAGATTTAGCTTCCTTTGTAGTGAGACCATCAAATCTGGAATGGCATCTATGTGACCTGGAGGACATGGTTTCTTGTTTTCCAATGAACATTAGGCAGCAGTGATGAATTCTATCTTTGTCGGCAATTTTTGGCCACCTGGGTCTAAGTGTCTGCCCGCGTGGACTGTGAAGTCATTTGGTCATCCTCCACTTTTCGTGGTGTTTCTGGCTGCTGCACTCGTAGTTTGGTGTTGCTTCAAAAAATACAAGGAGTTCATCAGGGACACAGTGCTGGAGGGAGTTCTGTCAGGTGTGGTGGGTCAGGGTTTACAGGAGAATGCACCAACCAGGCTTCTATCCCACATAGCTTGCCCCCTTGACAAGAGCAACCTGATTCTGAACATTGCCCTGAAACCCCTCTATATAATAAGATGCCTTTACATATAAGGGTCTGCTGGCAGCAGCATGTCAGTCACAAGCCATTTGGAAGTCAAAGACATATTCACATGGCCCCACCACAGATGTTTATCACACACCTTCACACCACAGCTCTAGGCCCACTACTCAGCAGGCTCCAACTTACAGGCATCTCTGTTCTACTCCATTTTCATAAAACCCAGTCAATCAAGGCATTGTCTGGTACACTCATGATCAGGAACCAGATATCCAAAGGTTCTCCAGTGCCACCTGGTCATGGGAATTTCAAACCTTGCATGGTATTTATCTAGCCATTTTTCAAAAATGAATTTGAGACACTCTGGGTTTCAATTAATTCAGGAACCATTAAATGGTGAGGAAGCTCATTTCAATGAAAGCTCTAGAGAACTCTCATAGGCAAGGCTACAGAAACAGAGGCCAAATGGTAACATAAGCAAGGCCCATTGAGGTCTACAATGTTAGGTCCATGTGTGTTTTGACTCTCATCGATGGCTGCCAAGTCTTTCAGAATAAAACCATGTGATATCCTTGCAAAGATTCCCAGTTTTCTGTGCAAAGCCACCCTGGGCCTAGATCACAGATACCAAGAGCGAATCTCATGCGTGGCCTCCTAAAATCTCAAAACAATTCATGGCAATACTTCACTGAGGTCAGTTCCAGAAAGCAGTCTCTAAGTGGAATCACACAACAGTTCAAGCCCAGGTGAACACAGTTATCTCTTCCAACTGACACACAAATGACCACAATTAAAACCAAAACACTTCGACATGGTCCTCATTTTCTTCCATATAGACACTCATCATAACCTCTGGCTGGAGGTTTTCATGAGGAGCGCAGTCCAAGACAGTGTCCAAAATAAGCTCCCTTGCCACTCATTTGCTAAAGTCAGGGTGGCCTGGACATACTTTCTGTGAACCAGGCGTGATGAAATAGGCATGCTGTGAAGACTACACCGCTTCTCTACTTTGAGGCCAACTGACTCAGAGGTTAAGATTCTTTATGTGAATTGGAGTCATGAGAAAACCCAAGCACCTCTGCAGGGCTTTGGAGAACTCCTCTGACCCAAAGGATCCCTATTGATGGAAGTCAGGAACCTCACAGAGGAAGGCGAGACGTCATCCACAAGGACTGCTCTTTTGGCCATTTTGGTTTTGGATGCACACATGGGATCTTTCTTTAGATCCATCAGGTGCTGAGAATCTAAGCCACAGCCTCACACAGGGCCAAGAGGCTAAATCACACACATCCCTTTCCAAAGCAATAAAGCAAAGGGCCACAGGTGATGCCCATTCATTTCCATTTGAAAACTGTTTTCCTCAGGCTTCACAAAGGGGTGGCCTGAGGCAAAGAACTTCTTGAAATTAAGGGCAACAGAACATTATGTAAGCAAAAGGCCCAAAGCAGGGTTTCTCCACTGATACTTTACTGGTCACACTGATATCTGAGTTTTCTGAGATGCTCGCCATTCCCTGCAGATATCCAGTACATGGCCATGTCACAGAGCTTGGAGGTGGTACATATCTTGGACAAAAAAACATGAGCCAATTCTGGAGATTGGAAAGAATTCAGGAAGAAAATTGGTAATTAGGAAGATAGTAGGTGTTGCCCATCCTTAAGGAAAGCCGCAACCCATTCATAAATTGGGCAGGTTGAATGCTGGGAAGCTTTCTACTAGACAGGACAAATACATTGATGCATTCTCGTTTCTAATGTATACAACCACGGACACAGTGGAATACACAGACATAGAAACACTCGCCTTGTCAAACGACTTACTAGAAACAGTACACTCCAAAAAAAAAAAAAAAAACAAAAACTATCCGCCTTTCCTACCTATTCTCAGAAGATGAGACAAAATCATAAACCCACAACCACACCCACAAAGTCACCTCCTTCCCCCAAGTAGGTCTGTGACTCTACGGAGTGTCCTCTGACTGGTGGGCCATACAATGTTTCCCCGAAATGTCCTGTCCTGTCTCAGATCTGGTCTACTTGGCCAACTCTTTTAAGTTGTCAGAAGGGAATTTTGAGCCACTACCTGCTTTCTCAGGAAAGGCCCCTCTTCAGAGCTCTCCTTGCTTTTGGCATCATAATATCAGTAGGAACAAAGAAAGACTGACTCTGTCTTTGGTAAATCCAAGCAAGTGAGCCCACTGGGACTGGGACTGGGACTGGCTCTGTGTGCCTGGCTTCCAGGATCCCAAGTTCAGAGAGATCCATCACGAAGGAAGTGAGGTGAGGTCACTTCCTTCAGGAACTGAATGAATTCACTGTCTTGTAAACCATTTTGTCCTAATAGTTGCTTCCAAGGGTCCCATTAGATGGAGGGTTCCCCTACTTCCTCTGAAATGTTCACAAGTTAGAATGGTATGTCAACCTTAGGAACCCGGGAATAGCTATCCACACAGGCCTGGTTTGGTCCTTCTCCTCTACATTAAGAAGAGAGAGGCTGATTCAGACACATCCCTTCATCCTGACCAGGGTGTTTGACATGGAAGATGACTTTTGCTCTCTCAGGTCCTTCATAGATGACTATATCTTCTCCAGGGTTCATTTCTACATGGATCTTTGAAGTTCTCAGCAGGTGGAAGATCCCCTACATTCCTGTCTTGTAAGACCAACTCTGTCCCTGCTTTTCATTAAATTTAGATTGAGGGAACAGTGTATTCTTAGGGTTAATAAAATGTTTGAATTGGGTTAGGAATCATTCTGCGGGATGAATAATGGTATTGGGAACCTGTGATATTTATAAAAATATAGAGGTTAAATATATGAATAAAAACAGAAATCTAGGTAATTTTGAAGCCTAGAGGGCATTGGGCCCTTGATTGGGATACTTAACTTTGATTTACATTGTGCACAGATGTCTCAGAAAAATAGATATATAATGGCATAGAACCTTGTACCTTGGATGATTGAATGTCGAAGAGAACATCCAGTCAAAAACGGATAGTCGGTAGGATTAGGTAGATAGTAGGTTTAGGAAGAAGTGTCAATATAGGATTTGGAATATATGTTCTATCGCAATAGTGTTTTGGTTAGAGAGTGAAAGTAAACATAACTTCATGTGAAGGGTCAGTCACAATGATGAACTGGGGAAAATATGTAGGAAACCACATATCAATAGAGACATAATGAAATCAGGCAAAGTATAAAGTGAGTGATATGATTAGGCATTTTCAACAGGGTAGAGTTTGAATATATAATCTCTGGAAGAAACAAATATGTAGTCACCAACAGGATTGATAATTGAGAGGATTAGGCAACATGGACAGGAATGTTTTTAGTAATCCATGTTCACTTTCCATTCAGACTCCGGTACAATCATAAGTGTGACATTTACTTTTTGTGTCCCGAATATTACTGTGATAAAATGTGTATGTAGATCTGGTGACATGAGTATTTCTTACACCATTTCTGGCAGTAATATTTAGAAGACATATACATAAGTATTGGTTGTACAAAGAGGTGTGCCCTGTGTCTATGAATATAGAGATAATGCATGAATTGACCACACTGTGAATAAATAATATAGCTGATTCCACTTTAAATAATGGATGGAATTGATATCTGAAAATATTTAAGATATCTTATATTGATATAAAATCATTCATTCCAACCAGTTATACATCTATTGTTAATATTAGTGTTATTGTTTATCATGAACGGTGTCTGAGTTTCGCTTCAAAAATGATTATGAAAATTGAAAATAATGTGTTTTGTAAAGAAGTCTCATGAAAAGACCAGTCAAGAAACATGGATGAATACATGTGTTCTGAAGAAGGAATTGATTGAAAGTGAAACAAATGCCTATAAATTTGCGAAACTGTGGATGAAAAATATATCCTATGATGTGCATAAACTGAAGAAATCATAATGTACCAGTGTTGAATAAAAATGAACGTCAAAACACACAGCATGTCCCATTGGAATCTACTCGCATTGATGTTAAACTGGGTCAGTTACTGTAGAAATATTAGGATTTGTATGCAACATTCACTGAAGTTAGTTTTCACTAGTAGGAAAAAATATGTATTTCAGGTGGATGAATATTTCTGAGAATAATCATGTGAAAATTTGATTATAAATCCACATACATGAATATGAATGAATTTAGGAAGTGTGTAATAAGACACATATATTTCATATTTTGAAAAATCTGGAGACTGTATATATATATATATATATATATATATATATATATATATATATATACACACAGACATTAAAAAGTAGCAATATATATGCCAATCGAAATTCACCATGAAATATAAATCATCCACAGATGCAAAAATATTCATTTTACTGAACATGGATTTATGTATAATGTTGTTCATCTAGGAAGCTCACCCATAGGTTTAATTTTCTGTTCCAACAGTGTTTAGGAGCTGTGATGTCTTCTCGCAATTTGTATCTGCCAAGTAAGCCACCTCACAAGATTGTACGAGTGGTACCAGGTAGGATTCTGTATGTGCATATAAAAATACATGTGCTGAATATGCTACGGAGAAAGGGAGACACGAATTCATACATTTGTTTACTTTAAAAACACATGGAGAACTCTTTCAATTAAAAAAATTAACTAGTTTATACCTTCTACCCAATATAATGCAAAAGACAATTCCAACTACACACCATGCCTTCTCTGAACTGCTTGTATTTCTATTCCGTTTGGGTTATTTTACTCCACCATATTAGGATTAGTAGTCAGAGTCTAATAGGGTATATGTTAGTGTCAGGGATTTAGTATTCTGAATGGAAAATTGGAAAATGAATCCAATGTGTATGCAAATATGTGCTACACAAAATTTTTCCCACTCTCATCCAGAACAATGCCTTGACAATACTTTCACCCCAAGTAAGACACAATTAGGGAAAAAGAGTTAGGAATTCTGAGAATACAAATCTGGAATGGAATATGATCAGTAGTTCACAAACTTGGAGGTGGTAGAGGAGTTTCCAAAAGTAAGGGACAGGGTCAAAACTCTCCATATAACAAGATGCCTTT
Source organism: Callospermophilus lateralis (assembly GCF_048772815.1). Lineage (NCBI taxonomy): Eukaryota > Metazoa > Chordata > Mammalia > Rodentia > Sciuridae > Callospermophilus > Callospermophilus lateralis. The sequence continues at coordinate 349,342 of NW_027514489.1, forward strand.
ACAAATAAGGGTCTGCTGGCTGCATCCTGTCAGTCACAAGGCATTTGGAAGCCAATGGCAGATCGAAATGGCCCCAGCGCATATTTTGTGTCACACACCTGCCCAACATTGCTCTAGGCCCACTGCTCAGCAGGCTCCAACTTACTGGCATATCTGATCTACACCATTTTCATGAAACCCAGTCAATCAAGGCACCGTCTGGTATACTCATGATCAGCAACAGGACATCCAAAGTTTCTCCAGTGCCACCTGGTCATGGGAATTTCAAAAATTTCATGGTATTTATCTAGCCATTTTTCAAGGATGAAGTTGGAGGCACTATGGGTTTCAATTAATTCAGGAACCATTAAATGGTGAGGAAGCTCATTTCAATGAATGCTCTGAAGAACTCTCACAGGCAAGTCTTCCCAAAGAGTGGCCAAAAGGTCACATGAAGCAAGCCAGACCCATTGAGGTCTACAATGTGAGTTCCATGTGTGTTTTGACTCTCAACTATGGCTGCCAAGTCTTTAAAAATAAAATCATGTTATATCCTGGCTGAGATTCCCAGTGCTCTGTGGAAATCCACACTGGCCTTAGATCTCAGTTTCCAAGGGTCACTCTCATGCGTGGCCTAATAAAATCCCGACAAAATTTATGGCAATACTGCTCTGAGGTCAGTTCCAGAACTCAGTCTCTAATGGGAGTCACACCAGAGTTCAAGCCCAGGTGGACCCAGTCATCTCTTCCAACCACGATACAAATGTCCACAATTAAAACCAAAACACTCCCACATGGCCCTCATCTTCTTCCATATAGACACTAATCATTACCTCTGGTAGCAGGTTTCCATGAGGGGCGCAGCCCACAACAGTGTCCAAAATAAGCTCCCTTTTTCCCTCATTTTCCTAAAGTCTGTGTGGCCTAGACACCCTTCCTGTTAACCAAGAGTGATCAAATAGGCATGCCGTTAATGCTGCTTTGCTTCTCCAATTTGAGGAAAATTACTGTGCGGTTTAGATTCTTTATGTGAACTGGAATCATGAGAAAACCCATGCACCTATAGGCTAGCCTCTACAGGGCTTTAAATATCTCATTTGACCCAAAGTATCACTATTCTCACTTAATGGAGGTCAGGAACTTTACATAGGAAGGCGAGAGACTTCATCTACAATATCTGCTCTTTTAGCCATTTTTGTATTGGATGCACACATGAGATATTTCTTTGGATCCATCTAGTGCTGAGAATCTAAGCCACAGCCTCACACAGTGCCAAGAGGCTGATTCAGACACATCCCTTTCCAAAGCAATTAAGCACAGAGCCACAGGTGATGCCCATTCATTTCAATTTGAGAACTCTTTTCTTCAGGCTTCACAAAGGGGAGGCCTGAGGCAGAGACCTTCCTGACATTCAGGGCAATAAAACAATAGGTAAGCAAAAGGCACAAATCAGGCTTTCTCCACTGAGACTTTACTGGTCATACTGATATCTGAGTTTTCTAAGAAGCTCGTCATTCCCTTCAGGTATCCAGTACATGTCCATGTCACAGAGCTTGGAGGTGGTACATATCTTGGGCACAAAAGCATGAGCGTATTCTTTAGAGAGGCCAGAATTCAGGAAGAAAACAGGAACTTTGGAGGATAGCAGATGTTGCCCATCCATAAGTCAAGTAGCAGTCCATTCATAAATTGGGCAGTATGAAGGCTGGCAAGCTTTCTACTAGACAGGACACATCCATTGATGCATTCTCTCTTCTTATGTCTACAACCACGAACACCGTTTTATATACAGACATAAAAACACTCGCCTTGTCAAAGTACTTACCAGAAAGAGTTCACTCAATCCAAACAAACCACCTTTGATACCTATTCTCAGAACAAGTGAAAACCACAAACCTACACCTACACCCATAAAGGCACCTCATTTCCCTAAGTAATTCTGAGACTATTTGGAGTGTCCTCTGACTAGTGGGCCACAGTATGTTCCCTTTAAATGGCATGTTCTCTCTCAGATCTGTCCTCCTTAGCCAACTCTGTAAAGTTGTCAGGAGCCAGCATTGAGCAACTACCTTTTTCTCAGGAAAGGCCCCTCTTCAGAGCTCTCTTGGCATTTTGCCATCCTCACATGAGTAGGTACCAAGAAAGACTGACTCTGTCTTTGGTAAATCCAAACAAGTGAGACCACTGGGACTGGGACTGGGACTGGCTCTGTGTGCCTGGCTTCCTGGATCCCAAGTTCAGATAGTTCCATCAACAAGGAAGTGAGGTGAGGTCAATTCCTTCAGGAACTGAATGAGGTCACTGCCTTGGCAACCACTTTGTCCTAACATTTGCTTCCAAGGGTCCCATGAGATGCAGGCTGCCCCTACTACCTGTGACAGTTTCACAAGTTAGAATGGTATATCAACCATAGGCACCCGGGAACAACTCTCTAAACAGGCCTGGTTTGGTCCATCTTCTCTACATTAAAATTTGAGAGCCTGATTCATACACAACCCTTCATACTGACCAGGTTGTTTTCCATGGAAGATGACTTTTGCTCTCTCAGGTCCTTCATAGCTGCCTACATCTTCTCCAGTGATCATATCTGCATGGATCTTTGAGGTTCTCAGCAGATGAACAATCCCCTACATTCCTGTATTGTAATACCAACTCTGTGCCTGCTCTTCTGTAAAGTTAGATTGAGGGAAGAGTGTATGGTTATGTTTAATAACATGTTTGATATGGGTTAGGAATTATTCTGCTGGATGAATAATGGTATTGGGAACCTGAGATATTTATAAGAATATAGAGTTGGAATATTGTAATGGTCGGGCAGGCATAGGAGGAAGAGACCACCAAGAGACTGTCTCATGCAACAACTAAGGGTTTATTGAGGGTCCAGCATGCTGGGGCTCAGAGCTCACTTGAATAGAGCAGAGAGTCCTGAGAACAGCTTAAACAGAGCTTATATACTTTCCTTGGAGAGGGCAGGGAGGGAAATTTATTGATGCGTCAGGGAGAGTGGGCAGTTTGCTTTCAACGGGATGATGGAGTACATTCTGCAGTTTGGCAGTTGGGGACAGCACATTCTGAGAACAAGATTAGCAAACAGTTCTCAAGATTTCAACAGTGTTTTATTAAGCATACAGAAAAATAGGAAGTGACAAGTACCTATTTTATTAACTTTTTATTCCCCAATTCTTCTTCTGGTTACTTTTAATCATGAAAGTGATCATTGAAGGGTGTCACATTTTATGTCTCCTAGTGGGGTATATTGTTGTCTGATTACCATAAGTTTAAATTGTCCAATTTGAGCTTCGAGAAAGGAAACTACATGGTTGAGCCAACAGGGTCCTACAGTTAGCAATAATATGAGGATTATTAATGGACAGGCCTGGGCTTATGAAAGCATAGTTAACCAGAGGGACTGTGTGAACCAAGACTCAAACCACCCTTTTTGGGCCTCTCTCTCTCGTTGACACTCTTAAAGGCATTTTCTTAATATACTCATAGGTTCTTATACAACTCCAGTATGGTCGGCATAAAAACAACCTTCTTCCCTCAATGCAGCACAAAGTCCTCCTTCTCTCATGAAGAGAAGGTTTAACCCTCGCCTGTTCTGTAAAACAACTTCAGAGAGAGAGGTTAAACATTCCTGTAAAGCTGTGATGGAGGTTTTATTATCTTTAATTTTTGGTCTATTGCTGCTTCTAATTGGGTCATTTGTTGTGTCCCATGGACTAGGGTTCCTGTGCTCACTCCTACAGCAACTCCTATTCCTAATAGGATGGCTAAAGTGAGAGATACAGGTTCCCGGTGGAAACAGGTTGTATGCCCTCCGATTTGATCTTTAAATGAACATGCATCATCCTAGAACACTCTGGGAAACATCTGCACCATTACATAATTAATCACATCTGTTGACCATTTCATGAAAACATAAACAATGTTTAAGTATATAGAATTATACTGTTGTAGGTACGGAAAAGGAAAGGAATCTAAGATAGCACCGAAGACAGGGAAACAGCCCTATTTGGTTGCAAACGGATTTAGAGGGTATTGCTTCTGTTGTAATCAATTAATCTTCTGAACCCCAAGTTTAGGTAGTTTCAGAATTTGTACCCAACATGTAAGGGAAGGGGCTCAGAAGTTCACAGTCTGCAGAAGTTCACAAAAAGCAGTTTTTGTTTCTGTTATTTTTTCCTCTGTTCTCGGCAAGTTAACTTTTCAAGGACACTTGGGACAGGGAGAGCTTTTTTTTTTCTCTTTTTTTTCTCCCTGCCAGCTGTTACCATGGAGCCTAGTTGGTAACTTCTTTACTTAGAATTGTAGCCATCTCTGAGAATCCCCAGCTCAAGGCCAGAGGCCTTGTTCACTTATTTTGTGAAAAACTCGTAAGGGGGTGTCTAGCTTAGGAGTGCTGATTTTTCCAGCCACTGGCCAAGTAGAACAGGGCGACATGAAAACACGGAGTTTATCTACATTGAATTCTTTTATAGGGACTCTTTTGCTGAAAGTCCTAAAGTCAGCAATGGTGAAGACTTCTGGAGAAGGTCATATAAGACTTTTCTGTGGGCCTGGTGAAGAGGGGCAAGACGTGGAAAGCAAGGCTGAGAGCAGCTCCGTTTATCTGAGAATTAGGAAGGAGAGATGTAAAAGAATATTGGGAAAGGGGTTTGTGATTTTCCTGGCAACAAAAACTTGAGCAGTAGAACAGGTAGAGCAGAGGGGACGACAGGAGTGAGTATCCCAAAAAGCCTGTGAGGGACTTTAAATTCTTAGTCACCTGTTTTCAGTGATGACAAGGCAACTTTAAAGGTCACTTTCATTACATCTTGGATAGTGGTCTGAGGGATCTCCTCAGCTGGTTTGAGCTTTGGGTTAGCTGGTAAGAGGACCTGATGGGACCTGCTCTGGGCACTTACTGGAGAAAAGAGGACTGAGTGGGTGGAGGGGTACCTCAGTACCTGATACCTCAGCAAGGGCGCAATTGTCTGAGAACCGGCCGAGGTTTGGTTTTTTGATCTAGTAAATGGAGGGGAGAAATCAGGTTGCTCAGGTGGGAGTGAAAGCAGAGAGTCTGGAGCAGAAGGCTGAGGGTTAGGATCTATTGGAGAAGCATAGTTCAGGACGTGAGTGAAGGAGGGAAAAGGTCTTCACATAGGGGAATCTCCTTCCACCCTTTTGATCACTTGTAGAAGTTAAAAATGTCATGCATAATTTGAGGATCTAGAGAGCCTTCTGGGGTCCATCAGTTTTGGTTGTCTAATTGGTAATATGGCCAATGCTGTGTACTGAATTTGATGGGGAGTTTGGGTTCCACCAGGCAGTCCCTGTATGCTAACATCCCCATGACTTACAGAAGAAGTTGGCTTTTTCCCCTCACAGCCGTGGCTCTTTGTGGCTTTGATAGTCTGCCATGCAAACATAGTAATCTGGGCTAGCCAACCTGCATCTTGCTCGCGTGTCCCTACATCCATAATGTTTGTTTCCATTATCGATGATACAGAAGGTATTTAATAGAATTTTAGTGGGATCCACTTTATCAGATATATCCCAATAGGAAAAACCTATAGCCAGCTGACAAATGTCTGGGTGGAGAGATGGCCACCAGGTCCCTATGGGGGCTGTAAGCTAGATAGACCATACTTCTTCTCTAGTAGGATTTGTGATCAGCCATCGCTAATGAACCACCTGATGAGGTTTAGGACTACTGGTGGCCAAGGGGAGAGTCTATAGCCTTATTCATATGGTGAATACACAATTTGAAAGGGTTACTAGTCATTTCCAGTTTCCAGCAAGAGTCTGGACAGAGCGCAGGCTTGAGATGAGAGGCATGGATCCAGGAATTGATTCCGTATACATTTACTGATGTAGGTGTTATAAGTAGTACCTGGTATGTTCCTTTCCATCGGGGTTCCAGGAATGAAACCTGATGTCTTCTTATGTAGATGAAGTCTCTTACATTATATTGAAGTGGAGTCCCCTTGTCCCCAGTTTGGTAGGCCGTGGCCAGCTGTTTGAACAGATATCAATGAGTTCTTTCAAGAGCTTTAAGTCTGTCAAGCTAGGGGGTGTGGAAGGGATCCTTAGGTCTTAGAGTTGGGGTTAGGTCCCTTACTGGAGGAAGGGCACCATAGAGAATTTCACAGGTGGTGAGGTTACACAAAGAAACAGAGGGAGTATTTCTTGCATGAAACAGTGGATAAGGCAGGAGCATAGTCCAATCTTTTATGCAGGTCTCTAAGAGTAATTTCGTAAAGGTCTATTTAATGGTTCTATTTATTTTTTCTACCTGTCCTGAGTTCTGGGGTCTATAAGCATAATGTAACTACCAATTAATAACCAGGGTACTGGTTAACCTATTCTCAGAACATGAGACAAAAAAAGAATCCCACACCAACACCCACAAAGGCACCTGCTTCCCCCAAGTACATCTGTGACTATCTGGAGTATTCTCTGACTGGTGGGTCATACTATGTTCCCCAAAAATAGCCTGTCTTGTCTCAGATCTGGTCTTCGTGGCCAACTCTGCGAAAATTTCAGGAGCCAGCATGAGCCACTACCTGCTTTCTCAGGAAAGGCCCCTCTTCAGAGCTCTTCTGGCATTTGGCCATCCCCACATCAGTAGGTACCATGAAAGACTGACTCTGTCCCTGGTAAATCCAAAGAAGTGAGCCCACTAGGAGTAGGACTGGGACTGGCAATGGGTGCCTGGCTTCCTGGATCCCAAGTTCAGAGAGTTCCAACACCAAGGAAGTGACGTGAGGTCACTTCCTTCAGAAACTGAAAGAGGTCACTCCCTTGGCAACCACTTTGTCCTAACAGTTGCTTCCTATGGTCTCTTGAGATGGAGGATGCCCCTACTTCCTGTGACACTTTCACAAGTTAGAATGGTATATAAACCATAGGCACTCAGGAATAGCTCTCCACACAGGCCGGGTTTGATCCATCTTCTCTACATTAATAAGAGAGAGGCTGATTCAGATACACTCCTTTATCCTGACCAGGTTGTTTGCCATGGAAGATGACTTTTGCTCTCTCAAGTCCTTCATAGCTGCCTACATCTTCTCCAGGAATGATTTCTGCATGGACCTTTGAGTTTCTAAGCAGGTGGAAGATCCCCTACATTCCTGTATTGTAAGACCAACACTGTCCCCGCTCTTCTGTAAAGTTAGATTGAGGGAACAGTGTATGTTAGGTTTAATAACATGTTCAATTTGGGTTAGGAATCATTCTTTGGGATGAATAATAGTATTGGGAAACTCTCTCAGATCTGGTCTCCTTGGCCAACTCAGTGAAGTTTTCAGGAACCAGTGGTGAGACACTGCCTGCTTTCTCATGAACTGGCCCTCTTCAGAGCTCTCCTGGCATTTGGCCATCCTCACATCAGTAGGTAGCAAGAAAGTCTGACTCTGTCCTTGGTAAATACAAACATGTGAGCCCACTGGGATTGGGACTGGGACTGACTCTGGGTGCCTGGCTTCTTGGATCCCCAGTTCAGAGAGTTCCATCACCAAAGAAGTGAGGTAGGTCACTTCATTCAGAAACTGAATGAGGTCACTGCCTTGGCAAACACTTTGTCCTAAAAGTTGTTTCCTAGGTTCCCATGAGATGGAGCCTGCCCCTACTTACTGTGACACTTCAAGCTAAGAATTGTATATCAAAAATCGGCACCCGGGAACAGCTCTCCACACATGCCTGATTTGGTCCAACTACTCTACATTAAGAAGAGAGAGGCTGATTCAGACACATCCCTTCATTTTGACCTGGTTGTTTTCCATGGAAAATGAATTTTTCTCTCTCAGGTCCTCCATAGCTGTCAACATCTTCTCCAGGGATCATTTCTGTAAGGACCTTTGAGGTTCTCAGCAGGTGGAAGATCCCCTACATTCCTGTATTGTAAGACAAACTGTGTCCTTACTCTTTTGTAAAGTTAGATTGATGGAAGAGTGTATGGTTAGGATTAATAACATATTCGATTTGAGTTAGGAATCATTCTGCAGGATGAATAATGGTATTGGGAATCTGCGATATTTACAAGAATAAATAGGTGAAATGTAAGTATGAAAACAGAAATCTAGGTAAGATTTGAAGCCCAGAAGGGAATTGGGCCTTTGATTGTGACACTTAGCTTTGAATTATGTTCTGCACAGATGTCTCAGATAAATCAATATAAAATGGCATAGGACCTTGTACCTTGGATGATTGAATGTCGAAGAGAATATCCAGTCAAAAGGGGACAGTAGGTGGATTAGGAAGATAGTAAGTAAGTTTAGAAAAAAGAATGAGTATAGGAATTGGACCAAAAGTTCTTTAGCAACAGGGTTTCGGTTAGTGAGTGAATGTCAATGTCAGCACATGTGAAGAATGAGTCACAATGATGAACTGGGGAAAATATGTAGGAAAGCAGATATCTATAGAGACATTATGAAATCAGACAAAGTATAAAGTGAGTGATAGTATTAGATATTTTCAACAGGGTTGAATTTGAATATATAATCTTAGGAAGAAACAAATATGTAATCATTAATAGGATTGACATTTGAGAGCATTAGCCAAATTGGACATGGATTTTTTTAGTAATCCATGTTTACATTCCATTTAGTCTTTGGTACAATCATAAGTGTGAACTTTGCATTTTGTGTCCAGAATATTACTGTGATAAAATGTTTATGTACATCAGTTGATAGAGTATTTCTTCCACCATTTCTGGGAGCAATATTTTGAAGACATATAAATTAATATTGGGGTTACAAAGAGGTGTACCCTGTGTCTATGTATGTAGAGATAATGCATGAAGAGACCATACTGTGAATAAATAATATAACTGATTACACTTTAAATAATCGATTGAATTTATATCTGAAAATATGCAGAAAATCTTATATTGATATACAATCATTAATTCCAACCAATTATACATATAATGGTAATATTACTTTAATGGTTTATCAAGACGGGTGTGTGAGATTTGCTTCAAAGCGATAATGGAAATTGAAAATAATGTGTTTGGAAAGAAGTCTCATGAAACGAGCAGTCAAGAAACATTAAGGAATACATGTGTTCTGAATCAGGAAGTGATTGAAAGTGAAACAAATGCCTATCAATTTGATAAATTGTGGATGAAATATTTATCCTATGATGTGCATTAACTGAAGAAATAGTAATGTACCAGAGTTGAATAAAAATGAACGTCAAAATACACTTCATGTCCCATAGGAATCTATACGCATTGATGTTAAACTGGGTGAGTTACTGTAGAAATATTAGGATTTGTGTGCACCATTCACTGAAGTTTGTTTTCAGTACTAGGAAACAAATATGTATTTCAGGTGGATGAATATTTCTGATAATAATCTTGTAAAAAGTTGATCTTAAATCCACATATATGAATATGAATGAATTTAGGGAGTGTATAATAAGACACATATATTTCATATTTTGAAAAATCTGGAGAGTATATATATATATATATATAAAACACACACACACACAGACATTAAAATGTAGCAATATATATGGCAATCTAAATTAATCATGAAATATATATCATCCACAGATCCAAAAATATTCATTTTACTGAACATGGGTTTATGTATAATGTTGTTCAACTAGGAAGCTCACCCATAGGTTGAATTTTCAGTTCCAACAGCGTTTAGAATGAGTGATCTATTCTCACAAAATGTATCTGCCAATTCATCCACCTCACAAGAATGTACGTGTGGTACCAGGTAGGATTTGATATGTGCATATAAAAATACATGTGCTGAATAGGCTACAGAGAAAGGGAGACAGGAATTCAAATATTTGTTAACTTTCAAACACATGGAGAACTATTTAAATTGAAAATTTGCTAGATTTATAACTCCTACACTACATAATGCAAAAGGCAAGTCCAACTATGCACCATGCCTCCTCTGAACTGCTTGTATTTCTATTTTGTTGGGGTAATTTATCTCCATCATATTTGCATTAGTAGTCAGAGTCCACTAGGGTAGGTTTTAGTGTCAGGGATTAAGTATTTCGAATGAAAAATTAGATAATGAATCCAATGTGTATGCAAAAAATCTTCCCATTCTCATCCAGAACAATGCCTTGACATTACATTCGCCCCAAGTAATACACAATTAGAGGAGAAGAGTTAGAAAATCTGTGAATACATATCTGGAATGGAAAATGCTCAGGAGTTCACAAGCTTGGATGTGGAAGGGGAGTTTCCAAAAGTAAGGGACAGGGTTGATAGACCCAACCTGATCATTTATTAAAATTGGGAGCCCACTTGCCAGAAAGCCATGAAAAGATAATTTTGGATTTATTATAAATTACTGCAAATTCTGAACCTACTTGGAATGTTTGCCCATGCCTTAAACTCACCCATGCCTGGCTCTCTGACCAGATTGCAGCCCTCTCTGAAACTTTAGTGACACCTCATAAATATTTTCTTTCCCTGGCCAGACAACGAGTCTCTGAGGCTCTAATGGTCCTCATAATTTCTGAATTTGGGGTGAGCTTAAAAAAAATGTAAACTACCGTTAGTGTGATGCTTGTTAAAGTTCTGTTATCTGTAACCCCCTTTTTGTGCATCTTTCTGGGCTATATAGCTGGGCTATAGGAAAGGTGGGTTTGCTGTCTTGCTCCCGCCATTTTGGGAGGGAGAGGTAGCCTTTCCCTTTGAAATAATTAGCTTGCCTTAATTTGATTTTACTAGGAGTCAGTGGTCTTTACATGCGTTCCTGGTCTAATATTTTGGAGTTCCCCAGTGAGATGACCCTGCCGGACAAGATCACAAGACCAGACTGCTGTAAATTCTGAAGTTGGCCTTCCTTCCAGGGCTCCAAGCTTGAGAGCAACTCTAGGGTTTGTGCAACTTGAGATGGTCCAAGGCCTTGGAGTTAGCCTTCAGTTCAGGGAGCACTGCAGTGAACCACCGCATTAAAATTATTAGCAAGCACCTGGTGGAGGAGGCATCCATAGGTAATTGGTGCCTTTATAACATCTGATATCCGGTTAAGGGAGATCTCTTCTGATGACAGAGAGGTGGACTGAGGAGGCTCACATATACTGCTGTCTGGGACAGTAACAAGAATCATTCTGTCATCTGTTCTGTTCTCTAGGGAATTCATCTGGAAGGGTAGAGAGGTGCCAACGGGCACGCATGCGCTCCTACGGGGAGCTTTAGGAAGACATTGCATTGCTCCTCTGTTTTCCTGTTTCGGCGCCGGATTTCTGTTTTTTTTTTTTTTTTTTTTGTTGTTGTTTTGTTCTGTGTTCTATATGTTTTTTGTTTGTTTGTTTTTATGCATTTTGTTGTGTGATTTCTGTGGTGAAAACTTAAGGATATCGGACATGAAAATAAAGCAAGTAAGCCTGACACCCTTTGGACTGAGTTTAAAGGAACTGCATTGAACTTTACACCCCTTTGTTAAGCAGTATGATAGAAGCCCCTAGCTGGCTGCCTGGAGCACACTCACTGCAGAGGGCAGTGCCTGCGGGGGACCTAAGAACTGAGTATCTCCCAGGTTAATAAGTGAAACTCCTTTAAAATCCCTTGTCCCTCCAGATAAAGAGAGTCACAACCTTTTGGCAGAGTCCCTGTGTTTATCTTTGTTAGCAAAGCAATAAACCTTCGTTTTTCTTTTTCTCAAAACCCTGTCCTCATTTTTGAATTGGCATTAATTGGCTTCAAGTTCAGGAACCCAACTTTAAGTTACAAATTTTGATAACCCACCCGCACCCTGGAACTTTTTGAGAGCTGACTACAGAAATGTTAGGAGATGGAGCATGCTTGTGGTGGAACTGAAACAGAGGAGCAAATCCTGTAAGTAAAAGGAGGGACTGAGGGACTCCCAGCAGCTGCTGAAGCCTTATTTTTTCAGAGAATTCCCTAGGTCTTTCCCTGCAATTTAACGATAATGCCACCTCTGTCATCTTAAAAAAGAGGGAAAAAAAGGGGACACTAAATGCAGGAAAGTCACTATGGAGACCCTTGATTTTACATTTCAGGATGCTCCTCTGTGAAAACATCTGGTCCCCTTGTGGGGACATCTGTGGTGCAACTGGTGTAGGAGATTTTTCTCTTATCTGCTCTGTTTTAAAGGCTTCTGTCTGTCAGTCATAGTCTGGAGCTCCTTTCTGTCTGTCGTGTGTCTTTGTTTCTTGCACTTTAAGACATGTGCAATAATGTGTTGATATTATATATTGTTTCTTGGGAATGATTTTACCTGAATGTGTGTCTAAATGATGATGTTTTATTGTAACAATCTGGTAGCTTATTGGGTTTTTGAAGCATTGCAGAATCTTGCCGTTAAAAGTCAGATTGAGATAATTGTTTAGTTTATGATTTCAGATAATTCATGCCAGAGAACTTAAATACTTAGGATGGAAAACTAAAGAACTCTACTTCCAAGTTGGCAAGAAATTTTCCAATCATTCAGTCTTTTTTTTTTCACCAATTTTTAATTGGGTAGCCTGGGAAAATGTCACTGTGTGTACCAGTGCATTAATTTGGACAAGGATAGTAAATCATAGTATGGTATCTGTTGACAACACAAGATGTAAAGATATAAAATTTTGTAAATTTTGTCTTAAGCTTGTATCAAAATTTTCAACATCCTATCTGGAAAATTATGGTTAAAATGCGTTAGGCCTGAGGTGTCTGCTCAGAATAGCAGTTTTTTCCTGCTCCTTCCAGACCTCAGCCAGGACTTAGATTGAAATGCAAATGAAAGAAGCCTGCAAGATCAGTAGGAGACTGATATGAGGCTTAAGGAAAAAAAAAAGTAAATAGTATGGTATTTACTAATTACTGGTCAGTTATTTTTTTTAGGACTCTTATTTTTTTCCTTAGATCCTTTAATTTTTCTAACTCATAATTTTGATCCTACAGACCTAGGTTAATGTTTTTCTGATCAGTTCTATCTTTGACCAACTGTGGAGTTTTTAAAACATGGCAATGGAGATTTCACCTGCTAAAAGCTACAAGGCCTTTACTATTATTATGTGTGCACACTTTTGTTATTTGTTGTATGTCTATATATATATATATATATATTCTTAATCATATATATGATACAGAAATTAAAATATATAAGGAGCGCTCATAATAAAAAAAGCACTCATAAAAACAAATTTTAAGGGATGCCCTCTCTCACCACTTCGGTTCAACATAGTTCTCGAATCACTGGCCAGAGCAATTAGACAGACGAAAAAAATTAAAGGCATAAAAATAGGAAAAGAACTCAAATTATCACTATTTGCAGATGACATGATTCTATACCTAGCAGACCCAAAAGGGTCTACAAAGAAACTACTAGAGCTAATAAATGAATTCAGCAAAGTGGCAGGATATAATATCAACACACATAAATCAAAGACATTCCTGTATATGAGCCACAAATCCTCTGAAATGGAAATGAGGACAACCACCCCATTCACAATATCCTCAAATAAAATAAAATACTTGGGAATCAACCTAACAAAAGAGGTGAAAGACTTATACAATGAAAACTACAGAAACCTAAAGAGAGAAATATAAGAAGATCTTAGAAGATGGAAAAATATACCCTGTTCATGGATAGGTAGAACTAACATCATCAAAATGGCGATATTACCAAAAGTTCTCTATAGGTTTAATGCAATGCCAATCAAAATCCCAACGGCATTTCTTGTAGAAATAGAGAAAGCAATCATGAAATTCATATGGAAAAATAAAAGACCCAGAATAGCAAAAACAATGCTAAGCAGGAAGTGTGAATCAGGCGGGATAGCTATACCAGACTTCAAACTATACTATAGAGCAATAGTAACAAAAACAGCAGGGTACTGGTACCAAAACAGGTGGGTGGACCAATGGTACAGAATAGAGGACACAGAAACCAATCCACAAAACTACAACTATCTTATATTCGATAAAGGGGCTAAAAGCATGCAATTGAAGAAGGATAGCATCTTCAACAAATGGTGTTGGGAAAACTGGAAATCCATATGCAACAAAATGAAACTGAATCCCTTTCTCTTGCCATGCACAAAAGTTAACTCAAAGTGGATCAAGGAACTTGATATCAAATCAGAGACATGGCGTCTGATAGAAGAAAAAGTTGGCTATGATCTACATACTGTGGGGTTGGGCTCCAAATTCCTCAATAGGACACCCATAGCACAAGTGTTAATAACTAGAATCAACAAATGGGACTTACTCAAACTAAAAAGTTTTTTCTCAGCAAAAGAAAGAATAAGAGAGGTAAATAGGGATCCTACGTCCTGGGAACAAATCATTACTCCTCACACTTCACACAGAGCCCTAATATCCAGAATATACAAAGAACTCAAAAAATTAGACAATAAGATAACAAATAACCCAATCAACAAATGGGCCAAGGGCCTGAATAGAAATTTCTCAGAGGAGGACATACAATCAATCAACAAGTATATGAAAAAATGCTCACCATCTCTAGCAGTCAGAGAAATGCAAATCAAAACCACCCTAAGATACCATCTCACTCCAGTAAGATTAGCAGCCATTAGGAAGTCAAACAACAACCAGTGCTGGCGAGGATGTTGGGAAAAGGGTACTCTTGTACATTGCTGGTGGGACTGCAAATTGGTGCGGCCAATTTGGAAAGCAGTATGGAGATTTCTTGGAAAGCTGGGAATAAAACCACCATTTGATCCAGCTATTCCCCTACTCGGTCTATTCCCTAAAGACCTAAAAAGAGCACACTATAGGGACACTGCTACATCCATGTTCATAGCAGCACAATTCACAATAGCAAGACTGTGGAAGCAAAACCTAGATGCCATTCAATAGACGAATGGATAAAAAATATGTGGCATTTTTACACAATGGAGTATTACTCTGCATTAAGAAATGACAAAATCATAGAATTTGGAGAGAAATGGATGGCATTAGAGCAGATTATGCTAAGTGAAGCTAGCCAATCCCTCAAAAACAAATGGCAAATGTCTTCTTTGATATAAGGAGAGTAACTAAGAACAGAGTAGGGACGAAGAGCATGAGAAGAAGATTAACATTAAACAGGGATGAGAGGTGGGTGGGAAAGGGAGAGAGAAGGGAAATTTCCTGTAAATGGAAGGAGACCCTCAGGGGTATACAAAATTACATACAAGAGGAAGTGAGGGGAAAGGAGGAAAAATATGAGGGGGGAGAAATGAATTACAGTAGAGGGGGTAGAGAGAGAAGAGGGGAGGGGATGGGGGAGTGGGGATAGTAGAGGATAGGAAAGGCAGCAGAATACAACAGACACCAGAATGGCAATATGTAAATCAATGGTTGTGCAACTGATGTGATTCTGCAATCTGTATATGGGGTAAAAACGGGAGTTCATATCCCACTTGAATCAAGTGTGAAATATAATATATCAAGAACTATGTAATGTTTTGAACAACCTACAATAAAAATTAATTTAAAAAAAGTGGATCCAAAGATCTTTAATTCACGTGATTAAAATTGTTCAATTTAAATTGGATAAACAGATAAAAATAAATGTTTTTAAATTTAAGCTTACAAGTTTTTATAGGTGTTCAAAAATCTAATAAAATATTAATATCTACAAAATGTCTAAAATGCCTTGATTCTAGGACTTTTCCTTCAACAAAAAAATGGTTTACACTCTTCAATACATTTGTCTAATATTTTAATAAATAAGTAAAGTAAATTTGATGTGGAATTTCTCATTCTTGAGTACATTTGTTAGATACCCGATTGATTTACTAAGGTCTGTATCAGATTGTAAAAATCAGTCATGTGTTAAAGAGACAAAAATTTCTGAAAACATAAGTTTACCCATAACATTGTGTTTATTAAGTTTTATTTTTTCTAGAGCAAGCAACCATAAAAATTAAACAACTGATTAAATAAGAACTGTTATTTTAGAGCACTCTACTGCCATTTCTTTAAAAGCTAAACTTGGTTAATCTAGAAATATCAATGTAATTTTGATGCTATTAATGTGCTCATATCTTCCAGGTATACAAGTCTGTAAGTTAGAAACATTTAAAGAGCATTATATCAAGCTGGTATTCTGAAGTTGTATGGTAAAAAAAATGTACTGGGGATTTATTTACCTGTTATCAATAAGATATGTAAAGTTTTATGTTACTTTTTTCATTGGGGAACAATTTAAATGTATTTTTAAGTTAATCAGAGCCTAATATATGTAAAGGTTAAAATCTTTCAGCCTTTCTTTAATCCATGTTTTAAATGTGATGTCATATGATGTTAGATAATGTTCATGTGACCTCAAACAATTTATGTAAACTTTGTAAAATGATATTTAAAAAACAATGATCAGCTTTAGAACTAAAACACTTAATATTTATAAAGAGGCCTGCCTTACCTGAGATAAGGCTCTGTGTCCCATCTTACTACATGTGAGAATGACTACAAAAGGAGTAGGTCAGATTTTATTTCATTTAAAGTTATGTTCAAAAGTTCTTTTGTTTTTCTGTGAAGATTACTAGGATCTCAAACAGGGCATATAATGTATAACTCAGCCAAAAAATTCAGGGTAGCTATTACAGAAACTAAGTATTTTTACTCTTGTTAAAAAATTTTATTTTTAATTTGCTTATAAGTGATCTAAAGATTCCCTGTTAGTCTTTTACAGAAGTGTTGCTTTAATAACACAACATGGGTTAATTTAAGATAATAAGTCATCACCTACAAGACAGACAGAATAATACATATCCCAATTAATGAAAAGATAAATAATAATTAAGTTATAGATATTAAAGCCCAGTACTCTCAATATAAGGCTGTTAAAATTTATTTGCTGGATGTTTAAGATTAGGATTTAAAATTAAAGTTAAATGAATCGGCCAAGAAAACAAATATTAATATTTTAAGGTATACACTTTATGTTAGCCTCCCAAAATAAGTAAGACTGGAGGTTACAAAGAAGGATTCTCAGACAGGAATGCCTGATAACTATAAAAAGAGACTATTAAGAGGAGCTGCCAGAGGCAGAAAATTTAGTTTAGGGCCTACAGATATTCCTAACCTACAGAGGTAGGCTTGGTGTTTGCTAGTACGATTATCCAGCCCTGAGTAACAGAATTAAAGGTTTCTCTATTAGACACAGAGGTCATACTAGAAAAAGGATTTTGCAAGATCAGATGACATTAAATTAATAAACTGTATCTTATGGGGAGGGACAACTGTAAAACAAAAAATTAAATATTAAGTTGACAGTCCTGATAACTGAGGATATTAAAGAATGGTGAGGGAACTTCTATACGGTGACATGTTCCAGCTGCTGCAACATTTATTCATTACTCATGGTTTTTGTTACTCTCATAGAAGAACCCATTCCCAGATGACTTTACAACCTGTTCTTCCCCAACCAGACTTCAAACCAAGCTGAAATCTAAAAGGCAACTCATGTCCCTCAACTAAATTCTAAAAGGCAACTCATGTCCCTCATGCCATGACCCTTACGTCACCCTCTCTCAGCGCAGAAGAATCCAAAATGCGTGAGGCCTCCCTTCTTACAACAATGGAGCCAAAAATAAATAGACTATCAATATACGTAATTAATTAAGTCAGGTAAAATCAGGGAGACCCATTTTGGGTGAGTTCTAGAAATTTGGAGACTGTTACCTGAGGGATTTAAATTTCCTCAGTGCACTTCCCTTAATCTATCAAAGATTTGAAAGGAACACATAAGAAAAGGGGGGAATGATAGGCCCAACCTGATCTTTTATTAAAATTGGGAGCCATATTGCTACAAAGCCATGATAAGATAATTTTGGCTTTACTATAAATTACTGCAAATTCTGAACCTGCTTGGAATGCCTGCCCATGCCTTGAACTCACCCATGTCTGGCTCTCTGACCAGATAGCAGCACTCTGTGAAACATTAGCGACACATCATAAATATTGGCCTTCCCTGGACAGACAATGACCATCTCTGAGGGTCTAATGGTCCTCACAAATTCTGATGTTGGGGCCAGCAAAAAAAAAAAAAAATATAAATATATATATAAACTACCATTAGTGTGATGCTTGTCCGAGTTCTGTTATCTCTAACCCCCCTTTTGTGTAACTTTCTGAGCTTTAAAGCTGGGCTGTAGGTAAGTTGGGGTTGCTGTCTTGTTCCGGCCGTTTTGGGAGGGAGAGTTAGCCTGGCTGGTGAAAATAATAAGCTTAGTTTAATTTGATTTTAATTGGAGTCAGTGGTCTTTTCTTGCATCCTTGTCTAACAGGTAAACACTCCACAAACATGGAGCTCTGCTGGCCTAACGACTTTTTGAGAAACTGCCTCTGAGGTTGGGCACTTGAAATATATGTTGTTTTCAGGAGCTTTAGCTTCCTTTGTTGTGAGACCATCAAAGCTGGCTCTGCATCTATGTGACCTGAAGAAATTGGTTTCTTATTTTCCAATGAAAATGAGGCAAAGTGCTGAATTCTCTCTTTGTAGGTAAACTGTGGCCACTGAAGGCTAAGTGTCTCCCTGTGTGGACTGTGTACCCAGTTAGTCATCCTCCACTATTCATGGTGTTTCTTGCTGTTGCACTGGGAGTTTGGTATTTGCTCTACGAAATACAAGAAGTTCAACTGGGACACAGTGCTGAAGGTAGTTCTGTCACGTGTGGTCGGTCAGAGTCTGCAAGAGAATGCACCAACCAGGATTCTATCCCACATAGCTTGCCCACTTGAAGATAGCAACCTGATTCGTAACATTGCCCTGAAACCTCTCCATATAACAAGATGCCTTTACATATAAGGGTCTGCTGGCTGCACCATGTCAGTCACAAGCCATTTGGAAGTCAATGGTAGATCCAAATGGCCCCAACACAAATGTTTTATCCCACACCTGCACACCACAGTTCTGGGCCCAATACTCAGCAGGCTCCAACATACTGGCATTTCAGTTCTACACCATTTTCATGAAACCCAGTCAATCAAACCACTGTCTGGAACACTCCTGATCAGCAACAGGACATCCAAATGTTCTCCTCTGACACCTGGTTATGGGAATTTCAAAAATTTCTTGGTATTTATCTAGCATTTTTCACGGATGAAGTTGGAGGCACTGTAGGTTTCAATTCTTTTAAGAACCATTAAATGGTATGGAAGCTCATTTCAATGAAAGCTCTGGAGAATTCTCACAGTCAAGGCTTCCCAAAGAGTGGCCAAAAGATCACATGAACCCAGGCCCATTGAGGTCTAGAGTGTGAGGTCCATGTTTGTTTTGAATCTCATCTATGGCTGCCAAGTCTTTCATAATAAAATCATGTGATATCCTGGCTGAGATTCCCGATGCTCTGTGGAAAGCCACCCTGGGACTTGATCTCAGTTTCCAAGGGCGACTCTAATGCGTGGCCTCCTAAAATCCCAAGAGAACTCATGGCAATATTTCTCTGAGGTCAGTTTCAGAACTCAGTCTGTAAGGGGAATCACACCAGACTTCAAGCCCAGGTGGACCCAGTCATCTATTTCAACCACCACACAAATGACCACAATTAAAACCAAAACACTCCCACATGGCCCTCATCTTCTTCCATATAGACACTCATCATAACCTCTGGCTGGGGTTTTCCATGAGGGGCAAAGCTCACGACAGTGTCCAAAATAAGCTCCCTTACCCCTCATTTGCCTAAAATCAGGGTGGCCTGGACACCCTTCCTGTGAACCAGTAGTGATCAAATATGCCTGCCATTTGTACTGCCCAGCTTCTCCAATATGAGGCCTACTGACTGTTTGGTATAGATTTTTTATGTGAATTGGAGTCATGAGAAAACCCAAGCAATTACGGGCTAGCCTCTGCAGGGTTTTGAAGAACTCATTTGACCCAATGGATCCCTCTTCTCACTTGATGTAGGTCAGAAACCTTACAGAGGAAGGCGAGGGACTTCAACCACAATGACTGCCCTTTTGGCCATTTTGGTTTTGGAAGCACAAAAGGAATGTTTCTTTAGATCCATCAGGTGCTGAGAATCTAAGCCACAGCCTCACACAGGGCCAAGAGGCTGATTCAGACACATCCCTTTTGGAAGAAATTAAGCAAAGAGCCACAGGTGATGCCCATTCATTTCCATTTGAAAACTGTTTTCTTCAGGCTTCACAAAGGGTTGGCCTGAGGCAAAGACCTTCCTGACATTCAGGGCAACAGAACATTATGTAAGAAAAGGCCCAAAGCAGGGTTTCTCCACTGAGATTTTACTGGTCACACTGTTATCTGAGTTTTCTGAGATGCTCGCCATTCCCTTCAGCTATCCAGTACATGGCCATGTCACAGAGCTTGGAGGTGGTACATATCTTGGACTCAAAACCATGAGCCTGTTGTGGAGAGTGGCCAGAATTCAGGAAGAGTACAGGAACTTAGGAATATTGTAGGTGTTGCCCATCCATAAGGCAAGCCACAGTCCTTTCATAAATTGGGCAGGATGAATGCTGTTAAACTTTCTCCTGGAGAGGACAAATCCATTGATGCATTATCTTTTCTAATGTCTACAACCAGACATACAGTGGGATACACAGATATAGAAACACTTGCCTTGTCAAACAACTTACTAGAAACAGTCCACTCAATACCAAACAAATAGCCTTTCCTACCTATCACGCCTTTCCTACTGTATCAACATACACTAGTTATTCATCACCCCCTGCCCCGGTTATTTTGCTGCAGTGGGACTGCTGCAGATGGTGGCCCATACAGGGAGCCCTGGGACACTTGGGGGTAAGTGACGAATAAAAGCTGCCCATCCATAGATAGGATGGGAGCAAATCTGCTCATCCCTAGGCAGATAGGGGGAGAGGAAAAACGGTCATTTCAAAAAATGGAGAAGATTGATACAGTATGATTGTGTCTTGTTTTATCTCAGTGTATTGTATTGTCTTTGTGATGAAAATAAGGAAGGGGTGAGAAGTAAATTGATAATGGAAAGAGGCACCCCAGTGGAAACAAGTGCAATTAGGGCATGTGTTGATGGAAGCCCAGGAAGTCTAATCAGAAAGAAAAAGAAAGTTAAGAAGAAGAAGGATTATCAGGAAAAAAGTTTCAGCAAAAGGCTGTTACTGAATACTTTTCGTTTCCGGAGTGTGTGTGAATAGGCGCCTCGGCTGCCACATGCTCAAGCCAGTCACTGTGCAGCAAGGGCTTTTCAAGCAGTGGCAGCCGGCAATTCCCCGCCCCCAGCCTGGGGAGCGGGGCCCCGTGGCAGTTTGAGTCCTGGACACTCCCCAGGGCCATCTGTGGCTGCCCAGGATGCTACAGCCAGCCATAGATGCTACTGGCTCCCTGATGTTTGGTCATTTTCAATGCCAATAACTAAGCTACAATGGTTCTCCCACACCCGGAAGATAATAAATAATAAGCACTATTAAGGCTTTTTTCAAATGTAAAAAACCTTGAGATAATGTACTAAATTTTTCAGAAGGTTGTTTTCTTAGCACCTGGTGGAATACTATAGGATTTTCTTTAGCCAGTGGTAGGAGTTCCTGCCTTCATCCCAGTGCCGGTGAGGACAAGGGTGGAAGAATTTCCAGTGTTGCTGAAAACCGGAGGAGACTTCGGCTGAGAAACGGAGGAGACTTTGGATCAAGCTAGCTGCCTTCAGAACTTTCCTGGGCTGTGATTTAAGCTAGCTGCCTGCAGAATTTACATGGACTGTGATTTAAGCTAGCTGCCTGCAGAACTTACCAGGACTGTGATTTAAGCTAGCTGCCTGCAGAACATACCTGGACTGTGGTTTACCTGAACTGTGAGTTAATCTATTGAGACACTGCTTTACCTGGACTGAGACAACAAACTGTAATCTATAACAAATTTTAACTCGGTGTCTTTGCTAACAGTGTCTTTGCTGGTATTATTTCTCCAAGTGCTTCATCAATTGGCTTGTATTGTGACATTTTGTATCCTCCCTTTCTGTTTGTAGCAGGTTATTTATGGTGTTTCTGTAAAAACCACTGTGGTCTTTATTTAAATTAAATAAAAGGGGGAAATGTTAGAGTCTGTAAACATGTCAAAATAACACCTGGCATTTTGCCAGGGGAATGTTAGAGTGTGTAAACAAGTCTGGATGATGCCTGGCAAAATGCCAGAGGGAGTGGTTTGAGATGTAACAAAAGCGAGGCATTAAGTGTGGAGATTCCTGATTGGTTGACTGCAGTATCTAGTTTATGTTAATTAGATAACCTGGGTGGAATGTATAAATACCTCTATTGTCCTACAATAAATGGCTTCCACTCCTGCTATATCAACATACACATGTTATTCATAACCCCCACCCCCCGGTTATTTTGCTCCAACCGGACCGCGGCAGTATCTGCCAAGTCAGAAACCTCTCAAGTATGAACATGTGATACCAGGTAGGATTCTATATGTGCATATAAAAATACATGTGCTGAATAGGCTACACAAAAAGGGAGAGAGGAATTCACATATTTGTTAACTTTAAAAACACATGGAGAACTATTTTAATTAAAAATTGACTAGATTTATAACTCCTACCCTATATAATGCAAAAGGCAAGTCCAACTATACAACATGACTCCTCTGAACTGCTTGTATTTCTATTTTGTTTGGGTTATTAATCTCCATCATATTAGGATTAGTAGTCAGAGTCTAGTAGGGTATGGGTTAGTGTCCAAAATAAGCTCCCTTGCCCCTCATTTGCCTAAAGTCATGGTGGCCTGGACACCCTGCATGTGAACCAGGAGTGATAAAATAGGACTGCAGTTAATACAGCTCTGCTTCTCCAATTTGAGGCCTACTGAGTGTCAGGTAACAATTCTTTATGTGATTTGGAGTCATGAGAAAACACAACAACTTCTTCAGGGCATTGAAGAATTCATTTGAACCAAAGGATTCCTATTCTCACTTGATGTAGGTCAGAAACCTAACAAAGGAACGCAAGAGACTTCATTCACCATAACAGATCTTTTTGCCATTTTGGTTATGGATGCACACATGGGATCTTTCTTTAGATCCATGAGGTGCTGAGAATCTAAGCCACAACTGCACACAGGGCCAAGAGGCTGATTCAGACACATCCCTTTACAAAGAAATTAAGCAAAGAGCCACAGGTGATGCCCTTTCATTTCCATTTGAAAACTGTTTTCTTCAGGCTTAACAAAGGGGTGGGCTGAGGGAAAGAACTTCCTGACATTCAGGGCAACAGAAATATAGGTAAGAGAATGGCCAAAGCAGGATTTCTCCACTGAGACTTTCCTGGTCACACTGATATCTGAGTTTTCTGTGATTCTCCCATTCCATTCAGCTGTCCAGTACATGGCCATGGCACAGAGCTTGGAGGTGGTATATATCTTGGACACAAAACCATGAGCCTATTCTGGAGAGTGGCCAGAATTCAGGAAGAAAACAGGAACTTAGGAAGATAGTAGGTGTTCCCCATCCATAAGACACACCGCAGTCCATCCATCAGTTGAGCAGGATGAATGCTGGGAAGCTTTCTACTAGACAGGATGCATCCATTGGTGCATTCTGTTTTTTAATGTCCAAAACCACGTACACAGTGGGATACACCGAACTAGAATCACTCACCTTGTCAAACGATTTACTAGAAACAGTCCATTCCAAACCAAACAAACCACCTTTCCTACCTATTTTCAGAACATGAGACAAAACCACAAACTCACACCCACACCCACAAAGGCATCTCCTTCCCACAAGTAAGTCTCTGACTCTCCAGTGTGTCCTCTGTCTGTTGAGCCAAACTATGTTCCCCGAAATGGCCAGTCCTGTCTCAGTTCTGGTTGCCTTGGCCAACTCTGTGAAGTTGTCAGGATCCAGTGGTGAGCCACTACCTGCTTTCTCAGGAAAGATCCTCTTCATATCTGTCCTGGCATTTGGCCATTCTCTCAGCAGTAGGTACCAAGAAAGACTGACTCTGTCCTTGGTAAATCCAAACAACTGAGCCCAGTGGGAGTGGGACTGGGACTGGCTCTGGGTGTCTGGCATCTTGGATCCCAATTTCAGAGAGTTCCAATACCAAGGAAGTGAGGTAGGACACTTCCTTCAAGAACTGAATGAGTTCACTCCCTTGGCAACCACTTTGTCCTAACAGTTGGTTCCAAGGGTCCCATGAGATAGAGGCTGCCCCTACTTCCTGTGACACTTTCGCAAGTTAGAATGGTATATCAACCATAGGCACCCGGGAACATCTCTCAACAAAGGCCTGGTTTGGTCCACCTTCTCTACATTTAGAATAGAGAGACTGATTCAGACACGACCCTTCATCCTGACCAGGTGGTTTGCCATGCAAGGTGACTTTTGCTCTCTCAACTCCTTCATAGCTGCCTACATCTTCTCCAGGTATCATTTCTGCATGGACCTTTGAGGTTCTCAGCAGGTTTAAGATGACCTACATTCCTGTATTGTAAAAACAACTCTGTCCCTGCTCTTCTGTAAACTTAGATTGAGGGAAGAGTGTATGGTTAGGGTTAATAAAAGGTTCGATTTGGGTTAAGAATCATTCTGCAGGATGAATAATTGTATTGGGAACCTGTAATATGTACAAGAATGTAAAAGTGAAATATTAGAATGAAAACAGAAATCTAGGTATGATTTGAAGCCCAGAAGGGTATTGGGCCCTTGATTGGGATACTTAGCTTTGAATTATGTTCTGCAGAGATGTCTCAGATAAATCGATGTACAATGGCATAGGACCTTGTACCTTGGATGATGGAATGTCGAAGAGAACTTCTAGTCAAAAAGGGATACTCGGTATTATTTGAAAGATAGTCAGTAGGTTTAGAAAGCAGAGAGAGTGTAGGATTTAAACCAAAAGTTCTTTAGCAATAGGGTTTCGGGTAGAGAGTGAATGAAAATGTGAGCACATGTGAAGAGTCAGTCACAATGATAAACTGTGGAAAATATGTAGGAAAGCAGATATTAATAGAGACATTAGTAAATCAGGCAAATGATAAAGTGATTGATAGGATTAGACATTTTCAACAGGCTTGAGGTAAAATATATAATCTTAGGAAGAAACAAATATGTAGTGACCAATAGGATTCACATTTGAGAGCGTTAGGCAACCTGGACATGGATGTTTTTAGTAATGCATACTCACTTTCCATTAAGGCTTTGGTAAAATCATAAGTGTGAACTTTGCTTTTTGTGTCCAGAAAATTACTGTGATAAAATGTATATGTAGATCAGATGACATAAGTATTTATTCCACCGTTTCTGGGAGCAATATTTTGAAGATATATAAATTAGTACTGGCGTTACAAATGGGTGTACCCTGTGTCTAGGAATATAGAGATAATGCATGAATAGACAAAACTTTGATTAAACAATGTAACAAGTTCTAAATTTAAATAATGGATTGAATTGATATCTGAAAATATACAGGAAATCTTATATTGATATGCAATCATTCAATCCAACCAGGTATCCATCTTATTTTAATATTAGGCTTATGGATTACCATAAAGAGTGTGTGAATTTTATTTCAAAGGTGATTATGGATTTCAGAAATAATGAGTTTGGAAAGAAGTCCCATGAAGAGACCAGACAAGAAACCTGGAGGAATACAAGAGTTTTGAATAAGGAAGTTATTGAAAGCGAAACAAATGCCTATAAATTTGTGAACTTGTTAATGAAATATATATCCTATGATGTGCATAAACTGAAGAAATAATAATGTACCAGTTTTGTTAAAAAATGAACGTCAAAATACACATCATGTCCCATAGGAATCTACAAGCATTGATGTTAAACTGGGACAGTTACTGTAGAAATATTTGGATTTGTATGCACCATTCACTGAAGTTTGTTTTTAGTACTAGGAAACAAATATGTATTTCAGGTGGATGAATATTTTTGAAAATAATCTTGTGAAAAGTTGATTATAAATCCACATACATGAACATGAATGAATTTAGGGAGTATATAATAAGACACATATGTTTCATATTTTCAAAAATCTGGAGAGTGTATATCTATCTATCTATCTATCTATCTATACACACACACACACACACACTCAAACAGACATTAAAATGTAGCAATATATATATATATATATATCATGAAATATATATAATCCACAGAGCCAAAAATATTAATTTTACTAAACGTGGATTTATGTATAATGTTGTTCAACTAGGAAGTCACCCATAGTTTGAATTTTCACTTCCAACAGCATTCAGAGGAGTGATCTCTTCTGACAATTTGTATCTGCTAAGTCAGCAACCTCTCAAGAATGTACATGTGATACCAGGTAGGATTCTAAATGTGCATATAAAAATACATCTTCTGAATAGGCTACAGAGAAAGGGAGAGAGGAATTCACATGGTTGTGAACTTTAAAAACACATGGAGAACTGTTTCAATTAAAAATTGACTAAATTTATAACTCCTACCCTATATAATGCAAAAGGCAAGTACAACTATACAACATGAATCCTCAAAACTTCTTGTATTTCTATTCTGTTCGGGTTATTATTCTCCATCATGTTAGGATTACTAGTCAGAGTCTAGTAGGGTATGGGTTAGTGTCCAAAATAAGCTCCCTTGCCGCTCATTTGCCTAAAGTCATGGTGGCCTGGACACCCTGCATGTGAACCAGGAGTGATAAAATAAGACCGCAGTTAATACTGATCTGCTTCTCCAATTTGAGGCCTACTGACTGTCAGGTATAGATTCTTTATGTGAATTGGAGTCATAAGAAAACCCAAGCACTTCTTCAGGGCTTTCAAAAATTTATTTGAACCAAAGGATCCCTATTCTCACTTGATGTAGTTCAGGAACCTAACAAAGAAAGGCAAGAGACTTCATCCATCATAACTGATCTTTTTGAAATTTTGGTTTTGGATGCACACATCGGATCTTTCTTTAGATCCATCAGGGGCTGAGAATCTAAGCCACAACCGCACACAGGGCCAAAGGGTGATTCAGACACATCCCTTTGCAAAGAAATTAAGCAAAGAGCCACAGGTGATGCCCATTCATTTTCATTTGAAAACTCTTTTTTTCAGGCTTCACATGAGGGTGGCCTGAGGCAAAGAACTTCCTGACATTCAGGGAAACAGATACATAGTAAGAGAATGGCCCATAGCAGGGTTTCTCCACTGAGACTTTCCTGGTCACACTGATATCTGAGTTTTCTGAGATTCTCCCATTCCCTTCAGCTCTCCAGTACATGGCCATTTAACAGAGCTTGAGGTGGTACATATCTTAAACACAAAACTATGTGCCTATTCGGGAGAGTGGTCAGAATTCAGGAAGAAAACAGGAACTTAGGCAGATAGTAGGTGTTGCCCATCCATGAGGCAAGCCGCAGTCCATTCATCAATTGGGCAGGATGAATGCTGCGAAGCTTTCTACTAGACAGAACACATCAACTGATGCATTCTCTTTTCTAATGTCGACAACCACGGACACAGTGGGATACACAGACATAGAAAGACTCGCCTTGTCAAACGACTTACTAGAAACAGTTCACTACAATCCAATCAAACCACCTTTCTTTCGTATTCTCAGAACATGAGACAAAACCACAAACCCACACCCACACCCGCAAAGGCACCTCCTTCCCCCAAGTAGGTCTGTCATATCCGGAGTGTCCTCTGACTGGTGGGCCATACTATGTTCTCCCAAAATGGCCAACTCTGTGAAGTAGTCAGGAGCCAGCGGTGATCCACTACCTGCTTTATCAGGATAGGACCCTCTTCAGAGGTTTCCTGGCATTTGGCCATCCTCAAATCAGTAGGTACCAAGAAATATTGACTCTGTCCTTCGTAAATCCAAACAAGTTAGACCACTGGGACTTGGACGGGTTATGGCTCTGGGTGCCTGGCTTCCTGGATCCCAAGTTCAGAGACTTCCATCACCAAGGAAGTGAGGTGAAGTCACTTCCTTGAGGAACTGAATGAGGTCACTGCCTTGGAAACCACGTTGTCCTAACATTTGCCTCCAAGGTTCCCATGAGATGGAGGATGCCCCTACATCCTGTGACACTTTCACAAGTTCGAATCGTATATCAAACATAGGGACCAGGGAACAGCTCTCCACACAGGCATGGTTTGGTCTATCTTCTCTGTATTAAGAAGAATGAGGCTGATTCAGACACATTCCTTAATTCTACCAGGTTGTTTGCCATTGAGATGACTTTTGCTCTCTCAGGTCCTTCATCGCTGCCTACATCTTCTCCAGGGATCATTTCTGCATGTACCTTTGAGGTTCTCAGCAGGTGGAAGATCCCATGCATTCCTGTATTGTAAGACCAACACTATCACTGCTCTTCTGTAAAGTTAGATTGAGGGAACAGTGTATGGTTACGGTTAATAACATTTTCATTTTCGGTTAGGAACCATTCTGCTGGATGAATAATGTTATTGGAACCTGTGATATTTATTAGAATACAGACGTGAAATATATGTACATAAACAGAAATCTAAGTAAGATTTGAAGCCCAGAAATCATTGGGCCCTTGATTGGGATACCTATCGTTGAATTACATTCTGCAAAAATGTCTCAGAGAAATCGATATACAATGGCATAAGACCTTGTAACTGGATGATTGAATGTAGAAGAGAACCTCCAGTCAAAAAGTGATAGTCGGTAGGATTAGGAAGATAGTAGGTAGGTTTTAAGAAGAAGAGTGAATATAGGATTTGGACCAAAAGTTCTTTAGCAATAGGATTTCGATTAGAGTGTGAATGTAAGTTTCAGAACATGTGAAGATTTAGTCACAATGATGAACTGTGGAAAAGCAGATACCAATAGAGACATTACAAAAACAGGCAAAGTATAAAGTGAGTGAGAGGATTAGACATTTTCAACAGGGTTGAGTTTGAATATATAATCTTTGGAAGAAACTAATTTGTAGTTACCAATAGGATTTTCATTTGAGAGCATTAGGCAACCTGGACATGGATGTTTTTAGTAATCCATGTTCACTTTTCATTTAGCTTTGATACAATCATAAGTGTGACCTTTGCTTTTTGTGTCCAGAATATTTCAGTGATAAAATGCATATGTAGATCAGGTGACATGGGTATTTCTTCCAACATTTCTGGGAGCAATATTTTGAAGACGTATAAATTAGTGTTGGGGGTACAAAGAGGTGTACCCTGTGTCTATGAATATAGAGATAATGCATGAAAATACCACATTGTGAATAAATAATATAACTGGTTCCACTTTAAATAATGGATTGAATTGATATCTGAAACTAAGTAAGAAATCTTATATTGATATACAATCATTCATTCCAACCAGTTGTACATCTAATGGTAATATTAGGGTTATGGTTTATTATGAGGGGTGTGTGAGTTTTGCTTCAAATGTGATAATGGAAATCGAAAATAATGTGTTTGGAAAGAAGTTTCAAGAAAAGACCAGTCAGAAACGGAGGAATACATGTTTTCTGAAGGAGGAAGTGATTGAAAGTGAAATAAATGCCTATAAATTTGTGAACGTGTGGATGAAATATATATCCTATAATGTGCATAAACTCAAGAAATAGAAATGTACCAGTGTTGAATAAAAATAAACTTCAAAGTACATATCATGTCCCATAGGAATCTACTTGCATTGATGTTAAACTGGGTCAGTTACTGTAGAAATATTAGGATTTTTTTTTTTTTTTTTGGTGTTATACTACAATTTATTTTAGCACTAGAATGCCACAGAATGTAGAGGAAAGAGCAATGGATTTTTAGTTATAGCACTAATAATCCAACATTTAATGACTTTTTTGGGGAGTCTAGAAATTACATAAGGCTATGTAACATATATTTTATTATTTAACATTCATAAATGCTTGGGATTTTAGTAATATTTCTAGTTTTTTATTTTTTATTTTTTAAGTTGTTGATGGATCTTCATTTTCTTTATTTGTATGTGGTGCTGAGAATAGAACCCAGTTCCTCACACATACTAGGCAAACATGTTAACACTGAATCACAAACCCAGCCGCTCCACTTTTGTCTTAACATCGAACACGCCTCTCCCTCTTCTTTACTCACTTTCTTCCTCATTTTTCCCCTTCTCTCTCTTCCTTTTTCGTTTTTCCTCCATATCTATTTTTCTCTCATGGCATTACAAACAGTTGTATGCTATGAAATTTAAATTTGAGACTGTTTTTTATAGTCACTATTTTTTTTTTTAAAAATTAATAATTATAATCACCTGATAGATATATTACAATACATTTATTATACATATGTGTCTATATTCATGCATATGCATTACATATATTATGTATATATATATATATATATACATATATATTTAAAAGTACTTTGATTAGCCTGTTAGAAATAATATACACCAAGACTTTCTTAATTCTGAAGTCTTCCAGAATTAACATCTTACAATGAAAATCAAAAAAACATATTTAATAAAAAAGGTATCATTCTTTATTATCAATATTGATAATTTAATGTTTTTTATCACGTTACGCTGTAATATGGCATATTATATCTTATGAATTAGAGAAATTTTTTTGAACAACCTATTATTTAAGGACCATATGCACTGACATTTTAAATGGCTTTCTTATGATTTCAATTTCTATCAATTATGTATTAATTGCCAAATACTTATTTTAGTACTTTTCATATTCATAATTGATATAAAGTGAATTGTTTAATTTTTCTGGTAATTAGTTACTTATTACAGTAGGGACATTATTAATAGTTCTAAATTTTTATAAGTAAATGGTACAAAGATATTTTCATGCAAAATTAAGAATAATTGCATGCTCTAAATGTTTGATTGTTGATACATATAATACAGAGCTTTTGATGAGTCTCTTCCCAGTAAAACATAAAATGCAAAGATATCGTTGGGTATGTATGTCCAAATAAAGATAATGAAAAATACACATTATCAGCTAGAAACTATTAAATAAAAGATGAAAAGAACAATCCAACACATTGTACCAACTTATCAGATGAGGCAGTATTCTGAAAGAATAGCCTAAGACTAGACCTGGTCCATGACAAAATATTTACCAAAAATTGAAATATGAAAAATATAGGAAATGCTATGAATTTTTCATGAAGGTAGGTGGATTATCCTTTAATCTCAATTAAGTGTATTTTCAAAAGCCAGTTTTCTGGTAAAATAAATTTGTGATAGATACAACTACACAAAACAAAGTTTCTGCTTAGCAAAATGAATGCATCTCAACACTTTTTTAGCTGATTTCTTGCCACTCAATTTTAAACCTTTATTTATTTATTTATTTTTATTGATTGTTCAAAACATTACAAAACTCATGATATAATATCTTTCATACATTTGACTCAATTGGGTTATGAACTCCCATTTTTCCCCAAATACGAATTGTAGAAGCACATTGGTTACACATTCACATTTGTACATAATGGCATAATAGTGATGTTGTATTCTGCTACCTTTTCTATCCCCTACTATCCCCCCTCCCCTCCCCTCCCATCTTTCCTCTCTACCTCATCTGCTCTTGTTCAATTCTCTCCATTGTTTCCCCCCCATTTCCCCTCACAAGCTCTTATATGTAATTTTGTGTAACATTGAGGGTCTCCTACCATTTCCATATGCTTTCCCTTCTCTCCCCCTTTCTATCCCCCCACTCGTCTTTGTTTAATGTTAATCTTTTTCTCATGCTCTTCCTCCCTGTTCTGTTCTTAGGTGCTCTTTTTATATCAAAGAAGACATTTGGCATTTTTTTAAGGATTGGTTAGCTTAGCTTAGCATAATCTGCTCTAATGCCATCCATTTCCTTGCAAAGTCTATGATTTTGCCATTTTTTAGTGCTGAGTAATACTCCATTGTGTATAGATGCCACAGTTTTTTAACCATTCATCTATTGAAGGACATCTAGGTTGGTTCCACAGTCTAGCTATTGTGAATTGTGGCGCTATGATCATTGATGTGGCAGTATCCCTATAGTACGCTCTGTTAAGACCCTCTAGTCCGAGAAGGGTGATAGCTGGGTCAAATGGTGCATTCATTCCCAGCTTTCCAAGAAATCTCCATACTGCTTTACAAATTGGCCTTATCAATTTTCAGTACCACCAGTAGTGTACAAGTGTACCCTTTTCTCCACATCCTCGCCAACACTTATTGTTGTTTGACTTCATAATGGCTGCTAATCTTACTGGAGTAAGATGGTATCTTAGGGTGGTTTTGATTTGCATTTCTCTGACTGATACAGATGGTGAGCATTTTTTTATGTACTTGTTGATTGATTGTATGTCCTCCTCTCTGAAGTGTCTGTTCAGGTCCTTGGCCCATTTGTTGATTGGGTTATTTGTTATCTTATTGTTTAATTTTTTGAGTTCTTTGTATATTCTGGATATTAGAGCTCTATCTGAAGTGTGAGGGGTAAAAAATTGTTCCCAGGATGTAGACTCTCTATTTACCTCTCTTATTGTTTCTCTTGCAGAGAAAAAACTTTTTAGTTTAAGTAAGTCCCATTTGTTTATTGTTGTTATTAACTCTTGGGCTATGGGTGTCCTATTAATGAATTTGGAGCCCGACCCCACAGTATGTAGATCATAGCCATCTTTTTCTTCTATCACATGCAGTGTCTCTGATTTCATCACTAGCTCCTTGATCCATTTTGAGTTAACTTTTGTGCATGGCGAGAGAAAGGGATTCAGTTTCATTTTGGTGCATATGGATTTCCAATTTTCCCAGCACCATTTGTTGAAGATGCTATCCATCTCCCAATATGCTTTTAGCCTCTTTATCATATATAAGAATGTTGTAATTTTGTGGATTGATTTCTGTGTCCTCTATTCTCTACCACTGATCCACCTGCCTGTTTTGGTACCAGTACCACGCTGCTTTTATAACTATTGCTTTGTAGTACAGTTTGAACTCTGGCATCGCTATACCTCCAGATTCAAATTCCTGCTTAGAATTGCTTTTGCTATTCTGGGTCTTTTGTTTTTTCATATGAATTTCATGATTGCTTTATCATTTCTACAAGAAATGCCGTTGGGATTTTGATTGGCATCCATTTTAACCTGTAGAGAACTTTGGGTAATATCACCATTTTGATGATGTTAGTTCTGCCTATCCATGAACAGGGTACATTTTTCCATCTTCTAAGATCTTCTTCTATCTCTCTCTTTAGGATTCTGTAGTTTTCATTATATAAATCTTTCACCTCTTTTGTTAGGTTGATTTCCAAGTATCTTATTTTCTTTGAGGATATTGTGAATGGAGTGGTTTTTCCTCCTTTCCATATCAGAAGTTTTGCTCCTGATATACATAAATGCCTTTGATTTATGCGTGTTGATTTTATATCCTGCCACTTTGCTTAATTCATTTATTATCTCTAGCAGTTTCTTTGTAGACCCTTTTGGGTCTGTTATATATATTATCATGTCATCCACAAATAGTGATAATTTAAGTTCTTGTTTTCCTATTTTTATGCCTTTAATTTCTATTGTCTAATTGCTCTGGCTAGAACTTCAAGAACTAAATTGAATAGAAGTGGTGATAGAGGGCATCCCTGTCTTGTTCCAGATTTTAGAGGCAATCCCTTCAGTTTTTCTCCATTTAGGATGATGCTAGCCTGAGGTTTAGCATATATAGCTTTTACAGTGTTGAGGTAAGTTCCTGTTATCCCTAGTTTTTCTAGTGTTTTGAACATAAAGGGATGCTGTACTTTGTCAAATGTTTTTTTCTGCATCTATCGAGATGATCATATGGTTCTTGTCTTTAAGTCTATTGATGTGGTGAATAGTATTTATTGATTTCCGTATATTGAACCAGCCTTGCATCCCAGGGGTGAATCCTACTTGATCATGGTGCACAATTTTTTTTGATATGCTTTTGTATTCGATTCATCAGGATTTTATTGAGAATTTTTGTATCCAAGTTCATTAGAGATATTGGTCTGTAGTTTTGTTTCTTTGAAGTGTCTTAGTCTGATTTCAAGATCAGGGTGATTTTGGCCTCATAGAATGAATTTGAAAGAGCTCCTTCTTTTTCTATTTCTTGAAAGAGCTTGAAAAGAATCAGTATTAATTCTTCTTTGAAGGTTTTGTAGAACTCCGCTGTTTACCCATCCGGTCCAGGGCTTTTTTTCGTTGGTTATCTTTTGATGGCTTCTTCTATTTCTTCCTTTGTCATTGGTCTGTTTAAATTGTGTGTGTCTTCCTGACTCAATCTGGGCAGATCGTATGACTTAAGAAATTTATTGATATCTTCACTATCTTCTATTTTATTGGAATATAGGGTTTCAAAATACTTTCTAATTATCTTCTATATTTCTGTAGTGTCTGTTGTGGTATTGCATTTTTCACCCCCTATGTTAATAATTTGAGTTCTCTCTCTTCTTCTCTTCGTTATCATGGCTAAGGGCCTGTCAATCTTATTTATTTTTTCAAAGAAACAACTTTTAGTTTATCAATTTTTTCAATGATTTTTTGTTTCAATTTCGTTGATTTCTGCTCTTATTTTAATGTCGTCTACTACATTTGCTGTTGTTTTGCTCTTCCTTTTCTAGGTTTTTGAGGTGTAGTGTGAGTTCATTTATTTGTTGTTGTTTTTTTTCTTTTTTTGAGGAAAGAACTCCAAGAAATGAATTTTCCTCTTAAAACTGCTTTCATTGTGTCCCATAGATTACAGTAGGTTGTGTCTGTATGGTCATTTGTCTCTAAGAATTTTTTTGTCTCCTCCTTAATGTCTTCTGTTACCCATTGATCATTCAGTAGAATATTGTTCATTTTCCATGTGATGTAGGATTTTTCCTTCCTTCTTTTATCATTGATTTCCAGTTTCATTTCATTATGATCTGATATGGTGCATGGTATTATCTCCACGCCTTTATATTTACTAAGAGTTGCCCTATGACCTAATATATGGTCTATCTTTGAGTAGGATCCATCTGCTGCTGATAAGAAGGTGTATCCACTTGATGATGGTTGATATATTCTATATATGTCGGTTAAGTCTAGGTTATTGATTGTGCTGTTGAGTTCTATAGTTTCTTTATTCAGTTTTTGTCTAGAGGATGTGTCTAATGGTGAGAGCGGTCTGTTGACGTCACCTATAATTATTATGTTGTAGTCTATTTGACTCTTGAACTTGAGAAGAGTTTGTTTTATGAGTGT
The DNA here is from genome assembly GCF_048772815.1 of Callospermophilus lateralis. NCBI lineage: Eukaryota > Metazoa > Chordata > Mammalia > Rodentia > Sciuridae > Callospermophilus > Callospermophilus lateralis. Next base: position 384,356 of record NW_027514489.1, read on the forward strand.
GGCAGCTCATTTGTTTGCTGCATACAAATTGGTAATTGTTATGTTATGTTGGTGGATGGTTCCTTTTAACGTTATATAGTGTCCTTCTTTATCCCTTTTGATTAACGTAGGTTTGAAGTTGATTGTATTTGATATGAGTTTGGCCACTCCTGCTTGCTTCCGTGTGCCCTGTGAGTGGTATGATTTTTCCCAACCTTTTACTTTCAGCCTGTGTATGTCTTTACCTATCATATGAGTCTCCTGAAAGCAGCATATTGTTGGATTTGTTTTTTTGATCCAGGTTACTACCCTATGTCTCTTGAATGGTGAGTTTAGGCCATTAACATTTAAGGTTACAATTGAAATATGATTTGTACATCCATTCATGTTAATTTATTTATTTATTTTAGTTTGGCTAGTTTTTACTTTTTGGTTATTTTCCTCCCCCTTTACTGAGATACCTCCCACTGTTAGTTTGGGGCACTATTTTTCAATTCTTCTTCTTGTAGTATTTTGCCCAAATCCTTTGCAGTGCTGGTGTTATGGGTGTGAATTCTTTTAGTTTTTATTCATTGTGAAAGACTTTAATTTTATTGTCAAATCTGAAGCTTAATTTTGCTGGATACAGAATTCTTTGTTGGAATTCATTTTTTTCAGTGTTTGAAATACATTGTTCCAGGATCTTCTCACTTTCAAAGTTTGTGATGAAAAATCAGTCGTTAATCTAATTGGTTTACCCCTGAATGTAATCCGCCTCCTTTCTCTCGTAGCTTTTAATATTCTCTCCTTGTTCTGTATTTTGGCTATCTTCATAATTATATGTCTTGGAGTTGGTCTATTATGGTTTTGAATGTTTGGGGTCCTGTAGGCTTCAAGGATTTGGCAATCCATTCCATCTTTCATCTCTGGGAAGTTTTCTAGAATTATTTCATTTAATATGTTGTCCATTCTTTCGGTTTGAATCTCTATGGCTTCTTCTATTCCGATGACTGTGAAATTTGTTTTTTTTATGACATCCCATATCTTTTGAATAGACTGCTCTTGGGACTTAAGCATCTTTTCTGTGTTGACTATATTCTTTTCAAGTTGATAAACGTTGTCGTCATTATCTGATGTTCTGACTTCTATTTGATCTAGTCTATTTGTAATATTCTCGTTTGAGTTTTAATTAATAGTTTCCTGCATTTCTAGGATTACTGTTTGATTTTTTTAAGATCTCTATCTCCTGGTAAAGCTTGTTCTTTGCCATTTGAATTTGTTTAATTCATTTTCAAAATATACTTTTATTGCTAGGACTTGCTGATTCATGTATTCTCTAATATCCCTTTCCATCTGAGTTAGGTAAGCCTTGAGTTTTTTTCCCTATCCCTGTTTCTGATGATTCTAGGTCCTCCTGTAGAATTAAGTTGTCCTGCATTGTTTGTACACATTTTTTTCCTTTGTTTTTTCATGATGTTCACGTTGTTTTCCATCTCTATTTGATTGCTGTTTTTCTGCTCTATTCTATAGATTTGTTTTGGTTTAATATATCTGTTGTCTCTCCTTTGTGTTGGTAGACTATGCCTGCTAAAGTGAATTCTGCTTGGAAGGAATTGCAATGGCCGAGCTCCAGTGATGTCACCTGTCTGCTATGGCGGGCCCCAGGCTCCTTGCCAGGGTGTTCAAATGGGAGTGGGCTGGGACTGATTTGTCTCTGTTTGTTTTCAACTCCCGGTCGCCGGTTGGCGGGCGGTCTCCAGCTGTCCAGTCACACAGTCAGCGGGTGGGCTGTCACTGGTGGGCGGGAGATCTCTAGCCACCCAGTTGCACGTGCAGCCAGCGGGCGATTGGTCGCTGGTAGGCAGGCGGGCACCAGCCACCCAGTCGCACCAGCAGCGGGCTGTTTGTGACCAGTGGGCGGGCGTTCTCCAGCCGCCCAGTCACGCGGGCCTGGCCTCTAGTCCCCTGTTATCTCCTGCTAGTCCTGGTTTCTCGTGCTAGACCAGATTTCCCCTGAGTGATGCCTCTCGGCAGCTCATACTGTCCTCTGGGCCTGCCGTTTCTTGGGTGTGGATGGTGTCTATGGGGAACCCCGGCACTCTATTGTTTTGATTTTTTCCTCTTGCCCCTCTCCCAGCTCTGGCTAGACAGGTTTCGTTTTCGCCGCTGATGGGAGGGGAAGTTGAAGGTCAGGTGCCTGTAGTTTTCCCGACGTCTTTATGCAGGCTCTCTCTGATAATCTCTCCAATGGAAAGCCTAAGAGAGATTTTATGTGAATTCCCTGCTGTATGGGAGATGAGATTAGTAACACAAACCTGTTTTATTGTTGCAATCTGTTGGAGAGTGGCGGTGGTTACTTCTGCTCTCCAAGATGGTGACCGTTGGTTTCCTTGGTGGAGTTTTTATTGTGGGGGGATAGAACTGTAGCACTTCCTTCCCCGTTTGAAATCCCAAACTCAGCCCGGGGCTCAGTTGGAGGTCAGCCAGCAGGATTCCACAGAATCTGCAGCAACGTTTCTCCCTGCCGGCTGGTCGCTTCTAGGTGGTGCCCTGCTGTCTCTAGCCACGGGGCAGGCCACACAGATTTGTCAGCCCGGATCTCCGGTCGCACATTTGGCTCGTGTTTGAGACTCAATTACCGGACCTCATTGGTGGAAATCATTCTTCTAGGTTTCGGTGCACACCCATTTTTCTGTAAGGTCCTAACAAGATAATTTTTTGTCGTTCTAACTCGTTATTCACCTGTGAAGTGGCGCAGTTCACAGGGTGTGAGTGGCAGATTCAGAGACATCCCTTCATCCTGACCAGGTTGTTTGCCATGGAAGATGACTTTTGCTCTCTCAGGTCCTTCATAGCTGCCTACATCTTCTCCATGGCTTATTTCTCCATGGACCTTTGAGGTTCTCAGCAGGTGAAAGATCCCCTACATTCCTGTATTATAAGACCAACTCTGTCCGTGCTCTTCTTTAAAGTTAGATTGACGGAACACTGTAGGGTTAGGGTTAATAACATGTTTGATTTGGGTTAGGAATCATTCTGTTTATGAATAATTCTATTGAGAAGCTGCGATGTGTATAAGAATATATAGTTGAAATATATGTAGGAAAACAGAAATCTAAGTAAGATTTGAATCCCAGAATGGCATTGGGCCCTTAATTGGGATACTTAGCGTTGAATTACGTTCTGCACAGATGTCTCAGGTAAATTGATATACAATGTCATAGGACCCTGTACCTTGGAAGATTGAATGTAGATGAGAACATCCATTTAAAAAGGTATAGTTGTTATTGAATGGTTAATTAAATAGGTACTTGTCACTTCCTGTTTTTCTCTATGCTTAACAAAACACTGTTGAAATCTTGAGAACTATTTGCTAATCTTGTTCCCAGAATGTGCTGTCCCCAGTTTTCAAACTGCAGAATTTACTCTCTCACCTGGTTGCATGCAAACTGCCCACTCCCACTGACCCATCAATAAACTTCCCTCCTTGCCCTCGGCAAGGAAAGTATATAAGCTCTGCTCAAGCTCTTCTCAGGGCTCTCTGCTGTATTCAAGTGAGCTCTGAGCCCCAGCATGCTGGAACTCCAATAAACCCTTTGCTGTTTCATGAGTCAGTTTCTTGGTGGTCTCTTCCTCCAATGCACGCCCGACCTTTACACATGAAGTTTCCACTGATATCTGGCAGCGGCAGATGAGAGACCCCAACGGGCTACTCTTGGGGTAAGTAAGTCTCCTATTCCTGGTTTCAGGTTTCAGGTTAGGACTTGGAAAAATGGCTATTGATGAAGAGTGTGAGCTCTCTCCGACAGTGGCTGACAGACGTGTCACAGAGCCACAGGCCACGTTCCTGGAGGACGCCCCAGAGGACTTGGGAAATTTAGTTATAATAGATTCCTCGACTCAGTGATATTTTGTTTTGGATTCGGTATTGCCAGCCCATTGGTTATTGCCGGCAACTCAGTCCTGATCTCAGTGTTGGACGTCCATTGCCTGTCTTTATTGTCTTGTCTTGTCTGTTTCATGTGTCATTGCTTTCACTGTTTGTGGATCTTTCATTATGGGACAGAGCACTTCAATGCTAGATCTCAGTTTAAAGGGCGACTCTTATGCGTGGTCTCATAAAATCCCAACACAATTAATGGCAATACTTCTCTGAGCTCAGTTCCAGAACTCAGTCTCTAAGGGGAATCACACCAGAGTTCAAGCCCAGGTGGACCCAGTCATCTCTTCCAAATGCCACACAAATGACCACAATTAAAACCAAAACACTCCCCAATGGCCCTCATCTTCTTCCATATAGACACTCATCATAACCTCTGGCTGGACGTTTCCATGAGGGGCATAGCCCAAGACAGTGTCCAAAACATGCTCCCTTGCCGCTAATTTGCCTAAAGTCAGGGTGGCCTGGAAACCCTTCCAGTGAACCAGGATTGATCAAATACACCTGCCATTAATACTGATCTTCTTCTGCAATTTGAGGCCTACTGACTGTCAGGTGTAGATTCTTTATGTGAATTTCAGTCATAAGAAAACCCAACCACATCTGCAGTGCTTTGAAAAACTCATTTGACCCAAAGGATCCCAATTCTCACTTGATGGACGTCAAGAACCTAACAGAGGACGGAGAGAAACTTCACCCACAATGACTGCTCTTTTGGCCATTTTGGTTTTGGATGCACACATGGGATCTTTCTTTAGATCTATCAGTTGCAGAGAATCTAAGACACAGCCTCACACAGGGCATAGAGTTGGATTCAGACACATCCATTTCCAAAGCAAGTAAGCAAAGAGCCACAGGTTATGCCCATTCATTTAGATCTGAAAACTGTTTTCTTCAGGCTTCACAAAGGGGTGGTCCGAAACAAAGAACTTCTTGACATTCAAGGCAACAGAACATTATGTAAGCAAAAGGCTCAAAGAAGGGTTTCTCCACTGAGAGTTTACTGGTCACACTGATATCTGCGTTTTCTGAGATGCTCGCCATTCCCTTCATCTATCCAGTACATGGCCATGTCACAGAGCTTGGAGGTGGTACATATCTTGGACACAAAACCATGAGCCTATTCTGGAGATTGGCGAGAATTCAGAAAGAAAATTGAAAATTACTAAGATCGTTGGTGTTGCCCATCCTTAAGGAAAGCTGCAATCCATTCATTAATTGGGCAGGATGAATGCTGGGAAGCTTTCTACAAGACAGGACAAATCCATTGATGCATTCTCTTTTCTAATGTCTACAACCACGGACATAGTGGGATACACAGACATAGAAACACTCGCCTTGTCAAACGTCTTACTAGAAACAGTTCAACCCCAAAAAACAAACCACCTTTCCTACCTATTCTCAGAACATGAGACAAAATCATAAACCCAAAACCACACCCATATTGGCACCTCCTTCCCCCAAGTAGGTCTGTGACTCTAGGGAGTGTCCTCTGACTGGTGGGCCATACAATTTTCCCCTGAAAAGTCCTGTCCTGTCTCAGGTCTGTTCTCCTTGACCAACTCTGTTAAGTTGTCAGAAGCTAGTGTTAGCCACTACCTGCTTTCTCAGGAAAGGCCCTTCTTCAGAGCTCTCCTTGCTTTTGCCATCCTAACATCAGTAGGTACAAAGAAAGACTGACTCTGTCCTTGGTAAATCCAAACAAGTGAGCCCATTGGGACTGGGACTGGGACTGGCTCTATGTGCCTGGTTTCCAGTATCCCAAGTTCAGAGAGATCCATCACCAAGAAAGTGAGGTGAGGTCACTCCCTTCAGGAACTGAATAAATTCACTGCCTTGTAAACCATTTTGTCCTAATAGTTGCTTCCAAGTGTCCCATTAGATGGAGGCTTCCCCTACTTCCTTTGAAACTTTCACAAGTTAGAATGGTATGTCAACCTTAGGAACCCGGGAATAGCTATCCACACAGGCCTGGTTTGGTCAATCTCCTCTACATTAAGAAGAGAGAGGCTGATTCAGACACATCCCTTCATCCTGACCAGGGTGATTGCCATGGAAGATGACTTTTGCTCTCGCAGATCCTTCATAGCTGACTATATCTTCTCCAGGATTCATTTCTGCATGGACTTTGGAGGTTCTCAGCAGGTGGAAGATCCCCTACATTCCTGTATTGTAAGACCAACTCTGTCCCTGCTTTTCTTTAAATTTAGGTTGATAGAACAGTGTATTCTTAGGGCTAATAAAATGTTTGATTTGAGTTAGGAATAATCCTGCGGGATGAATAATGGTATTGGGAACCTGAGATATTTATAAAAATATAGAGGTTAAATATATGAATTAAAACCGAAATCTAGGTAATTTTGAAGCTCAGAAGGGCATTGGGCCCTTGATTGGGATACTTAACTTTGATTTACATTGTGTACAGATGTCTCAGATAAATAGATATACAATGGCATCGGACCTTGTAGCTTGGATGATTGAATGTTGAAGAGAACATCCAGTCAAAAACGGATAGTAGGTAGAATTAGGTACAGAGTTGGTTTAGGAAGAAGAGTGAGTATAGGATTTGGAACAAAAGTTCTGGAGCATTAGGGTTGTGGTTAGAGAGTGAAAGTGAACATAAGTTCATGTGAAGGGTCAGTCACAATGGTGAACTGGTGAAAATATGCAGGAAACCACATATCTTTAGAGACATTATGAAATCAGGCAAAGTATAAAGTGAGTGATATGATTATGCATTTTCAACAGGGTTGAGTTTGAATATATAATCTTAGGAAGAAACAAATTTTCCCTTCCTCTCCTGTTTTCTCTTTTCTTTCCACTATACAAAGTCTTCTGGGACAGAAAAGATCCGTCCTTTATAGGGCATATCAGGACATATACAGGATTGCCTGGAGCCCTTAGTTTGGGTAATGATTTAGCAGATAAAACTACGCATGACATACATATTTTCTCTACAGTAGAAGAAGCTACAAATTTTCATAAAAAATTCCATGTCAATGCTAATACTATACATAAGCGCTTTAAAATAACTAAGGAACAAGCTAGACAAATAATAAAACAATGTCAAAATTGTGTGACCATTTTACCACAAGTTAATCTTGGAGTCAATCCTAGAGGATTGATACCTAACCATATTTGGCAGATGGACGTCACAAACTTGCCAGAATTTGGAAAATTAAAATATTTGCATGTTACAGTTGATACTTCTTCTGAATTTTTGATGGACTCCCTTCATGCCGGAGAAAAAAAACTAAAGATGTTATAGCTCATTGCTTACAAAATTTTGCCACTGTGGGCATTCCAAAACAGTAAAAAACAGATGTTGCCCCTGGTTATACTTTTACCTCTTTTAAAGAATTTTGCTCATCATTTTGCATTACTCATATAACAGGAATCCCATACAATCCGCAGGGACAAGGCATAGTTAAATGAGCTCATCAAACTATTAAAACGTACTAATTAAACAAAAAAAAGAGGAATTGGGAAGGGGTATATATTCCCCAAAGATAAACTTAAAATAACCCTTTTTACTCTAAACTTTGGAAATTTGGATTCATCAGGGCTTATTCCTGTGGAAAGGCATATGTGTCCAAAAAATGTACATAAGCCCAAGGTACTTTGGAAGGATATTCTAACAGGACAATGGAAATGTCCTGACCCAGTAATTGTCTGGAGTTGGAGGTCTGTTTGTGTGTTTCCACAGGGAGAACAGCAGCCGATTTGGATTCCAGAGAGACTAACTAAAGCGATTTCTACAGATTAAAAAAATATGATTTGGCTCAAATCCATAACAGCTGATATCCAGAACTCCAGTTTGGCTATTCTTACATCTGTGACAAATCCAGGATGCTTTTTTCAATATCTATTTTATTATTACCCTTTCCCATGTCATGAAGTTCTATTTTGTTTTTTGAGCTCATACAAACCTAGGTTAATGTTTTGCTGATCAGTTCTATTTTTGGACTATAGAGTTTTTAGACATTGCAATGGAGATTTCACCTGTAAAATGTTATAAGGCCTTTACTCTTATGTTATGTGTTGTATGTATTATATTACGTGTGCACACTTGTGTTTTTTGTTATATGTTTGAATGTACGTATGTCCATATATCATATATGATGAGCGCTCATGAAAAAATGGATCCAAATATATTTTTATACACTTGATGTAAATGTTTTAATTTAAATTGGGTAAACACCTGTTGAGGATTGTTTTAAAATGTGTACAAAAAAGGAGGTTAACAGATCTGTTTGTTTACTTTCACCTTTTCTTTTCATTATATTTAATAATTCTCTTCAAGACAATGTAAATTGTTAAGAAAATTGTTTTCTTTTAGTACCTTCTGGAATGTTACATAATTTTTCTTTGGCCATTATTGCCAAAATTCCTATCTTCATCCCAGTGCCTGTAAAGACAAAGATAAAACCAATCTACAGCTTCTGCAATAGCCATCACTGAACTGCTTGCAGAACTTGCCTCGACTATGTATCACCTGTATGCATTGTGAACTCACCTGCATGCATTGTGAACAATATGTTGGTGAATTGACTTGTGGTAGTGTTGGGGTATTTTTGCTGATGATGTCATCGGTGGTACAATTTTTCCAAAAGGAGCCGTCAATTGGCTTGGTGTATCTTCCTCCCTTCTGCTGTCATGGTCGTTCAGCTAAAATTTGGGGGCCAACAGAGGTGAGACAAAGAACCTCACCCCCCGCTGGTACAAAGACCTCTCCACAGGTGTGACTGTATACTGGACCTGTAGCTAGTGACGGGTAAGATCCAATTGCAATGGTACCAATCTAAGACTGGAGGCTGATACCTTGAGGTCAGCTCATTCGATAATGGGTAAGCACCATATGTACTATTGGACAACCTAAGGCAGGCATGGTCCCTAAGCCACATGCTTGTTGTTTAAACAGAGAGGGGGAGGTGTTGAGAGGCACAGCCCAAGGGGCCAAACAAACTTTCAGACTGCCGGCTGATGATTGGCTAACAGCGGCCCCAGCAACATCAAGCTAATTGGCTCCTCTGCGGTGATGCTCATTGGAGATGCTCATTGAGAAGTTTCCCCACCCTTTCAGACTGCAAGCTGATGATTGGCTCACAGCAGCCCCAGCAATATCTAGCTGATTGGCTCCTCTGTGGTAATGCCATTGGGCTGTTTCCCCACCCTTTCAGACAACGGAGCTGCTCATTGTGGGACTTTTTGGGCTCTGCCCACACGACCCAGCCAATCGACCTCAAGAGAAGGAGTGTGGAGGTTGAGAGCTTGTGGGAAGCCAGTAGTGGCAGTTGGGCTCTGAGGGTTTTTCCCGAGGAGCTAATTTTTAGTCATGTGTGGTTCTAAAAGTAATTTTAGTTTCTTTTGACAAGTGGCTCCTGAATTGTGCCCAGCCATATTGCAGCAATCCTAAAGTGATGGAGAAAAAGAACCCAAACAGAATAGAAATACAAGCAGTTTAGAGAGGCATGGTGTATAGTTGGATTTACCTTTTGCATGATAAAGGGTAGGTGTTATAAATCTAGTCAATTTTAAATTGAAATAGTTCTCCATGTGTTTTATAGTTAACAAATATGTGAATTCCTATCTCCCTTTATCTGTAGGCTATTCAGCACATGTATTTTTGAATGTACATATAGAATCCTACCTGGTATCACATGTACATTTTTGTTAGATGGCTGACTTGGCAGATACAAATTTTTAGAAGAGGTCACTCCTCCTAAACGTTGTTGGAATTGAAAATTAAAACTATGGGTGAGCTTCCTAGTTGAACAATATAATACATAAATCCATGTTCAGTAAAATGAATAGTTTTGGATCTGTGGATGTTATATATTTCATGATGAATTTCGATTTGCATATATATTGCTACCTTTTAATGCCTCTCTCTCTCTCTCTCTCTATATATATATATATATATATATACACACACACACACTCTCCAGATTTTTCAGAATGTAAAATATATGTGTCTTATTATACAATCCCTAAATGCATTCATGTTCATGAATGTGGATTTATAACCAAATGTTCACAAAGTTATTTTCAGAAATATTCATCCACCTTAAATACATATTGTATCCTAGTACTGAAATCAAAATTCAGTGAATGGTGCATAGAAGTCCTAATTTTTCTACAGTAACTGACCCACTTTAACATCAATGCAAGTAGATTCCTATGGGACATGATGTGTATTTTGACCTTCATTTTTATTCAACACTGTTACATGACTATTTCTTCAGTTTATGCACATCATAGGATATATATTTCATTCACAATTTTGCAAATTGATAGGCTTTTGTTTCACTTTTAATCACTTCTTGCTTCAGTACACAAGTATTCCTCTATGTTTTTTGACTGGTCTTTTCATGATACTTCATTTTATTTTAGATTTCAATAATCACTTTTAAAGCAAAACTCACACACTCTTCATGATAAACCATAAACCTAATATTACCATTAGATGTATAAATGGTTGTAATGAATATATGTATCTCAATATAAGATTTCCTGTAAATTTGTAAATATCAATTCAATCCAATATTTAAAGTTGGAACCAGTAATATTATTTATTCACAGTATGGTCTATTCATTCATTTTATCTATATTCCTAGACACAGGGAACACCTATTTGTACACCCTATACTAATTTATACACCTTCAAAATATTGCCCACAGAAATGGTGGAAGAAATACTGATGTCACCTGATCTACATATGCACTTTATCACAGTAATATTCTGGAAACAAAATGCAAAGTTCACACTTATGACTGTGCCAAAGCCTAAATGGAAAGTGTGCATGGATTACTAACAATATCCATGTCCAGATTGCCTAATTCTCTCAAATGTCAATCCTATTGGTGACTAAATATTTGATTCTTTCTAAGATTTTATACTCAACCTCTACCCTGTTGAAAATGTCTAATCCTATCACTCAATTTATACTTTGCCTGATTTCTTAATATCTCCATTGATATCTGCTTCCCCATATATTTTCCCCAGTTCATCATTGTGTCTGACTCTTCACATGTGGTGACATTTACATTCACTCTCTACCGCAAACCCTATTGCTAAAGAACTTTTTGTCCAAATCCTATACTCACTTTTCTTCCTAAACCTACTGACTGTCTTCCTAATCCTACCAACTATGCCTATATGAGTGGATGTTTTCTTCTACATTCAATCATCCAATTTTCAAGGTCCTATGCCATTGTATATCGATTTATCTGAGACATCTGTTTAGAAGATATTTAAAAGCTAAGTATCCCAATCAAGGGCCCAATGCTCTTCTGGGCTTCAAATCTTACCTAGATTTCTGTTTTTATACTTATATTTCACCTATATATTCTTGTAAATATCACAGGTTCCCAATACCATTATTCATCCAGCAGAATGATTCCTATCCCAAATAAAACCTGTTATTACCCTAACCATACACTGTTCCCTCAATGTAACTTTACAGAATAGCAGGGAAAAAGTTGGTCTTACACTACAGGAATGTAGGGGATCTTCAACCTGCTGAGATCCTCAAAGGACCATGCAGAAATGATACCCTGGAGAAGTTGTAGGCAGCTATGAAGGACCTGAGGGAGGAAAACTCAACTTCCATGGTAAACAACCTGGTCAGAATGAAGGGATGTGTCTTTATCAGCCTCTTTCATCTTAATGTAGAGAAGATTGACCAAACCAGGCCTGTGTGGAGAGCTGTTCTCGGGTGCCTATGGTTGATATACCATTCCAACGTGTGAAAATGTCACAGGAAGTAGGGGCACCCTCCATCTCATGGGACCCTTGGAAGCAACTCTTAGGACAAAGTGGTTGCCAAGGCAGTGACTTCATTCACTTCCTGATTGAGGTTACCTCACATAACGTCCTGGGTGATGGAACTCTCTAAACGTGGGATTCAGAAAGCCAGTCAAGCACAACCAGTCCCAGTCCCAGTCCCAGTGGTCTCACTTTTTTTGGATTTACCAAGGACAGAGTCTGTCTTTCTTGGTACCTACTGATGTGAGGATGGCCAAAAGACAGGAAAGCTAAGAAGAGGGGCCTTTCCTGATAAAGCAGGTAGTAGCTCACCACTGGCTTCTGACAACTTCACACAACATTCCTCCCTCAATGCAGCACAAAGGTCCCTTTCACTCATGAAGAGGAGGTCCAACCCTCAACTGTTCTGTAAAAGAACTTCAGAGAGAGAGGTTAAAGATTCCTGCAAAGCTGTTATGGAGGTTTCTAATATATTTAAGTTTTGGTCTATTTCTGCTTCTAACTGGGTCATTTGTTGTGTCCCATGGACCAGGGCAGTGGTTCCTGTGCCCACCCTTGTGGCAACTCCTATTCTTTATAGGATGGCTAAAGTGAGGGACATATGTTCCCAGTGAAACCGGGTTGTATGTCCCACCTATTCCATCTTCAAATGAACCTGCGTCATGATAGAGCATTCTGGGTAACATATGCACCATTACACAATTAATCACATCCGTTTTTCATTTCATGAAAACATCAACAATGTTTTAGTATATAGAATTATACTGTTGTAGGGACGGACAAGGCAAGGCACCTAAGATAGCACCAAAGACAGTGAAACAGTCCTATTTGGTTGCACCCAGATTCAGAGGGCATTGCTTCGGTTGTAATCAATTAATCTTCTGAATTCCAAGTTTAGGTAGTTTCAGAATTTTGTACCCAACATGTAAGAGAAGTGGCTCAGAAGATCACACTCTGCAGAAGTTCACAAAAAGCTGTTTTTGTTTCTGTTTTTTTTTTCTCTGTTCTGGGCAAGTTAACTTTTCAAGGACAACTGGGTGGGGGAGAGCTTTTACTTCCCTTTCTTTTTTTCCCCCTGCCAGCTGTTACCATGGAGCCCAGATGGTAACTTCTTTATCTTAGAAATGTTGCCATCTCTGTGAAGCCCCAGTTCAAGGCCAGAGTAATTGTTCACATATTTTGTGAAAAACTAGTAAGGGGGTGTCTAGCTTAGGAGTGCTGATTATTTTTAGCCAGTGGCCAAGTGGAACAGGGCAACATTAAATGAGGAAGGTTATCTACACTGAAATCGTTTATAGGGACTTTTTTGCTGAAAGTCCTAAAGTCAGCCATGGTGAAGACTCCTGGAGAAGGTCAGTGAAAACTTTTCTGTGGGCCTGGTACAGAGGGGGGAGACAGAGAAGTCGGGGCTTGGAGCAGCTTCATGGATCTGAGAATGAGAAAGGAGAGATGTAAAAGAATAATGGGAAAGGGGTTTGGGATATTCCTAGCAACAAAACTTGAGCAGTAGAACAGGTAGAGCAGAGGGGAAGAAGGGAGTGAGTATCCACAAAGCCTGTGAGGGACTTTAAATTTTTAGTAACCTGTTTTCAGTGATGAAAGAGCAACTTTAAAGGCCATTTTCATTACATTTGGATAAGGGTCTGAGGGCTCTCCTCAGCTGGTTTGAGCTATGGGTTAGCTGGAAAGAGGACCTGGTGGGACCCAGTGCGGGCAGTGACAAGAGAAGAGAGGAGTGAGTCGGTGGAGGGGTACCTCAGTACCTGCTTCTCAGCCAGGGGGCAATGGTCTGAGAACCGGTGTTGGTTTGGGTTTTTGATCTAGTAATTGAAGGGAAGAAATCAGGTTGCTGAGTTTGGAGTGACAGCAGATAGTCTGGAGATGAAGGCTGAGGGTGAGGATCTATTGGAGAAGCATAGTTCAGGATGTGAGCGAAGGAGGGAAAAGGCCTCCACATAGGGGAATCTCCTTTTACCCTTTTGAGCACTTGCAGAAGTTAAAAAGGTCACACAGTATTTGAGGATCTAGAGACCCCTCTGGGGGCCATGGGTTTTGGTTATCTAATTGGTCATATGGCCAATGCTGTGTACAGAATTTGATGAGGAGTTCGGGTTCCATCAGGAAGCCCCTGTATGCTCACATCCCCATGACTTACAGAAGAAATTGGCTTTTCCTCCACACAGCTGTTGCTGTTTGTGGCTTTGATTGTCTGCCGGGCAAACATAGTAATCTAGGCTAGCCAACCTGCACCTGGCTTACCTGTCCCGACATCCATAATGTTTGTTTCCATTATTTATGGTACAAAAGGTATTTAATGGAATTTTAGTGGTATCCTCTTCATCAGGGATATCCTAATAGGAAAGACCTATAGCCAGCTAACAAATGTCTGGGTGGAGAAATGGCCACCAGGTCCCAAAGTGGGCTATATGTGAGATAGATTATACTTCTTCTCCAGTAGGATTTGTGATCAGCCATCGCTGCTGAAAGGGCTGATGAGGGTTAGAACTACTGGTGGTCAAGGAGAGACTCTATAGCTTCATCCACCTGGCGAATACACAATTTGAAAGGGTTACCAGTCTCTTCCAGTTTCCAGGCAGAGTCTGGACAGGGTGCAGGCTTGAGATGAGAGGCCAGGATCCAGGAAGTGATTCTGTCTACCTTTACCACTGTAGGTGTTATAAGTAGAACCTGGTATGGTCCTTTCCAGTGGGGTTCCAGGGATGACACCTGATGTTGTCTTACATAGACAAAGTCTCCTAGTTGATATTGATATGGAGTCCCCTCATCTCCAGGTTGGTAGGCAGTGGCCAGCTGTTTTCACAGGTATCGCTGAGTTCTTTCAACAGCTGTAAGTCTGTCAAGCATGGTGGTGTGGAAGGGATCGTTAGGTCTTAGAGTTGGGGTTAGGTCCCTTACTGGAATAGGGGCCCCATAGGGAATTTCATAGTGGGTGAGGTTACACAAAGAAACAGAGAGAGAATTTCTTGCATGAAACATTGCATAAGGCAGAAGCATTGTCCAATCTTTTATGTCGGTCTCTAAGCTTAATTTCATTAAGGTCTCTTTAATGGTTCTATTCATTCATTCTACCTGTCCTGCACTCTGTGGTCTATAAGCACAATGTAATCCCCAGGGTACTGGCTAACCCCTAACGTACCTGGGTCATGAATGCAGGTCCATTATCAGACTCTGTTACCTTAGGCAGGTCGTATCTTGGAAAAAAAATCTTCCAGGATCTTCTTGACCACCATTTGTGCTGTTTCTTTCTTTCTTTCTTTTTCTTTCTTTCTTTCTTTCTTTCTTTCTTTCTTTCTTTCTTTCTTTCTTTCTTTCTTTCTTTTTTTTTGGTGGGGAAGGCTTTAATCCATCCTGAAAATGTATCTACAAAGACTAGGAGATATTTAAGTCCATACCTTGCATGCTTAATTTCAGTAAAGTTCACTTCCCAGAATTGTCCTGGTCTTTTTCCTCCTAGGTGCTTTCCTCCAGGAAGCTTGGAAGGGTAAGCATAAACCAATTGATGGACCCGACAGGCTTTTGTTACCCATTCAGTCCTTTTGCTGTGATTTGGTCAGTGGAAAACTCTGTTCTTGATCCTTCAGGAATGCCTGCAGTTTCTTTGAACAAAGTTGAGTGAGTTGATGTACATTTTCTACTGACATAGTTAGAGCCATGACTATAGGAGTTTTTACTGAAGGATTTAGAAATCCCACTTGGTTGCCTTCAGGGTTAAAAGTTATTTTGGCCCAGAGCTTGGTGAGCAGATCTCTGCCCATCAATGGGGCCAGGCATTCTGTGATTACTAGGAAGGATTGATGGATTTTCCTTTTCCCAGGTCTATGGTCCTCTTAGTTGTCCAAGCCCGATACTTACTGCCATTTGCCCCTTGAACTAGAGACCTTTTATTTGATAGATGGCCCAATGGGGCCTTGAGGGCTGAGTATATTGCCCCTGTATCCACTTCAAAGTTTACTGGGGTCCCCTACACTTCAAAAGTTACCCTGAGCTCCGGGAGGGGATGTTAGCCCCGACTTTTGGAGTCATCCTCAAGAGTCAGAATGGCTGGCAGGAGTGGCTGTCTCTTTCTAGGGAACTCTTTGGCCCAGTGTCCTTTTTTTTACTGTAGGCACAGTGATCTGAGGCAAGGAGTGGCCTCTGGCGTGGGCCCAGGTATCCCTTCCTGTCTCCCTGTTTCTTAATTTCTGGCCTATTTGTTGTTGTGACCAGGACCTTAGTCAGCGCCTTAGTCTGTCTTTTGTTTCTTTTATCCTCCCTTTGTTCCCTTCTCTTCCTCAGTTTCTCTCTTAAAGTATACCTTCTCAGCTTCTCTGACTAAATCTCTCAAAGTCATATCTTGTAATCCATCTAAGCATTTTAACTTTCTTTTAATATCCGGGGCAGCTTGCCCAATAAAGGCCATTGTGACAGATGACTTTTGATCCTCTGCCTGAGGATTGAAAGGAGTGTATCTTCTATATGCCTCCATAATTCTCTCTAGAAACATAGAGAGAGGTTCTTCAGGCACTTGAATAATCTCTCTTACCTTGGCCTAATTAGTTGGTCGCCTAGCGGCCGCATGGAAACCCACTATTAGAGCCCGGTGATAAGTGAACAGATGCTCCCTACCTTCAAAGATTTGGGGGCCACAGTTGGGTTGGTTCAAAGGAAAGCTGGCTTTGATTATCTTGGGAAGTTGTGTCAGTCACGCATCTTGTCAGAGGATATTTTTTTCCATCTTCCAGGAGTATTCTATTTTGATCCTCTGTCATGAAGACAGTCCCTATGAGTTGTTGGCAGTCATCTCAAGTAGGCTAGTGTGAAAACATCAATGACTCAACCAGACCTGTGTGCCAGGTGGGGTGCTCAGAAAAAGGGGGATTGTTATATTTCCAATTATGTACGTCTGAAGAGGAGAATGGCCAAAACTGGTAGGCTTGCATTTTTTCCCCCATGGCCGTCGTCAATCTTTGGCCCATAGGGATGGAGGGGGAGCATCATGGGAGTTCCAGTGTTTTCAACTATTCACTGCTGGCGAGTTCCTATAGCCGGGCCAGCTTCCTCAAGGGAAGGAAGGGCTGTGTGTGCCACTGGGGAGCTATCTGGAGGGTGCTGTGCTCCTCCAATTGCAGAGAGGCTGAGTCAGCAGCAGGGGAATCACTTAGAGGGTGTTGGGGATTGGGGGAAGAGGGCAGGGGATAAGGAGGGGGAGGAGAATCCAGTAGAGTCAAATCTTGTGACTCAGGGAGAACAGAGGGTGGAGAAGGAAGAAGAGCAGAGGGTTTGAGAGATCATGGGGGAAGGAGTAGGAGCAGGGGCAGCGGTAAGGAAAGGCTTCACCCATGGAGGAGGAGATTTGCAGAGGTCCTGCAAAGTTAAGATATATGGCGGAATGATCCAGATGTTTATGTGGCCCTGGCTAAAAGACAATATCTCTAACTTTTTAAATTAGTGGGAAGTAGAAAGATCCTTCTAGAGGCCATCCGACTCGAAAGGTGGGTCATTCTGAGGCACAGAGCGTCTTTCAGGTCCAGTGTTTTACTAAATAAAAAAGATTCTGAGCCCTTATGTGGACTTTGGGCCAGTGATCAATGGTCAGGGACAGAGGCATTGAAGTGCTCTGTCCCATAATGAAAGATACACAAATAGTGAAAGCCACGACACATGGGGTCTCACATTCGCCGCTGCTGGATTTCAGTGGAACCTCCATATGAAAAGGTCGGGCAAGCCTTGGAGGAAGAGACCACAAAGAGATTGTCACATGCAACAGCAAAGGGTTTATTGGGGGTCCAGCATGCTGGGGCTCAGAGCTCAATTGAAAAGAGATGAGAGCCCTGAGAACACCTTAAGCAGAGTTTATATAATTTTCTTGGAGAGGGCAGGGAGGAAAGTTTATTGATGGGTCCGGGTGAGTGGGCAGTGTGCGTGCACACGGGTGAGGGAGTACATTCTGCAGTTTGGCAGTTGGGGAGAGCACATTCTGGGAACAAGATTAGCAAAGAGTTCTCAAGATTTCAAAAGTGTTTTGTTAAGCATACAGAGAAACAGGAAGTGACAAGTACCTATTTTATTAACCTTTAACTACCGACTATCCCTTTTTGACTGGATGTTCTCTTCTACATTCAATCATCCAAGGTACAAGGTCCTAGGCCATTGAATATTGATTAATCTGACACATCTGTGCAGAACCTAATTCAAAGCTAAGTATCCCAATCAAGGGCCCAATTCTCTTCTGGGCTTCAAAACTTACCTAGATTTCTGTTTTCATACATGTATTTCACCTATATATTCTCATACATATCACAGGTTCCCAATACCATTATTCATCCAGCAGAATGATTCCTAACCAAATCGAAAATGTTATTAACACTAACCGTACACTTTCCCCTCAATCTAACATTACAGAGAGGAGGGACAGAGTTAGTCTTACAATACAGGAATGTAGTGGATCTTCCACCTGCTGAGAACCTCAAAGGTCCATGCAGAAATGTCCTCTGGAGAAGATGTAGGCAGCTATGAAGGACCTGGGAGAGTAAAAGTCATCTTACATGACAAACAACCTGGCCAGGATGAAGGGTTGTGTCCAAATCAGCCTCTCTCGTCCTAATGTAGAGAAGATGGAACAAACCAGGCCTCTGTGGAGAGCTGTTCCCAGGTTCCTATGGTTGATATACCAATCTAACTTGTGAAAGTGTCACAGGAAGTTGGGGCAGCCACCATCTCATGTGACCCTTGGAAGCAACTGTTAGGACAAAGTGGTTGCCAAGCCAGTGAACTCATTCAGTTCCTGAAGGAAGTGACCTCACCTCACTTCCGTGGTGATGGAACTCTCTGAACATGGGATCCAGGAAGCCAGGCATCCAAGCCAGTCTCAGTCACAGTCCCTGTGGGCTCACTTGTTTGGATTTACCAAGGACAGAGTCAATCTTTCTTGGTACCTACTGATGTGAGAATGGCCAAATACCAGAAAAGCTCTGAAGAGGGGCCATTCCTGAGAAAGCAGGTAGTGGCTCACCACTAGCTCCTGACAACTTCACAGAGTTGACCAAGGAGACCAGATCTGATAAAGGACAGGCCATTTTGGGAGAACATAGTATGGTCCAGAAGTCAGAGGACACTCTGGATAGTCACAGACCTACTTGAGGGAAGCAGGTGCCTTTTTGGGTGTTGGTGTGGGTTTGTGGTTTTGTCTCATGTTCTGAGAATAGGTAGGAAAGACGGTTTTGAGGTTTGGAGTGAAATGTTTCTACTAAGTCGTTTCACAGGGCGTGTGTTTCTATGTCTGTGTATCTCACTGTGTCCGTGGTTGTAGACATTAGAAAAAAAGAATGCATCAATGGATGTGTCCTGTCTATTAGAAAGCTTCCGAGCATTCATCCTGCCCAATTAATGAATGGACCAGGGCTTGCATAATCAATGGGTAACACCTGCTATCTTCCTAAGTTCCAGTTTTCTTCCTGAATTCTGGCCACTCTCCAGAATAGGCTCATGGTTTTGTGTCCAAGATATGTACCACCACCAAGCTCTGTCACATGGCCATATACTGGATAGCTGAAGGGAATGGCGAGCATCTCAGAAAACTCAGATATCAGTGTGACTACTAACATCTCAGTGGAGAAACCGTGGTTGGGCCTTTTGCTTAACAATTGTTCTTTTCCCCTGAGTCAGGAAGGACTTTGCCTCAGGCCAACCCGTTTGTGAAGCCTGAAGAAAACCGTTTTCAAATGGAAATGAATGGGCATCACCTGTGTCTCTTTGCTTAATTGCTTTGGAAAGGGATGTGTCTGAATCAGGCTCTTGGCCCAGTGTGAGGCTGTGGCTTAGATTGTCAGCACCTGATGGATGTAAAGAAAGATCCCATGTATGCATCCAACACCAAAATGGCCAAAAGAGCAGTCATTGTGGGTGAATTCTCTTGTCTTTCTCTGTAAGTTTCCTGACCTCCATCAAGTGAGAATAAGGATCCTTTGGGTCTAATGAGTTCTTTAAAGCCCTGCAGAGGCTAGCCCATTGGTGCTTGGGTTTTATCATGACTCCAATACACATAAATAATCTAAATCCCACAGTCAGTAGGCCTCAAATTGGAGAAGTGGAGCAGTATTAAATGCAGGCCTATTGGATCACTCCTGTTTCACAGGAAGGGTGTCCAGGCCACTCAAACTTTAGGCAAACGAGGGGCAAGGGAGCTTATTTTGGATACTGTCTCGTACTGTGCTCCTCATGGAAACCTCTAGCAAGAGGTTATGTTCAGTGTCTATATGAAATAAAATGAGGGCCATGTGGGATTTTTTTTGGTTTCAATTGTTTTCATTTGTGTGGCGGTTGGAAGAGGTGACTGGGTCCACCTGGGCTTGAACAGTGGCGTGATTCCCCTTAGAGAGTGAGTTCTGAAACTGACCTCAGAGAAGTATTGCCATGACTTGTGTTGGGATTTTAGGAGGACACGCATGAGAGTCGCCCATGGAAACTGAGATATAGGCCCAGGGTACCTTTCCACAGAGCACTGGGAATCTCAGCCAGGATATCACATGATTTTATTCTTAAAGGCATGTCAGCCATAGTTGAGAATCAAAACAAACATGGACCTCACATTGTAGACCTCAATGAGCCTGGCTTCATGTGACCTTTTGGCCACTCTTTGGAAAGTCTTGCCTGTGAGAGTTCTCGATAGCGTTCATTGAAATGAGCATCCTCACCATTTAATGGTTCCCAAATGAATTAAAACCCACAGTGCCTCCAACTTCATCCTTGAAAAATGCCTAGATAAATACCATGAAATTTTTGAATTTCCCATGACCTGGTCGCACTGGGAACATTTGGATGTCCTACATCATTCATGAATCTATCAGGCAGTGCCTTGATTGACTGGGATTCATAAAAATGGTGTAGAACAGAGATACCAGTAAGTTGGAGCCTACTGAGTGGTGGGCCTAGAGCAGAGATGGGAAGGTGTATGATAAAACATCTTTGTGAGGCCATGTCAATCTGCCATTAGCTTCCAAATTGCTTGTGACTGACATGGTGCAACCAGCAGAATGTTCAATGAAATGGCATATTGTTATATGGAGAGGTTTCAGGGCAATGTTCAGAACCAGGTTTCTATGGACAAGGGGGCAAGCTATGAGGGATAGAAGCCTGCTTGGTGCATTCTCCTGAGAACCCTGACCCACCGCACAAGACAGAACTTCCTCCACCACTGTGTCCCATTTGAACTCCTTGTATATCGTGAAGCAAATACCAAAGTCCCAGTGCAGCAGCAAGAAACACCATGAAAATTGGAGGATGACCAAATGGCTTCACAGTCCCCCAGGGAGACACTTAGCCCACAATGGCCACAGTTTACCTACAAAGAGAGAATTCCGCACTGCTACCTCATGTACATTGGAAAATAAGAATCCATGTCCTCCAGGTCACATAGATGCAGACCCAGCTTTGATGGTCTCACTAGAAAGAAATCAAAAGCTCCTGAAAACAATATATATTTCAAGTGCCCAACCACATAGGCAGTTTCCCAAGAAGTCTTTAGGGCACCAGAGCTCCACATTTGAGAAATGTTTACTATGTCCCTTACTTTGGGAAACTCCTCTAACACCTCCAAGGTTGTGAACTCCTGAGCATATTCCATTCCAGATATGTATTCACAGATTTTCTAACTCTTCTTCTCTAATTCTGTATTACTTGGGACGGAGTTAATTACAATAAATTTTTCTGGAAGAGAATAAGAAGATTTTTGTGTAGCACATATTTGCATACACATTGTGTTCGGTTTTCCAATTTTCCATTCGAAATACTGATTCCCTGACACTAACCCATAGCTTGCTAGACTCTGACTACTAATCCTAATGTGATGGAGAAAAATAACTCAAACAGAATAGAAATACAAGCAGTTCAGAGGAGGGGTGGTGTATAGTTGGGCTTGCCTTTTGCAATACATAAGTTTGGAGTTATAAATCTAGTCAATTTTTAATTGAAGTAGTTCTCCGTGTGTTTTTAAAGTTAACAAATATGTGAATTCCTGTCTCCCTTTCTCTGTAGCCTATTAAGCACATGTATTTGTATATGCACATATTGAATCCTACCTGGTATCACACGTACATACTTGTGAGGTGGCCAACTTGACAGATACAAATTGTGGAACAGAAAATTCAACCTATGGGGGAGCTTCCTAGGTGAACAACATTATATATAAATCCATGTTCAGTAAAATAAATATTTTTGGATATGTGGATCATATAAATTTCACGATGAATTTTGATTGGCATATATATTGCTACTTTTTAATTGCTCTGTGTGGGTTTTGTGTGTGTGTATATATATATATATATATATTCTCCAGATTTTTCAAAATGTAAAATATATGTGTCTTATTATACACTCCTAAATTCATTAATGTTCATATATTTGGATTTCTAATCAACTTTTCACAAGATTATTCTCAGAAATATTCATCCACCTGAACTACATATCTGTTTCCTAGTACTGAAAACTAAATTCAGTGAATGGTATATACAAATGCTAATATTTCTACAGTAACTTACCCAGTTTAACATCAGTGCAAGTAGATTCCTATGTTCCATGATGTCTATTTTGACGTTCATTTTTATTCAACACTGGTATATTAGTTTTCTTCATTTTATGCACATCATACGATATATATTTCTTCCACAATTTAGCAAATTTATAGGCATTTGTTTCACTTTCAATCACTTCCTGCTTCAGAACACATGTATTCCTCCAGCTTTCTTGACTGTTTTTTTCATGAGACTTCTTTCTGAACACATTGTTTTCGATTTCCATAATCACTTTTGGGGCAAACTCACACACCCATCATGATAAACCATAACTCTGTTATTACCATTAGATGTATAACTGTTTGGAATGAATGATTGTATATCAACATAAAATTTCTTATGTATTTTCAGATATCAATTCAATCCAATATTAAAAGTGGAACCTGTTATATTATTTATTCACAGTATGGTCTATTAAGGCATCATCTCTATATTCATAGACCCAGGGTCTATGTATTTGTATCCCCAATACTAATTTATAAGTCTTTAAAATATTGCTTTCAGAAATGGTGGAAAAAATACTCTAGTCACCTGATATACATATACATTTCATCACAGTAATATTCCTGACACAAAATGCAAGGGTCACACTTATGACTGTACCAAAGCCTAAATTGAATGTGAGCATGTATTACTAACAACATCCATGTCCTGGTTCCCTAATGCTGTCAAATATTAATCCTATTGGTGACTACATATCTGTTTCTTCCTAAGATTATATATTCAAACTCAACCCTGTTAATAATGTCTTATCCTACCACTCACTTTGTACTTTGCCTGATTTCCTAATGTCTCCATTGATATCTGCTTTCAAATACCTTTTCTCCAGTTCATCATTGGGAATGACCCTTCAAATGTGCTGACATTTACATTTACTCTCTCACCAAAACCTTATTGCTAAAGAACTTTTGGTCCAACTCCTAGACTCACTCAAATGGGTTCTTCAAAGCCCTGCAGAGGGAAGCCCAGAGATTCTTGGGTTTTCTCATCACTCCAATTCACATAAAGTATCTAAACCCCACAGTCAGTAGGCCTCAAATTCGAGAAGCAGAGCAGCATTAATGGCAGTCCTATTTGATCACTCCTGGTTCACAGGAAGGGTGCCCAGGCCACCCTGACTTTAGGCAAATGAGGGGGAAGGGAGCTTATTTTGGACACTGTCTTGGACTGTGTCCCTCATGGAAACCTCTAGCAAGGGATTATGATGAGTGTCTACATGAAAGAAAATGAGGGCCATGTGGGAGTGTTTTGTTTTTAATTGTGGTCACTTGTGTGGCGGTTGGAAGAGATGAATGGGTCCACCTGGGCTTGAACTCTGGTGTGATTCCCCTTAGAAACGGAGTTTTGGAAATGACCTTAGAGATGTATTGCTATGAATTGTGTTGAGATTTTCGGAGGCCAGGCATGAGAGTCGCCCATGCATGACAATACGCGTCAAATTGGAGAAGCAGAACTTAATGTCCAAATCCTTTACTCACCCTTCTTTTTAATCCTACCGTCTATCTTCCTAATCTCAGATAAATACCATGATATATTTGAAATTCCTATGACCAGGTGGCACTGGAGAATCTTTGGATGTCCTGTTTCTGATCATGAGTGTACCAGACAGTGGCTTAATTGACTTGGTTTTATGAAAATGGTGTAGAACAGAGATGCCAGTAAGTTGGAGCCTGCTGAGTAGTGGGCCTAGAGCAGTGGTGTGCAGATGTGTGATAAAATATCTGTGGTGGGGTCATGTGGATCTTCCATTGGCTTCCAAATGGCTTGTGACTGAAATAGTGTAGCCAGCAGACCCTTATATGTAAAGGCATCTCGTTATATGGAGAGGTTTAACGTCAATTTTAAGAAACAGTTTGCTATGGTCAAGGGGACAAGCTATGTTGGATAGAAGACTTGTTGGTGCATTCTCCTGGAGAACCTGACCCACCACACATGACAGAACTCACTCTAGCATTTTGTCCCAGTTGAACTCATTGTATTTCGTTAAGTAAATACCATACTCCCAGTGCAGCAGCAAGAAACACCACAAAAAGTGGAGGATGACCAAATGGCTTCACAGTCCACATGGGGAGACACTTAGACCCGAGTGGCCACAGTTTACCTACAAAGAGAGAATTCAGCACTGCTCCCTTATGTTCATTAAAAAAAAAGAAACCATGTTCTCCAGGTCACATAGATGCAGACCCATCTTTGATGGTCTCACTACAAATGAAGCTAAAGCTCCTGACAACAACATATATTTCAAGTGCCCGAACTCAGAGACAGTTTCTCAAGAAGTTTTTAGGCCAGCAGCGCTCCATGTTTGTGGAGTGTTTACCCTGACCCTAACTTTTGGAAACTCCTCTACCACCTCCAAGGTTGTGAACTCCTGATTATGTTCCATTCCATATATGTATTCACAGATTTTCTAACTCTTCTCCTCTAATTGTGTCTTATTTGGGGTGAAGGTAATGGCAATTCATTGTTCTGGATGAGAGTGGGAATATTTTTGTGTGGCACATATTTGCATACACATTGGATTCATTTTCTTATTTTCCAATCAAAATACTGAAACCATGACACTAACCCATACCCTACTAGACTCTGACTACTAATCCTAATATGATGGAGGAAAAATAACCAAAACAAAATAGAAATACATGCAGTTCAGTGGAGGCATGGTGTATATTTGGACTTGCCTTTTACATGATAAAGGGTAGGTGTTATAAATCTAGTCAATTTTTGGTTAAAATAATTCTCCATGTGTTTTTAAAATTAACTAATATGTGAATTCCTGTCTCCCTTTCTCTATAGACTATTCAGCACATGTATATTTATATGCACATATAGAATCCTACCTGGTATCACAGGTTAATTTTTTTGTTTTGTCTGACTTGGAAGATACAAATTGTGAGAAGAGATCCCTCCTCCTAAACGCTGTTGAAACTGAAAATTCAACCTATGGGTGAGCTTCCTAATAGAAAAACATTATACAAAAATCCATGTTCAGTAAAATAATTATTTTTGCATATGTGAATTATATATATTTAATGATGAATTTCGATTAGCATATGTATTGCTACTTTTTATAGTCTGTGTGTATGTTTTGTGTATATATATATATATATATATATATATATATATATATATATATATACATACTCTCCAGATTTTTCAAAATATGAAATATATGTGTCTTATATATACTCCCTAAATTTATTCATGTTGATGTATTTAGATTTATAATCGATTTTTCACAAGATTATTCTCAGAATTATTCATCAACTTGAAATATATATTTGTTTCCTAGTACTGAAAACTGACTTCAGTGAAAGCTGCACACAAATCCTAATATTTCTAGAGTAACTGACCCAGTTTAATATCAACGCAAGTAGACTCCTATGGGACATGACATATAATTTGACGTTCATTTTTATTCAACAATGGTACATTACTATTTCTGCAGTTTATGCACATCGTAGGATATATATTTTATCCACAAGTTCACAAATTTTTAGACATTTGTTTCAATGTCAATCACTTCCTGCTTCAGAACACAAGTATTCCTCCATGTTTCTTGACTGGTCTTTTCATGAGACTTCTTTCCAAAAATATTATATTTGATTTCCATTATCAGTTTGAAGCAAAACTCACACACACTTCAGGATAAACCACAACCCTAATATTACCATTAGATGTATTACTGGTTGAAATGAATGTATGTATATCAATATAAGATTTCCTGAATATTTTTAGATATCAATTTAATCCATTATTTAAAGTTGGAACAAGTAATATTATTTATTCACACTATGCTCTATTCATGCATTATCTCTATATTCATAGACACAGGGTACATCTATTTTTACCCACAATACTAATTTATACATCTTCAAAATATGGCTCCAAGAAATGGTGGAAGAAATACTCATGTTACCTGATCCACATATACATTTTATCACAGTAATATTCTGGTCAGAAAATGCAAACATCACACTTATGATTGTACCAAAGTCTAAATGGAAAATGAACATGGATTACTAAAAACATCCATGTCCAGGCTGCCTAATGCTCCCACTTGTCAATCTTTTTGGGGACTACATATTTGTTTTTTCCTAAGATTATATATTGAAACTCAATCATATTGAAAATGTCTAATCCAATCACTCACTTTACACTTTGCATGATTTCCTAATGTCTCTATGGATATCTGCTTTCCTACATATTTTCCCCAGTTCATCATTGTGACTGATTCTTCACACGTTCTGACATTCATATTCACTCTCTACCCGAAACCCTATTGCTAAAGAATTTTTGGTCCAAAACTTATACTCACTCTTCTTTTTAAACGTACAAACTGTCTTCCTAATACTACCAACTATCCCTTTTATCCTGGATGTTCTCTTCGACATTCAATCATCCAAGGTACAAGGTCCTATAACATTGTATATCGATTTATCTGAGACATCTGTGCAGAACATAATTCAAAGCTAAGTATCCCAATGAAGGTCCCAATGTCTTTCTGGGCTTCAAATCATACCTAGATTTCTGTTTCCATACTTATATTTTACCTATATATTCTTGTAAATATCGCAGGTTCCCAATACCATTATTCATCCAACAGAATGACTCCTCACCAAAATCGAACCTGTTATTAACCCTAACCATACACTGTTCCCTCAATCTACCTTTACAGAAGAGCAGGGACAGAGTTTGTCTTACAATACAGGAATGTAGGGGATCTTCCACCTGCTTAGAAACTCAATGGTCCAAGCAGAAATGATCCCTGGAGAAGTATTAGGCAGCTATGTAGGACCTGAGAGAGCAAAAGTCATCTTACATGGCAAACAACCTTGTCAGGATGAAGAGTTGTGTCTGAATCAGCCTCTCTATTCTTAATGGAGAGAATATGGACCAAACCAGGACAATGTGGAGAGCTGTTTCTGGTTCCATATGGTTGATATACCATTCTAACTAGTGAAAGTGTCAGAGGAAGTAGGGTATCCTCCATCTCATGGGACCCTTGGAAGCAACTGTTATAACAAAGTGGTTGCCAAGGCAGTGAACTCATTAAATTCTTGAAATAAGTGACCTACCTCACTTCCTTGGTGATGGAACTCTCTGAATTTGGGATCCAGGAAGCCAGGCACACAGAGCCAGTCCCAGTCTCAGTCCCAGTGGGCTCACATGTTTGGATTTACCAAGGACAGAGTCTGTCTTTTTTGGTACCTACTGATGTGAGGATGGCCAAATGCGAGGAGAGTTCTGAAGACGGGCCTTCCCTGAGAAAGCATGTAGTGGTCAGAACAGGCTCCTGACAACTTCACAGTGTTTGACAAGGAGACCAGATCTAAGACAAGACAGGCCTTTTTGGGGGAACATAAAATGGCCCACCAGTCAAAGGACACTCTGGATAGTCACAGACTTACTTGGGGGAAGGAGGTGCCTTTTTGAGTGTGTGTGTGAGTTTGTGGTTTTGTCTCATGTTCTGAGAATAGGTAGGAAAGGCGGTGTGTTTGGTTTGGAGTGGACTATTTCTAGAAAGAACTTTGACAAGGCAAGTGTTTCTGTGTCTGTGTCTCCCACTGTGTCCATGGTTGTAGACATTAGAAAAGAGAATGCATCAATGGATGTGTCCTGTCTAGTAGAAAGCTTCCCAGCATTCATCCTGTCCATTTTAGTAATGGACTGCAGGTTGCCTTATCGATGGGCAACACCTACTATCTTACTAAGTTTCTGTTTTCTTCCTGAATTTTGGCCACTCTCCAGAATAGGTTCATGGTTTTGTGTCCAAAATATGTACCACCTCCAAACTCTGCGACATGGCTATGTTCTGGATAGCTGGAGGGAATTGGAGCATCTCAGAAAACTCAGATATCAGTGTGACCAGAAAAGCCTCAGTGGAGAAACCCTGTTTTGGGCCTTTTGCTAACCTATTGATCTTTTGCCCTGAATGTCAGGAAGGTCTTTGCCTCAGGCCACCCCTTGGTGAAGCCTGAAGGAAACAGTTTTCAAATGGAAATGAATGGGCATCACCTGTGGCTCTTTGCTTAATTGCTTTGGAAAGCCATGTGTCTGAATCAGCCTCTTGGCCCTGTGAGAGGCTATGGCTTAGATTTTCAGCGCCTGATGGATCTAAAGAAACATCCAATGTGTGCATCCAAAACCAAAATGGCAAAAACATAAGTCATTGTGGATGATGTCTCTTGCCTTCCTCTGTTAGGTTCCTGACCTTCTTCAAGGGAGTATAGGGATTTTTTGGGTCAAATGAGTTCTTCCAAGCTCTTCAGAGGTGCTTGGGTTTAATCATGAATCCAAATCACATAAGGAATTTATACCTGACAGTCAGTAGGCCTCTAATTGGAGAAGTAGAGCAGTATTAGCGGCAGACGTATGTGATCAATCCTAGTTCACAGGAAGGGTGTCCAGGCCACCCTGAGTTTAGGCAAATGAGGGGCAAGGAAGCTTATTTTGGACACTCTCTTGAGCTGCGCCATTCAAGGAATCCTCCAGCCAGAGGTTATGATGAGTGACTCTATGGAAGAAGATGAGGGCCATGTGGAATTGTTTTGGTTTTAATTGTGGTCATTTATGTGGTGGTTGGAAAAGATGACTGGGTGCACCTAGCCTTGAACACTGGTGTGATTCTCCTCAGAGACTGAGTTCTGTAACTGACCTCAGAGTAGTAATTGCTTTGAAATTGGTTGTGTCTTAATTAGCCTCTTGGCCCTGTGTGAGGCTGTGACTTAGATTATCAGCACCAGATGGATCGAAAGAAAGATCCCATGTGTGCATCCAAAACCAAAATGGCCAAAAGAGCAGTCATTGTGGATTAAGCCTCTTGCCTTTCTCTGTAAGGTTCTGAAAGAATAAAAGAAATTGAAATTGAAATTGAAATGTAAAGAACCAGGTTTGTAAACTTTCCAAGCTGCACTTTCCTGTGGCAGTTTAGACAATTCCCGGATCTGCCCATTAGATGTGTGTTGAAATCTTCCCTGACTACCTAGTTACTTAACAACCCTTTCCCAGAATCCCTGCAGCTCAGCAAGTATACATCTCAGGTATTCAACCAATCAGTTTAAATGTATACCCCTTCTTAGGGCTGACCAATCACCCCCTGCCCAAATTGTTCCCGCAAATGAAAGTGCTAATCATGCTTTAGAGTTGTTATTTGATTTTCCCATGGTATATGATGAATTGCTAAAGGAGGCTATCATGTATGTAAAGTCCCTGCCCTCTCTAAGGAATGTATATAAACTCTGCTCAAGTTGTTCTCAGGGCTCTTTGTTCTTTGCTCCTCTAAAGTGAGCTCTGAGCCCCAGCATGCTGGACCCCCAATAAAACCTTTGCTGTTGCATGAGAAAGCCTCTTGGTGGTCTTTTTCTCTGACGTTCGCCCCACCTATTCATCTGGAGGCCCCAGGTGAGATATCCGGCAGCGGTGGACAAAAGACCCCAATGGACTCCTCTCGGGGTAAGTAAGGCACCTCTTTCTGGTTTTGGGTTTCAGGTTATGGATTGGCAAAGTGGCTGTTAGTGAAGAGCATTAGCTCTCTCTGATGGTGGCTGACAGATGTGTCACAGAGCTACAGGCCACGTTCCTGGGGGACACTCCAGAGGACTAGAGAAATCAAGGAATACTAATTTCTTCAACTCGTTTATATTTTGCTTCAGGATTCGGTTCACCAGCCCATCAGGTTTTGCCGGCTACTCAGTTTTGGTCATTGTTCTGAACTCATGTTGAGTTTTCCGGCTGTCTTTATTGTCTAACCCATCAGGTTTTGGCAGTTACTCAGTTCTAATCTTTGTCTTGGACTCATGTTAAACGTTTACTGTTTGTCTTTGTCTGTGTTGCGTTTGTGTCTTCACTGTCCCTGTTTGAGTAACTCTCATTATGGGACAAAGCACTTCCACTTCTCTGTCCCTGACACTTGATCATTGGACTGATGTCCGCTCAAGGGCCCAGAATCTTTCTTTTTCAGTAAAATGCCATACCTGGCAGATTCTCTGTGCTTCAGAATGGCCTATTCTCAGAGTCAGGTGGCCCCCCAGAAGGATCCTTCTACTTCCCTCTAATCCGAAAAGTCAGAGATATTGTCTTTCAGCTGGGGCCACGTGGCCACCCAGATCAACAGCCATATACCCCTTCCCCCAGCATCCTATCATTCAAACCTTCCACTTCTCCCCCTCTTCCTTCCATTCTCCCTGAGTCACAAGACTGGACACTCCTCCCACTCCTTATCCTCTACCCTCGCTCTCCAACCCCCAACACGTTCCAGATGATATTCTCGCCGCTGACTCAGCCTCTCCGCCGCTAGAGGCAATTGGGCCAGACCCAAGCACTCCAGGGGACTTCTCTGCAGCAGCAGCAACCCCTCCTCCCCTGGAGGAAGCTGGGCCACCTAAAGGAACCCGCCGGTGACGGATAATAGAAAACTCGGAAGCCCCTATGATGCTTCCTCTCCGTCCCTACGGGCCAATGAACCGATCCAACTGGCACCCAAACACCTTTAAATGTAGGTAGCATCTGTCCACTTATCGCCAGACTCTAATAGCGGGTCTCCGAGTGGCCGCCAGAGGGCCGACTAATTTGGCCAAGGTAAGAGAGATTATCCAAGGGCCTAATGAGTCTCCCTCTATGTTTCTGGAGAGAATTATGGAAGCATATAGGAAATATACTCCTTTTGATCCTCAGGCAGAGGATGAACAAGCATCTGTTGCAATGGCCTTTATCGAGCAGGCTGCCCTAGATATTAAGAGAAAGTTACAACGTCTAGATGTATTACAAGATAAGACCTTGAGAGATTTAGTAAGAGATGCTGAGAAAGTATATTATAAGAGAGAAACTGAGGAGGAAAGGGAACAGAGGAGAGAGACGGAAAGGGAACAAAAGAAGGATGAAAGGAGCAAAAGGCAGACTAAAGCATTGACTAAGGTTCTGGTCAGAGCACCAAATATGCCAGAAGTTAAAAAGCAGGGAGTCAGAAAGGGATACCTGGGCCCCCGCCAATGGCTGCCCCTGGCCTCAGATCAGTGTGCCTACTGTAAAGAAAACAGGACACTAGGCCAAAGAGTGCCCCCGAAAGAAGCAGAGATGCCAGTCCGCCGTGCTGACTCTAGAAGAGGACTAGGAAAGTCGGGGCTCGGATCCCCTCTCCAAGCTCAGGGTAACATTTAAAGTGGAGGGGACCCCAGTGAACTTTGAAGTGGATACAGGAGCAGTATAATCAACCTTTAAGACCCCACTGGGCCCCCTATCAAATAAATGGTCCCCTGTTAAAGGTACTAATGGCAGTAGATATTGGGCTGGGACAACTAAGAGGACTATGGACCTAGGAAATGGAAAAGTCCACCACGCTTTCCAAGTAATCCAAGAATGCCCAGCCCCATTGATGGGCTGGGATCTGCTTACCAAACTCTGGGCTAGAATAACCTTTAACCCTGATGGTTCCCAAGTGGAGTTTCTAAAGCCTTCAGTAAAAACTCCCATAGTCATGGCTTTGACAACATCCGTAGAAGATGAACATCAACACTTCGCGCCTCCTAGGACTGATCAAACAGGCAAACTACCCCAGAAATGGATAAAAGATTATCCTAATGCCTGGGCAGAAACTGCTGGGTTAGGTCTAGCCATATAACAACCTCCAATAGTAGTAGAATTAAAAGCCTCTATCTCTCCAATCAGTGTTAAACAATATCCTCTAATCAAAGAAGCTAAGGATGGGATAAGGGCCCATATTCAGAAATACCTGGCTCTTGGGGTCTTAAGGCCCTGTCATTTGTCCTAGAATATCCCCCTGCTACCAGTAAGAAAGCCAGGAACTGGGGACTACCGGACGCTTCAATACCTAAGAGAGATCAACAACAGAGTGCAGGACATTCACCCCACTGTACCGAATCCATATAATTTGCTTAGCGCTCTGAATCTGAAGCAGGAATGGTACACTGTGCTAGACTTAAAAGATGCTCACTTTTGCTTGCCCGTACATAAGGACACTCAGTTGCTGTTTGCTTTTGAGTGGATAGACCCCGAAAAAGGAACATCTGTCCAACTAACCTGGAGTAGACTCCCACAGGGGTTCAAAAACTCTCCCACTCTCTTTGATGAACCCCTCCACAAGGACTTCAATGACTTCAAAACTGCACACTCCGATGTCACCATACTCCAATATGTGGATGGTCTGCTACTGGCAGCCGACACCAAAGAGAACTATGAGTCTGGGACCCAAGCATTATTTTCCAAGCTTGCTCGGCTTGGATATAGGGCTTCTGCCAAAAAGGCCCAAATTTGTCAGCAAGAAGTAATCTTCCTGGGTTTTTCTCTTAGGGGTGGCAAAGGATGGCTCACTGAGCCCACAAAACGAACCTTTGTGCAGATACTGCCCCCATCTAATAAGAGACAACTCAGGGAGTTTCTTGGGACTGCCGGCTTTTGCAGGTTATGGATTCCTGGGTTCGCGTCTCTGGCTGCCCCTTTATACCCGCTGATAAAGGGGGATGCCCACTTCCAATGGACCCCTGAGCACCAACAAGCTTTTGATAATGTCAGAAAAAAGGTGCTGCTATCTGCTCCGGCCTTAGCACTCCCAGATATAGAAAAACCCTTCAGTCTCTACATCGAGGAAAAGAAAGGAATATCACGGGTTGTGCTCACTGAGACTTTGGGACCTTGGAAAAGGCCGGTAGAATTCTTATCAAATAAACTGGACCCAGTGGCTAGTGGGTCGCCCCATTGCTTAAGAGCTATAGCAGCGGCAGCCCTTCTAATAAAAGATGCTGATAAATTAACGTTGGGACAGAAGCTAACGATTATAGTCCCCCATGCCCTGGAGTGCATCATCTGTCAGCCTCCAGAGATGTGGCTATCAAACTCTAGAA
Source organism: Callospermophilus lateralis (assembly GCF_048772815.1). NCBI lineage: Eukaryota > Metazoa > Chordata > Mammalia > Rodentia > Sciuridae > Callospermophilus > Callospermophilus lateralis. The sequence continues at coordinate 417,446 of NW_027514489.1, forward strand.
TAACCCACTACCAGAACCTCTTGCTTGACAAAGACAGAATCACGCTGGGACCCGCTGCTCCACTCAACCCGGCTACACTGCTGCCAGAAGAATCATCAAGACCCGTTGCTCATGAGTGTCAACACATACTGGCAGAGGAAACCAGTATACGAGGAGACTTGAAGGATCAGCCACTGCCTTGCCCTGAAGTTGTATGGTTTATGGATGGCAGCAGCTTCCTCCAAGATGGTAAGCGGTGGGCTGGAGAAGCAGTAGTTAGCAAAATTAATGTCATCTGTTCCTCTGGTCTCCCAGAACTGACATCATCCCAAAAAGCAGAACTGATTGCCCTTACGAAAGTATTGGAACTAGCAACAGGCAAAAGGGCCACCATATACACTGATAGCCGCTATGCATTTGCCACTGCAAATGTGCACGGGGCTATTTACCATCAAAGGGGGTTATTAACCTCCACCTGGAAAGAAATAAAGAACAAAGATGAGATCCTCCAACTTCTCTCAGCAGTGCAGGGCCCTAAGGAACTAGCTATAGTGCACTGCCCAGGGCACCAGAAGGGAAACGAACCCTTGGCGGTTGGAAAAAGAAGGGCAGATGAGGAAGCTTAATTGGCAGCCCTAAATGGAGTGACTGTGTTAACTTTTTCCACACCAGGGGGAACAACAATCAGGAGACTTGGCCGCACTGGAACATTCAGGCAACTTATCATCTGAGGAGACAGATACAGAACTCTGGGATCCTACAGAGCCAAGTTTACAATTTCAAAAAGCCCACCTTTATGTCAAAGACGTACACCAGCTCACCCACTTAGACTCAGAGAAGATATAGGCACTCTTAAAGGACCGGAGAAAGGACTTATTATTGACTGACTCACAGAGGAAAGAAATAGCTGAGCAGGTGACTAGAGCTTGTCAAGTCTGCCAAGTAGTTAATGGTTACCCATCCAAGCTTCCTGCAGGGAAGCGCTTACAAGGAACCAGACAAGGACAATTCTGGGAATTGAACTTTACTGAAATTAAGCCAGCAAGGTATGAACTTAAATATCTCCTAGTCTTTGTAGATACTTTTTCAGGATGGGTCGAAGCCTTCCCCATGAAGAAAGAAACAGCTCAGATGGTAGTCAAAAAGATCGTAGAAGACATTTTTCCAAGGTTCGGCCTGCCTAAGGTAATAGGGTCCGCTAACGGACCGGCATTCATGCCCCAGGAAAGTAAGGGATTTGCCAGGACCCTGGGGATTAATTGGAAGTTACATTGTGCTTATAGACCCTATAGCTCAGGACAGGTAGAAAGGATGAATAGAACCATCAAAGAGTACTTAACAAAATTAAGCTTGGATACTGGCATAAAAAATTGGACTATGCTCCAACCTTATGCACTGTTTTGTGAAAGAAATACCCCCTCCGCCTCTTTGTGTAACCTCACCTCTTATGAAATTCTCAATGGTGCCCTTCCTCCAGTAGGGGACCTAATCCCAACTATGAGACTTAATGATTCCTTTCACACCCCCTTGCTTGACAGATTTAAAGCCCTTTAACAAACCCAGCACCCAGCGATACCTGTGGAAACATTTGGCCTCTGCTTATCAGACTGGAGACGAGGGAACCCCACATTGATATCAAGTGGGAGGCTTCGTCTACGTGAGATGGCATCAGGTGTCATCCCTGGAACTCCACTGGAAAGGACCATACCAGGTGCTGCTTATAACACCCACAGTGGTGAAAGTGGATGGGATCACTTCCTGGATCAATGCCTCCCATCTCATGCCTGAGCCCTGTACAGACTCTGGCTGGAAACTTCTACAGACTGGTATCCATCTCAAGTTGCGTGTCCGTCATGTGGGTAGGGCTATGGATTCTTCCCATGACCACCAGCAGCCCTAATCCCCATCAGCGTGCTCAGCAACAAGGGCAAGTAATGAATCCTAATGGGAAAGTAGTGTGATCTATTTCACAAACAGCCACCTTATGGACTTGGTGGCCATCTCTCCACCCGGAAATTTGTCAGCTTGCCATAGGCTTCCCTGACTGGGATCTCCCTGACATAGAGGACCCCACACAGATCCCACTCAAACCCTAACTAGGGCAACATAGACCACCTTAACCCATGAATTGTGGATGTCATCTCCCCCAGCTCAGGTGTAAACTAGCCAGTCTTGACTATTATGTGTGCCCACCTGATTTCCAAAGTCATAAAACAGGCCCAAACCTGTGGAGGACCCAGTGACTTTTATTGTAGATCTTGGGGTTGTGAACAAACGAAAGCTGCATGGTGGAACCCAAACTCCCCAGAAAGGTATGATTCCGGTAGGATGAAATGACACCTGGATTGATCCCAAGAAATGTGCTGGTTGCCCAGTGGTGTCAAAAACTCGCTGTGGAAAGAATACTCTATGTTACCCCCTCAATATAACTTTCACTTCCAAAGGAAGGGGCTACCTCAGAAAAACCTGGCCTATGGGAAATACGTGGGGAATGCGATTCTATATTTATGGCCCAGGTGATGAATTTGGTCTCTGGTTCACCGTCTGGCTTAAAAAGAAAGAAAATCCCACAGCAATAGGACCCAATCCCCTCAAGCCAGGGATTAAGCCTCCTAAACCTTCCATGCCTAGATCTACCAGAACCCCTCTACCATCTAATACTTCCTGGATTCCGTCTTTGCCTACTTCCCCAGTCCAGAGTACATCTGACTCCTCCCCCTGGGAACTAATTAAAGGAACCTTTATGGTACTGAACTCCACACAGTCAGAACTCCTTGTATTTCAGCCCAGGTCTTTGACAGCCCTGTAAATTATTGTGTAATGGTGCAGATACTCTCCAGGGTACTCTATCATAATGCCTAATCATTTGAAGGTCTACTAGGGGGACAAACAACCCGATATCAAGGGGAACCATTGTCCCTTACTCTAGCCATCCTATTGGGGATAGGAGCTGCTGCAGGAGTGGGTATGGGAACAGCTTCTATGATGCGTGGTTAACAACAAATGGCCCAATTAGAAACAGCAATGAATCAAGACTTGAAGACGTTAGAGACCTCCATCACAGCTTTGCAGGAATCCTTAACCTCTCTCTCTGAAGTTGTTTTACAGAACAGGTGAGGATTAGACCTCCTCTTGATGAGGGAGAGGGCCTCTGTGTTGCACTGAGAGAAGAATGTTGTTTTTATGCTGACCATATTGGAGTTGCAAAATAATTCATGAGTAAATTAAGAAAATACCTTGAAGAGCGCCAGAGAGAATAGGAGATTCAACAAGGGTGCTTTGAGTCATGGTTAACCGAGTACCCCTGGTAACTACACTAATATCAGACTTAGCTGGACCCCTGATCATCCTTATGGTGTTGCTAACTGTGGGACCTTGTTTGCCTAACCACATAGTTTTTTTTCTCCAGGCTCAGATTAGGCAGGTGAAACTCATGATAATCAGACAGAAATATGCTGCACTGGTAGGGATAGAATGTGAAACCCCACAATAATTTTGATTCATTACTTTTAAGATTAAAAGTAGTCAGAAAAAGGGGTGGGAAATGAAAGAATAAAAGAAATTGAAATTGAAACGTAAAGAACCAGGTTTTGTACATTTTCCAAGCTGCACTCAGAACCTGAAATTCCTGTGGCACTTAAGACAATTCCCGGATCTTCCCATTAGATGTGTGTTGAAATCTTCCCTGACCACCTCGTTACTTAACCACCCCTTCCCAGAAACCATGCAGATTTGCACGTATACATCTCAGTGCTTCAACCAATCAGTTTAAATGTATACTCCTTCTCACGGCTGACCAATCACCCGCTGCCCAACCTGTTCCCACCAATGAATGTGCTAATCATGTTTTAGAGTTATTATTTGATTTTCCCGCGGTATATGATGATTTTCTAAAGGAGGCTATGATGTATGTAAAGTCCCTGCCCTCTCTAAAGAATGTATATAAACTCTGCTCAAGTTGTTCTCGGGGCTCTTTGTTCTTTGCTCCTCTGAAGTGAGCTCTGAGCCTCAGCATGCTGGACCCCCAATAAACCCTTTGCTGTGGCATGAGACAGTCTCTTGGTGGTATTTTCCTCCGAAGTTCGCCCGACCTTTTCAGTTCCTGACTTCCGTCAAGTGAGAATAGGGATCATTTGGGTCAAATGAGTTCTTCAAAGCCCTACAGTGGATAGCCCATAGGTGCTTGGGTTTTCTCATGACTCCAAATCACATAGAAAATCTACACCTGACAGTCATTAGGCCTCAAATTGGAGAAGCAGAGCAGTATTAAAGGCAGGCTTATTTGATCACTCCTGGTTCAAAGGAAGGGTGTTTAGGCCACCCTGACTTTTGGCAAATGAGGGGCAATGGAGCTTATTTTGGACACTGTCTTGGGCTGCACCCCTCATGGAAACTTCCAGCCAGAGGTTATGATGCGTGTCTGTGTAGAAGAAGATGAGGCCCATGTGGGAGTGTTTTGATTTAAATTGTGGTCATATGTGTAGTAGCTGGAAGAGATTACTGGGTCCTCCTGGGCCTGAACTCTGGTGTGACTCCTTTTAGACACTGTGTCCTGGAACTGAGCTTAGTGAAGTATTGCCATGAGTTGTGTTGGGATTTGAGGAGGCCATGCATGAGAGTCGCCCTTGGAACCTGAGATGTAGGCCCAGGGTAGCTTTCCACAGAGCACTGGGAATCTCAGTCAGGATACCACAAGATTTTATTCTGAAAGACTTGGCAGCCATAGTTGAGATCAAAACACTCATGGATCTCAATTGTAGACCTCAATGAGCCTGGCTTCAGGTGACCTTTTGGACACTCTTTGGGAAGCCTTGCCTGTGAGAGTTCTCCAGAGTTTTCATTGAAATGATCATACTCACCATTTAATGGTTCCTGCATGAATTGAAATCCACTGTGCCTCCAACTTCATCCTTGATAAATGGCTAGATAAATAGTTTAAATTTTTGAAATTCCCATGAACAGGTGGCATACAGAACCTTTGGATGTCCTATTTCTGATCATGAGTGTACCAGACAGTGCCTTGATTGATTGGGTTTAATGAAAATGGTGTAGAACCGAGATGCCAGTAATTTGGAGCCTGATGAGTAGAGGGCCTAGAGCAGCGGTAGGCAGGTGTGTGATAAAACATCTGTGATGGGGCCATGTGGATCTGCCTTTGGATTCCAAATGTCATGAGACGGACATGGTGCAGCCAGGAGACCATTATAAGTAAACACATCTTGTTATATGGAGAGGTTTTAGGGTAATTTACAGAATCAGGTTGCTATGGTCAAGGGAGCAAGCTATGTGGTATAGAGGCCGGTTTCATGAATGCTCATGTGTGAGCCACCACATGTGATAGAACTCCCTCCAGCACTGTGTCCCAGTTGAACTCCTTGTATTTCATGAAGCAAATACAAAACTCGCAGTGCAGCAGCAAGAAACACCAGGAAAAGTGGAGGATTACTAAATGGCTTCACAGTCCACACGGGCAGACACTTAGACCACTGTGTCCCAGTTGAACTCCGTGTATTTCGTGAAGCAAATACCAAAGTCGCAGTGCAGCAGCAAGAAACACAATGAAGAGTGGAAGAGGAACAAATGAATATACAATCCACGCGGGGACACACTTAGCCCCAAGTGGCCATAGTATACCTACAAAGAGAGAATTCAGCACTGCTCCCTCATGTTCATTGGAATATTACAATTTATGTCCTCCAGGTCACATAGATGCTGACCCAGCTTTGATCGTCTCACTAGAAGGAAGCAAAAGCTCCTGAAAACAACATATATTTCAAGTGCCCAAACTCAGAGGCAGTTTCTCAAGAAGTCTTTAGGCCAGCAGAGCTCTGTGATTGTGGAGTGCTTACCCTGTCCCTTACTTTTGAAAACTCCTCTACCACCTCCATGGTTGTGAACTCCTGATCAAATTCCATTTCAGATATGTATTCACATATTTTCTATCTCTTTTCCTCTAATTGTGTCTTACTTGGGGCGAAGGTAATGTCAAGGGATTGTTCTGGATGAGAGTGGGAAGATTTTTCTGAAGCACATATTTGCATACACATTGGATTCATTTTCCTATTTTCCATTCAAAATACTGAATCACTGACATTAACACATACCCTACTAGACTCTGACTACTAATCCTAATATGTTGGAGAAAAATACCCCCAAAAGAATAGAACTACAAGCAGTTCAGAGGAGGCATGGTGGATAGTTGGGCTTGCCTTTTGAATTATATAGTGTAGGAGTTTTAAATCTTGTCAATTTTTTTTGAAATAGTTCTCCATGTATTTTAAAAGTTAAGAAATATGTGAATTCCTGTCTCCCTTTCTCTGAAGCCTATTCAGCACCTGTATTTTTATATGCACATTTAGAATCCTAACTGTTACCACACGTACGTTCTTGTGTGGAGGCTGAATTGGCAGATACAAATTGTGAAAAGGGATCACTCCTCCTAAACGCTGTTGGAACTGAAAATTCAACCTGTGGGTGAGCTTCCTAGTTGAACAACATTATACATAAATCGATGTTCAGTAAAATGAATTTATTTGGATCTGTGGATGATATATATTTCATGGTGATTTTAAATTGGCATATAGTGCTACTTTTTAATGTCTGTGAATGTTTGTGTGTGTGTGTGTGTATATATATATATATATATATATATATATATATATATATATATATATACACACACTCTCCAGATTTTTCAAAATATGAAATATATGTGTATTATTTTACACATCCTAAATTTTTCATATTCATGAATGTGGATTTATAATCATCTTTTCACAAGATTATTCTCAGAAATATTCACATACCCTACTAGACTCTCACTACTAATCCTAATATGATGGAGAAAAGTAACGCAAACAGAATAGAAATACAAGCATTTCAGAGGAGGCATGTTGTATATTTGGACTTGCCTTTTGCATGATAAATGGTAGGTGTTATAAATCTGGTCAATTTTCAATTGAAATAGTTCTCCATGTGTTTTTAAAATTAACAAATATATGAATTCCTGTCCCTTTCTCTGTAGCCTATTCATCACATGTATTTTTATATGCATTTATAGTATCCTACCTGGTATCACATGTACATTTTTGTGAGTTGGCTGACTTGGTAGATACAAATTGTGAGAAGAGATCACTCCTCCAAATCGTTGTTGGAACTGAAAATTCCACCTATAGAGGAGCTTCCTAGTAGAAAAACATTATACATAAACTCATGTTCAGTAAAATAAATATTTTTGCATCTTTGGATGATATATATTTATAGATGAATTTTGAGTGGCATATATATTGCTACTTTTTAATGTCTGTGTGTGTGTTTTGTGTAAATATATATATATATATATATATATATATATATATATATATATATATATATACACTCTCCAGATTTTTGAAAATATGAAATATATGTGTCTTATTTACACTCGCTAAATTTATTCATGTTCATGGACTTGGATTTATAATCAACTTTTCACAAGATTATTCTCAGAAATATTCATCCACCTGAAAAACAGATTTAACTAATATTTCTACAGTAACTGACCAAGTTTAACATCAATGCACCTTGATTCCGATATGACAAGCTGTGCATTTTGACGTTCATTTTTATTAAACCCTGGTACATTAATATTTATTCGTATTATGGACATCATAGGATATATATTTCATCCACAAATTCACAAATTTATGGGCATTTGTTTCACTTTCAATCAATTCCTGCTTCAGAACACATGTATTCCTCCAGGTGTCTTGACTGGTCTTTTCATGTGACTTCTACCCAAACACATTATTTTCGATTTTCATAATCAATTTTGAAGCAAAACTCACACCCTTTATGATAAACCATAACCCTAATATTACAAATAGATGTATAATTGGTTTGAATGAATGTATGTTTATCAATATAAAATTTTCTTTATATTTTCAGATACCACTTCAATCCATTTTTTAAAGTTGAAACCAATTATATTCTTTATTCACACTATTGTCTATTCATACATTTTCTCTATATTCAGAGACACAGGGTGCACGTATTTGTACCCCCAATACTAATTTATATGTCTTCAACATATTGCTTCCAGAAATGGTGGAAGAAATACTCATGTCACCTGATATAAATATACATTTTTTCAGTGTAATATTCTGGACACAAAACGCAAATGTCACACTTATGATTGTACCAAATCCTAAATAGGAAGTGAGCATGGATTACTAAAACCATCCATGTCCAGGTTGCCTAATGCTCTCAAATGTCTATCCTGTCGGTGACTACATATTTGTTTCTTCCTAAGATTATATATTAAATCTCAACCTGTTGAAAATGTCTAATCCTATCACTCACTTTATACTTTGCCTGATTTCCTAATGTTTCTATTGATAAATGCTTTCCTACATATTTTTTCCAGTTCATCACTGTGACCAACTCTTCACATGTGCTGACATTTACATTCACTCTCTAACCAAAACTCTATTGCTAAAGTACTTTTGGTCCAAATCCTATTCTCACTCTTCTATCTAAACCTACACTATCTTCCTAATCCTACCGACTATCCCTTTTTGACTGGATGTTTTCTTACACATTCAATCAACCAAGGTACATGGTCCTTTGCCATTATATATCGATTTATCTGAGATATCTGTGCAGAACATTGTTCAAAGCTAAGTTTCCCACTCCAGTGCCCAGTGCACTTCTGGGCTTCAAATCTTATCTAGAATTCCATTGTCATACTTATATTTCACCTCTATATTCTTATAAATACCACAGGATCCCAATATTCTTATTCATCCAGCAGAATGATTCCTAACACAAATCGAACTTGTTATTAACCCTAACCATATACTGTTCCCTCAATCTATCTTTACAAAAGAGCAGGACTGAGTTGGTCTTACAATACAAAAATGTAGGGAGACTTTCACCTGCTGAGAAGCTCAAAGGTCTATGCAGATATAATCCCTGGAGAAGATATAGGGAACTATGAAGTACCTGAGAGAGAAAAAGTCATCTTCAATTGCAAACAACCTGGTCATGACGAAGGGATGTGTCTGAATCAGCCTCTATCTTCTTAATGTAGAGAAGATGGACCAAACCAGGCCTATGTAGAGAGCTGTTCCCAGGTGCCTATGGTTGATATAACTTTCTATCTTGTGAAATTGTAACAGGAAATAGGGGCAGCCTCCATCTCATGAGACCCTTGGAAACAACTGTTAGGACAAAGTGGTTGCAAAGGCAGCAAATTCAATCAGTTCCAAAAGAAGTGACCTCATCTAATTTTCTTGTTGAAGGAACACTCTAAACTTGGAATCCAGGCACCCAGAGGCAGTCCCAGTTCCAGTCCCAGTGGGCTCACTTGTTTAGATTTACAGAGGACAGAGTCCGTCTTTCTTGGTAAATACTGATGTGAGTATGGCCAAATGCCAGGTGAGCTCTGAAGAGGGGCCTTTCCTGAGAAAGCAGGTAGTGTCTCACTGCTGGTCCCGGACAATTTCACAGAGTTAGCCAAAGAGACCTGATCTGAGACAGGACAGGCCGTTTCGGGGGAACATAAAATGGTCCACCAGTCAGAGGGCTCTCCAGATAGTCACATACCTACTTGGAGGAAGGAGGTGCCTTTGTGGTTGTGGGTGTGAGTTTGTGGTTTTGTCTCATGTTCTGAGAATAGGTAGGAAAGGCAGTTTGTTTGGTTTGGAATGGACTGTGTCTACTGAGTGCTTTGACAAGGCAAGTGTTTCTATGTCTGTGTATCCCACCGTGTCTGTGGTTGTAGACATTAGAAAAGAGAATGCATCAATGGATTTGTCATGTCTAGTAGAAAGCTTCTCAGCATTCATCCTGCCTAATTTATGAATGGACTGTGGATTGCCTTATGGATGTGCAACACCTACTATCTTCCAAAGTTCCTGTTTTCTTCGTAGAATTATGGCCACTCTTCAGAATAGGCTTATGATTTTATGTCCACCATATGAACCACCTCCAAGATCTGTGACATGGCTATGTACTGGATAGCTGAAGGGAATGAGAGCATGTCAGAAAACACAGATATCATTGGGACCAGGAGAGTCTCAATGGAGAAACCCTGCTTTGGGTCTTTTGCTTACCTATTTGTCTGTTGCCCTGAATGTCAGGAAGTTCTTTGACTCAGGCCACCCCTTTTTGAAGCCTGAAGAAAACAGTTTTCAAATGAAAATGAATGGGCATCACCTTGGGCTCTTTGCTTAATTGCTTTAGAATGGGATGTGTCTGAATCAGCCTCTTGGCCCTGTGTGAGGCTGTGGCTTTGATTCTCAGCACCTGATGGGTCTAAAGAAGGATCCCATGTGTGCATCCAAAACCAAAATGGCCAAAAGAGCGGTCATTGTGGATGGAGTCTCTCGTCTTCCTCTGTAATGTTCCTGCCTCCATCAAGTGAGAATAGGGATCCTTTGGGTCAAATGAGTTCTTCAAAGCCCTGCAGAGTCTAGCCCATAGGTGCTTGGGTTTTCTCATGACTCCCATTTACAAAAAGAATCTAAACCCCACAGTCAATAGGCCACAAATTGCAGAAGTGGAGCAGTATTAACGGCAGGCCTATTTGATCACTCCTGGTTCACAGGAAGGGAGTCCGGGCCTTTAGGCATATGAGGGGTAAGGAAGCTTCTTTTGGACATTGTCTTGGGCTGTGCCCCTCACAGAATCCTCCAGCCAGAGGTAATGATGAGTGTCTATATGGAAGAAGATGAGGTCCATGTGGGAGTGTTTTGGTTTTAATTGTGGTCACTTGTGTGGCGGTTGGAAGAGATGAATTGGTCCACGTGGGCTGGAACTCTGGCGTAATTACCCTTAGAGACTGCATTCTGGAACTGATCTTAGAGAAGTATTGCAATGAGTTGTGTTGGGATTTTAGGAGACCACGCATGGAGTCCTTGGAAAATGAGTCTTGACCCAGGGTTGCTTTCCACAGAGCACTGGGAATCTCAGCCAGGATATCACATGATTTTATTCTGAAAGACTTGGTAGCAATAGTTGAGAGTCAAAACAAACATGGACCTCATATTGTAGACCTCAATGGGCCTGGCTTCATGTGAACTTTTGGCCACTCTTTTGGAAGCCTTGCCTGTGAGAGTTCTCGAGAGCTTTCATTAAAATGAGTTTCCTCAACATTTAATGGTTCCTGAATGAATTGAAACCCACAGTGCCTCCAACTTCATCCTTTAAAAATGGTTAGATAAATACCATGAAATGTTTAAAATTCCCATGAGCAGGTGGCACTGGAAAACATTTGGATGTCCTGTTTCTGATTATGAATATACCAGAAGGTGCCTTGATTGACTGGTTTTCATGAAAATGGTATAGAAAAGAGATGCAAGTAAGTTCGAGCCTGCTGAGTAGTGGACCTAGAGAAGTTGTGGGCAGGTGTGTGATAAAAAATCTGTGGTTTGGCCATGTGGATCTGCCTTTGGCTTCCAAATGGATTATGACTAATATGGTGCAGCCAGCAGACCCTTCTCTCAAAAGGCATCTTGTTATATGTAGGAGTTTCAGGGCAATGTTCAGAATCAGGTTGCTATGCTCAAGGAGGCAAGCTGGTGGGATAGAAGCATGGTTGGTGCATTTTCCTGCAGACCCTGACCCACCACACGTGACAGAACTCGCTCCAGCACTGTGTCCCAGTTGAACTCCTTGTTTCATGAAGCAAATGCCAAATTGCGAGTGCAGCAGCAAGAAACAGCACGAAAAGTGGAGGATGACCAAATGGGTTCACAGTGCACACGGGGAGACACTTAGCCCCCATTGGTCACAGTTTACCTACAAAGAGAGAATTTAGCAAGGCTGCCTCATGTTCATTGGAAAACAAGAAACCATGTGCTCACAAAGGTCACAAAAATGCAGACCAGCTTGGATGGTCTCACTACAATGGAAGCTAAAGCTCCTGACAACAACATATATTTCATGTGCCCAACCTCAGAGGCAGTTTCTTAAGAACTCTTTAGGCCAGCAGAGCTCCATGTTTGTGGAGAGTTTACATTGTCCCTTAATTTTGGAAACTCCTCTACCTTCTCCAAATTTGTGAAAATTGAGCAGTTTCCATTGCAGATATGTATTCACAGATTTTCTAACTCTTCTGCTCTAATTGTGTCATACATGGGGCGAAGGTAATGTCAAGGCATTGCTCTGGATGAGAGTGGGAAGATATTTGTGTAGCACATATTTGCATACACATTGCATTCATTTTCAATTTTCTATTCGAAATACTGAATCCCTGACACTATCCCATACCCTACTATCCTCTGACTACTAATCCTAATATGATGGAGAAAAATACCCAAACAGAATAGAAATACAAGCAGTTCAGAGGAGGCATGCTGCATACTTGGACTTACCTTTTGCATGATAAATGGTAGGTGTTATAAATCTAGTCAATTTTTAATTGAAATAGTTCACCATGTGTTTTTAAATTAAAAAATATATGAATTCCTGTCTCCCTTTCTCTGTAGCCTATTCATCACATGTATTTTCATATGCACTTATAGAATCCTACCTGGTATCACATGTACATTTTTGTGAGGTGGCTGACTTGGCAGATACAAATTGTGAGAAGAGATCACTCCTCCAAATTGCTGTTGGAACTGAAAATTCCACCTATAGGGGAACTTCCTAGTAGAACATCATTATACATAAACTCATGTTCAGTAAAATAAATATTTTTGCATCTGTGGATGATATATATTTAAAGATGAATTTTGATTGGCATATATATTGCTACTTTTAAATGTCTGTGTGTGGTTTTTTTTGTGTGTGTGTGGGTATGTGTGTGTGTGTGTGTGTGTATATATATATATATATATATATATATATATATATATATATATACACTCTCCAGATTTTTCAAAATATGAAATATATGTGTCTTATATACACTCTCTAAATTCATTCATGTTCATGCATGTGGATTTATAATAAACTTTCCAAAATATTATTCTCAGAAATATTCATCCACCTTAAATACATATTTGTTTCCTAGTACTGAAAACTAACTTCAGTGAATGGTGCATACAAATGTTAATAATTCTACAGGAACTGATCCAGTCTATCACCAATGCAAGTAGATCCCAATGGGACATGATATATAATATGATGTTCATTTATATTCAACACTGGTACATTATTATTTCTTCAGTTTTTGCTCATCATAAGATATGTATTTCATCCACAAGTTCACAAATTTGTAGGCATTTCTTTAAACTTTAATCACTTCCTACTTCACAACACATGTATTGTCAGGGTTTCTTGACTGGTCTTTTCATGAGACTTCTTTCCAAACACATTATTTTCGATTTCCATAATCACTTTTGAAGTAAAACTCACACACTCTTCATGATAAACCAAAACACTAATATTGACATTAGATGAATAACTGGTTGGAATGAATGATTGTATATGCATATAAGATTTCCAGTAATTTTTCAGATATCAGTTCATCCCATTATATTAAGTCGGAACAAGTTATATTACTTATTCACAGTATGGTCTATTCATGCTTTATCTCTATATTCATAGACATAGGGTACACCTCTTTGTACGCCCAATACTAATTTTATGTCTTCAGTATATTGCTACCAAAAATGGTGGAAGAAATACTTATGTCACCTGATCTACATATACATATTATCACAATAATATTCTGGACAAAAATGTAAATGTTACACTTATGAATGAACCAAGCAAAGCCTAAATGAAATGTGAACATAGATTACTAAAAACATCCATGTCCAGGGTGCCTAATGCTCTCAAATGTCAATATTATTGGTGACTTCATATTTATTTCTTTCTAAGATTCAACCTCAAGCCTGTTGAAAATGTCTAATCCTCTCACTCACTTTATACTTTCCCTGATTTCGTAATATCTTTATTGATATCTTCTTTTCTACATGTTTTCCCCACTTCATCATCGTGACTGGCTCTTCATATATGCTGACATATACATTCACTCTCTAACTGAAATCCTATTGCTAAAGAACTTTTGTTCCAAATCATATACTCACTCTTCTTCCTAAAACGACCGACTATCTTCCTAATCCTACCGACTATCCCTTTTTGAAGTGATGTTCTCTTCTACATTCAATCTTCCAAGGTACAAGGTCCTATGCCATTGTATATCAAATTATCTGAGACATCTGTGCAGAACATAATTCAAAGCTAAGTATCCCAATCAAGGGCCCAATGCCCTTATGGGTTTAAAATCATACCTGGATTTCTGTTTTCATACTTATGTTTCACCTCTACATTCTTGTAAATATACCAGGTTCCCAATACCATTATTCATCCAGAAGAATGATTCCTAACACAAATCGAAATCAAACCTGTTATTAACCCAAAACATACACTGTTCCCTCAATCTCATTTTACAGAAGAGCAGGGACAAAGTTGTTCTTACAATACAGAAAAGTAGGGGACCTTCCACCTGCTGAGATCCTCAAAGGTCCATGCAGAAATGATACCTGGAGAAGTTGTAGACAGGTATGAAGGACCTGAAAGAGCAAAAGTCATCTTCGATGACAAACCGCCTGGTCAGGATGATGGGATGTGTCTGAATCAGCCTCTCTCTTCTTATTGTGGAGAAGATGGACCAAACCAGGCCTGTGTGTGTGCCTATGGTTGATATACCATTCTAAATTGTGAAAGTGTCAGAGTAAGAAGGGGCAGCCTCCATCTCATGGGGCCCTTGGAAGCAACTGTTAGGACCAAGTGGTTGCAAAGGCAGTGACCTCATTCAGTTCCAAAGAAAGTGTCATACCTCATTTCCTTGGTGATGGAACTCTCTGAACTTGGTATCCAAGAAGCCAGGCACCCAGATGCAGTTCCAGTCCCAGTCCCAGTGGGCTCACTTGTTTGGATTTACCAAGGACAGAGTCAGTCTTTCTTGGTACCTACTGATGTGAGGATGGCCAAATGCCAGGAGAGCTCTGAAGAGGGACCTTTCCTGAGAAAGCAGGTAGTGGCTCACCACTTTTTCCTGACAACTTCACATAGTTGGCCAAGGAAACCAGATCTGAGAGAATACAGGCCATTTCGGGGGAACATAGTATTGCCCACCAGTCAGAGAACACTCCGGATAGTCACAGACCTACTTAGGGGAAGGAGGTGCCATTGTGAGTGTGGGTGTGTGGTTTTGTCTCTTGTTCTGAGAATAGGTAGGAAAGGCGGTTTGTTTGGTTTTCAGTGAACTATTTCTAGTAAGTCATTTGACAAGGTGAGTGTTTCTATGTCTGTGTATCCCACTGTGTCCGTGGTTGTAGACATGAGAAAAGACAATGCAACAATGGATGTGTCCTGTGTAGTAAAAAGATTCCCAGCATTCATCCTGCCCAATTTATGAATGGACTGCAGCTTGCCTTATGGATTGGCAAAACCTACTACCTTCCTAAGTCCCTGTTTTCTTCCTGAATTCTGGCAACTCTCCAGAATAGTCTCATTGTTTTGTGTCCAAGATATGTACCAACTCCAAGGTCTTTGACATGTCCATGTACTGGATACCTGAAGGGAATGGCCAGTATCTCAGAAAACTCAGATATGAGTGTGACCAGAAAAATCTCAGTGCAGATACCATGCTTTGGGCCTTTTGCTTACCTATTGTTCTGTTGCCCTGAATGTCAGGAAGATGTTGGGCTCAGGCTACCCCTTTGTGAAGCCTGAAGAAAACAGTTTTCAAATGGAAATGAATGGGCATCACCTGTGGCTCTTGCTAAATTGCTTCGGAAAGGGATGTGTCTGAATCAGGCTCTCTACCCTGTGTGAGGCTGTGGCTTAGATTCTCAGCACCTGATGGATCGAAAGAAAGATCCCATGTGTGAAACCAAAACCAAATTCGCAAAAAATTTCAGTCATTGTGAATGAATTCTATTGCCTTTCTCTGTAGGTTCCTGAAATCAATCAAGTGAGAATAGCAATCCTTTTGGTCAAATGAGTTCTTCAAATCTCTGCAGAGGTGCTTGTCTTTTCTCATGACTCCAGTTCACATAAAGAATCTAAACCCCACAGTCAGAAGGCCTCAAATTGGAAAAGCGGAGCAGTATTAATGACAGGCCTATTTGATCACTCCTGGTTCACAGGAAGGGTGTCCTTCCCACCCTGACTTGAGCCAAATGAGGGGCAAGGGAGCTTATTTTGGACACTCTTTTGGAATGTGCCCCTCATGGAAAGCTCCAACCAGTGGTTATGATGAGTGTCTATAAGGAAGAAGATGGGGCCATGTGATAGTGTTTTGTTTTTAATTGTGTTCATTTGATTGGCGGTGTGAAGAGATGACTGGGTCAACCTGGGCTTGAACTCTGGTTTGATTCCCCTTAGAGACTGCGTTCTGGAATTGACCTCAGAGAAGTATTGCCATGAAAAGTGTTGGGATATTAGGAGGCCACGCATGAACGTCACCCTTGGAAACTGAGATCTAGGCCCAGGGTGGTTTTCCAAAGAGTACTGGGAATCTCAGCCAGTATATCACATGATTTTATTCTGAAAGACTTGGCAGGGATAGTTTTGAGTCAAAACACACATGGACCTCACATTGGAGACCTCACTGCGCCTGGCCTCATGTGACCTTTTGGCCACTCTTTTGAAGCCTTGCCTGTGAGAGTTCTCCAGAGCTTTCTTTGAAATGAACTTCCTCAACATTTAATGATTCCTGAATGAATTGAAACCCACAGTGCCTCCAACTTCATCCTTGAAAAATGGCCAGATAAATACCATGAAATTTTTAAAATTCCCATGACCAGGTGGCACTGGAGAACCTTTGGATGTCCTGTTGCTGATCTTGAGTGTACCAGACCCTGCCTTAATTCACTGGGTTTCATGAAAATGGTGTAGAACAGAGATGCCATTGAGTTATAGCCTGCAGAGTTGTTGGCCTAGAGAAATGGTGTGCAGTTTTGTGATAATACATCTGTGTTGTGACCATGTGGTTCTGCCATTGGCTTCCAAATTCATTGTGACTGCCATGGTGCAGCCAGGAGACCTGTATATGTAAAAGCATGTTTTTATTTTGAAAGATTTCAGGGCCATGTTCAGAATCAAGTTGCTATGGACATGGGGGCAAGCAAGTTAGAGCCTGCAGAGTATTGGGCCTAGAGAAGTGGTCTGCAGTTGTGTGATAATACATCTGTGTTATGGCCATGTGGATTTCTCATTGGCTTCCAAATTTTTTGTGACTAACATGGTGCAGCCAGGAGACCCGAATATGTAAAAGCATGTTTTTATATGGAGAGGATTCAGGGCCATGTTCAGAATCATGTTGCTATGGACAAGGGGGCAAAGTATGTGGGAAAGAAGCCTGGTTGTTGCATTCTCCTGCAGACCCTGACCCACAACACGTGACAGAACTCCCTCCAGCACTGTGTCCCTGTTGAACTTCTTGTATTTTGTGAAGCAAATACCAAACTCCCAGTGCAACAGCAGGAAACACCACGAAAAGTGGAGGATGACCAAATGGCTCCACAGTCCACATGGGGAGACAATTAGACCCCAGTGGCCACTGTTTACCTACAAAGAGTGAATTCAGCACTGCTGCCTCATGTTCACTGGAAAATAAGAAACCATATCCTCCAGGTCACATAGATGCAGACCCAGATTTTATTGTCTCACTACAAAGGAAGCTAAAGCTCCTGAAAATAACGTATGTTTCAAGTGCCCAACCTCAGAGGCAGTTTCTCAAGATGTCTTTACGCCAGCAGACCTCCATGTTAGAGGAGTGTTTACCATGTCCCTTACTTTTGGAAACTCCTCTACCACCTCCAAGGTTCTGAACTCTGAGCATTTTCCACTCAAGATATGTATTCACAGATTTTCTAACTCTTCTATTCTAATTGTGACTTACTTCAGGCGAAGGTAATGTCAAGGATTTGTTCTGGATGAGAGTGGGAAGATTTTTGTGTAGCATATATTTGCATACACATTTGATTCATTATTCTATTTTCCATTTGAAATACTGATCCCTGACACTAACTCATAACCTACTGGACTCTGACTACTACTCCTAATATGATGGAGAAAAATAACCCAAACAGAATAGAAATCCAAGCAGTTCAGAGGAGGCATGGTGTATAGTTGGACTTGCCTTTTGCATAAAAAAGGGTATGTGTTATAAATCTAGTCAATTTTCTGTTGAAATAGTTATCCATGTGTTTTTAAAGTTAACAAATATGTGAATTCCTGTCTCCCTCTCTCTGTAGCCTACTCAGCACATGTATTTTTATATGCACATATAGAATCCTACCTGGTATCACACGTACATTCTTGTGAGGTGGCTGACTTGGCAGATACAAAATGTGAGAAGAGATTACTCCTCCTAAATGCTGTTGGAACTGAAAATTCAATGTATGGGTAAACTTCCTAGTTAAACAACATTATACATAAATCTATCTTCAGTAACATGAATATTTTTGAATCTGTGGATGATGTATATTTCATGGTGAATTTCAATTGGCATATATATTGCTATTTTTATAGTCTCAGTTTGTGTGAGTGTGTGTGTGTGTGTGTATATATATATATATATATATATATATATATATATATATATATATATATATATACTCTCCAGATTTTTCAAAATATGAAATGTATGAGTCTTATTATACACTCCCTGAATTCATTCATGTTCATGTATGTGGATTTATAATCAACTTTTCACAAGATTATTCTCAGAAATACTCATCTACCTGAAATACATATTTGTTTCCTAGTACTGAAAACTAACTTCAGTGAATGGTGCATACAAATTCTAATATTTCTACATTAACGGACGCAGTTTAACATCAATTCAAGTAGATTCCTATGGGACATGATGTGTATTTTAACGTTCATTTTTATTCAACACTGGTACATTACTATTTCTTCAATTTCTGCACATCATCGTATATATTTATCATCCACAAGTTAGCAAATATATAGGCGTTTGTTTCACTTTAAATCACTTTCTGCTTCAGAACACATGCATACCTCCAGGTTTCTGGACTGGTCTTTTCATGAGACTTCTTTCCAAACACATTATTTTCAATTTCCATAATCACTTTTGAAGCAAAACTCAAACACTCTTCATGAAAATCCATAACCCTAATATTTCATTCAGATGTATAATGGGTAGGATTAAATGTAGTATATCAATATAAGGTTTTCTGTATATTTTCAGATATCAATTCAATCCATTATTTAAAGTTGGAACCAGTAATATTATTAATTCACAGTATTGTCTATTCATGCATTATCTCTATATTCATAGACAAATGGTACACCTATTTCTACCCAAAATACTAATTCATATATCTTCAAAATATTGCTCCCATAAATGGTGGAAGAAAAACTCCTATTACCTGATCTACATATATTATTTATTATAGTAATATTCTGGACACACATAGGAATGTTCACACTTATGATTGTACCAATGTAAAGTCGGGCGAGCGTCGGAAAAGAGACCACGAAGAGACTGTCTCATGCAACAGCAAAGGGTTTATTGGGGGTCCAGCATGCTGGGGCTCAGAGCTCACTTGAATAGAGAAGAGAGCCCTAAGAACAGCTTAAGCAGAGCTTATGCAATTTACGTGGTGAGAGCAGGGAGGGAAATTTATTGATGGGTCAGGTCGAGTGAGTGGTTTGCATGCCAATGGGAGAGGGAGTACATTCAACAGTTTGGCAATTGGGGACAGCACATTCTGGGAACAAGATTAGCAAACAGTTTTCAAGATTTCATCAGTATTTTGTTAAGCATACAGAAAAACAAGAAGTTAAAAGTACATATTTTATTAACCTTTCATTCCCCACTTCTTATTCTGGTTAATTTTAATCATAAAAATGAGCATTGCGGGGTCTCACATTTTATGTCTTCTAGTGAGGTATATTGTTGTCTGATTACCATAAGTTTAACTTATCCAATTTAAGCTTGTAGAAAGGAAACTAGATGGTTGAGCAAACAGGGTCCTACAATTAGCAATGAAATGAGGATTATTAATGGACTGGCCAGGGCTGATAAAAGCGTAGTTAACCAGGGGGACTGTGTGAACAAAGACTCAAACCACCCTTTTTGTGCATCTCTCTCTTGTTGATGCTCTTCTAGGCGTCTTCTTAATTTACTCATAGATTTTTTTACAACTCCAGTATGGTCGGCATAAAATCAACTTTTTCCCTCAATGCAGCACAAAAGCCCCCTTCTCTCACGAAGAGGAGGTCCAACCCTCGCATGTTCTGTAAAACAATTTCAGAGAGAGAGGTTAAAGATTCCTATAAAACTGTGATGGAGGTTTTTAATATCTTTAAATTTTGGTCTATTGCTGCTTCTCATCGGGTCATTTGTTGTGTCACATGGACTAGGACAGTGATTCCTGTGCCCACACCTGCAGCAGCTCCTTTTCCTAATAGGATGGCTAAAGTGAGGGATACAGGTTCCCAGAGGAACCGGGTTGTATGCCCCCGTATTTGATATTTAAATTAACCTGCCTCATGATAGAGCACTCTGGGAAACATCTGAACATTACATAATTAATCACATCTGTTGACCATTTTATGAAAACATAAACAATGTTTAAGTATATAGAATTATACTGTTGTAAGGACGGACAATTCAAGGCACCTAAGATAGCACCGAAGACAGCGAAACATACCTATTTGGTTGCAACGGATTTAGAGGGCATTGCTTCTGTTGTAATCAATTAGTCACCTGATCTCCAAATTTAGGTAGTTTCCGAATTTTGTACCCAACATGTAAGGGAAGGGGCTCAGAAGTTCACAGTCTGCATAAGTTCACAAAAAGAAGTTTTCGTTTCTATTGTTTTTTTCATCTGTTCTGGGCAAGTTAACATTTTAAGGACACCTGGAGTGGGAGAGCTTTTTTCTTCTCTTTTTTTTTTCTCACTGCCAGCTGTAACAATGGAGCTCATTTGGTAACTTATTTATCTTAGAAATGTAACCATGTCTGTGAAGCCCCAGCTCAAGGCCAGAGGCCTTGTTCACATGTTTTGTGAAAAGCTAGTAAGGGGGAGTCTAGCTTAGGAGTGCTGATTTTTCCAGCCAGTGGCCAAATAGAACAGGGAAACACGAAAAGGGGAAGTTTATCTACATTGAACTCTTTTATAGGGACTCTTTGGCTGAAAGTCCTAAAGTCAGCCATGGTGAAGACTGCTGGAGAAGGTCATTTAAGACTTTTCTGTGGGCCTGGTATAGACGGGGAAGACAGGGAAGGCGGGTCTGAGAGCAGCACCTTGGGTCTGAGCATGAGGAAGGAGACATGTAAAAGAATAATGGGAAAGGGGTTTGGAATTTTCCAGGCAACAAAACTTGAGCAGTAGAACAGATAGAGCAGAGGGGAAGATGGGAGTTTGTATCCCAAAAAGCCTGTGAGGGACTTTAAATTCTTAGTAACCTGTTTTCAGTGATGACAGAGCAACTTTAAAGGCCATTTTCATTACATCTTGGATAGGGGTCTGAGGGCTCTCCTTAGCTGGTTTGAGCTTTGGGTTAGCTGGTAAGAGGACCTGGTGGGACCTGGTGCGGGCACTGACAGGAGAAGAGAGTAGTGAGTGGGTGGATGGGTACCTCAGTACCTGCTACCTCAGCAAGGGGGCAATAATCTGAGAACCGGCGGTTTGGGTTTTTGATCTAGTAATTGGAGGGAAGAAATCAGGTTGCTGAGGTGGGAGTGGCAGCAGAGAGTCTGGAGCAGAAAGCTGAGGGTGAGGATCTATTGGATAAGCATAGTTCAGGATGTGAGCGAAGGAGGGAAAATGCCTCCACTTAGGGGAATTTCCTTCCACCCTTTGTGCACTTGCCGAAGTTAAAAAGGTCACGGAGAATTTTAGGATCTAGAGACCCCTCTGGGGGCCATCGGTATTGGTTGTGTAATTGGTAATATGGCCAATGCTGTGTATTGAATTTGATGAGGAGTTTGGGTTCCACCAGGCACCCCTGTATGCTCACATTCCCATGACTTACAGAAGAAGTCGGCATTTCCCCCACACAGCCATGTCTGTTTGTGGCTTTGATAGTCCGCTGGGCAAACATAGTAATCTAGGCTAGCCAACCTGCATCTGGCTCTCGTGTCCCTACATCCATAATGTTTGTTTCTATTACCTATGATACGGAAAGGATTTATTGGAATTTTAGTTGGATCCCCTTCATCAGGGATATCCCAATAGGAAAGACCTATAGCCAGCTGACAAATGTCTGGGTGGAGAGATGGCCACCATGTCCCTAAAGGGGCTGTATGCAAGATAGACCATACTTCTTGTACAGTAGGATTTGTGATCAGCCATTACTGCTGAACAGGCTGATGAGGGTTAGGACTACTCTTGGCCAAGGGGAGAGTCTGTAGCCTTATCCACATGGCGAATACGCACTTTGAAAGTGTTACCAGTCTTTTCCAGTTTCCAGTCAGATTTTGGACAGGGCGCAGGCCAGAGATGAGAGACATGGATCCTTGAAGTGATTCCGTCTACATTTACCACTGTAGGTGTTATCTGTAGCACCTTATATGGTCCTTTCCAGTGGGGTTCCAGGGATGACACCTGATGTCGTCTAATGTAGACGAAGTCTCCTACTTGGTATCGATATGGAGTCCCCTCGTCCCCAGGTTGGTCGGCAGTGGCCAGATGTTTCCACAGATATTGCTGATTTCTTTCAAGAGCTTTAAGTCTGTCAAGCAAGGGGGTGTGGAAGGGATCGTTAGGTCTTAGAGTTTGGGTTAGGTCCCTTACTGGAGGAGGGACCATAGAGAATTTCATAGGGGGTGAGGTTACACAAGGAAACAGAGGAGTATGAGTATTTCTTGCATGAAACAGTGCATAAAGCAGGAGAATAGATCGATCTTTTATGCCGATCTCTAAGCTTGATTTTGTTAATTCTCTTTAATGGTTCTATTATTTTTTTTTTTACCTGTACTGAGCTCTGGGGTCTATAAGCACAATGTAATTTCCAATTAATCCCCAGGGTCCTGACTAATCCCTGACTTATCAGGGCAATTAACGCCAGTCCATTATCAGACCCTATTGCCTTAGCCAGTCCGTATCTTAGAAAAATATCTTTCAGGATCTTCTTGACCACAATTTGTGCCATTTATTTTTTTGTTGTTGTTTTTTTTTTTTGTGTGTGTGTGTGGGGGGAATGCTTCAATTAATTCATCCTGAAAATGTATCTACAAAGACTAGGAGATATTTAAGTCCATAACTTCCTGGCTTAATTTCAGTAATGTCCACTTCCAAGAATTGTCCTGGTCTGGTTTCTTGTAGGTGCTTTCCTGCAGGAAAGTTGGAAGGGTAAGCATTAACCAATTGACAGACCCGGCAGGCTTTTGTTACCCGTTCAGTTATTTCTTTCGCTCTGAGTCGGTTAGTGGAAAACTCTGTTCTTGATCCTTCAGGAATGCCTGCAGTTTCTTTGAACCAAGGTGAGTGAGTTGATGTACATTTTTAACTTAGTTTAGGGCTTTCTGAAAATGCAAGCTGGGCTCAGTGAAGTTGAGGGTTTCAGTGTCAGTGTCCTTAGATGTTATCAAAAGCTTGCTGGTGCTCAGGGGTCCATTAGAATTGGGCATCTCTCTTTAACAGCGGGTATAAAGGAGCAGATAAGGACGCAAACCCAGGTATCCATAAGCTGCATAAGCCAGCAGTCCCAAGAAACTCTCTGAGTTGTCTGCTGTTAGATGGGGGTGGTATCTGCTCAATGGATTGTTTTCTGGTCTCAGTGAGCCATCGCTTACTGCCCCTAAGGGAATAGTCCAGGAAGATTACTTCTTGCTGGCAAATTTGGGCTTTTTTGGCAGAAGCACTATACCAGAGTTGAGCAAGCTCGTATAATAATAATTGGGTTCCAGACTCACAGTTTTTCTTGGTGTTGGCTGCCAGTTGCAGGTCATCGACATATTGAAGCAGGGTGACGTCAGGGTGCATAGTTCTGAAGTTGTTGGGGTCTCTGTGGAGGGCTTCATCAAAGAGAGTGGGGGAGTTTTTGAACCCCTGTGGGAGTCTAGTCCATGTTAGTTGACCAGACGTCCCGGTTTCTGGGTCTACCAACTCGAAATCAAATAGCAACTGACTATCTTTATGCAGAGGCAAGCAAAAGAAAGCATCTTTTAAGTCCAGAACAGTATACCATTTCTGCTCATGGTTCAGAGTGCTAAGCAGATGTACAGATTATGTACTGTGGGGTGAATGTCCTGCACTCTGTTGTAGATCTCTCTTTGGTCTTGAACGGTGCGATAGTCCCCGGTTCCTGGATTTTTATACTGGTAACAGGGCAGTGTTCCAGTTCAAATGACAGGGCCTTAGGACCCTTAAGGCCAGATATTTCTGAATATGGGGCCTTATCCCATCTTTAGCTTTTTTGCTCAGAGGATATTTTTTGACATTGATGGGGGCGCTGAAGTTTTTAACTCCACTGTTATTGGAGGATGTTTCACGGCTACGTGTAACCCAGCAGTTTTTTCCTAGGCATCTGCGTAATCTGTTATCCATTTCTGGGGTAGCTTGCCTGTTTGATCAGTCTTGGGGGGTTTGACAAGTTGATGTTCATCTTCTACTGACATAGTAAAAGCCGTGACTATAGGAGTTTTTACTGAAAAATTTAGAAATTTCAATTGGGGGCCTTCAGGGTTAAAAGTTATTCTGGCCTGGAGCTTTTTGAGCAGATGTGTGCCCATCAATGGGGTCGGGCATTCTGGGATTACTAGGAACAAGTGATGGATTTTTTCTTTCCCCAGGTCCATGGTCCTCTTAGTTGTCTAAGCCCCATATTTACTCCCATTAGCCCCTTGAACTAGAGTCCTTTTTGTTTGATAGATGGCCCAATGGGGCCTTAAGGGCTGAGTATACTTACCCTGTATCCACTTCAAATGTTAACCCCCCCAGCGAGTACTTTGTGTTCTTTTGGCCGGGCCAGCTACCTCCAAGGAAGGAGGGGCTGTGTGTGCCGTGGGGTAGTCACCTGGAGGGCGCTGGGCTGGCCTATATTCCTCCAATGGTGGAGAGTCTGAGTCAGCAGCAGGGGAATCACTTAGAGGGTGTTTGGGGTTGGAGGACAAGGGCAGGGCATAAGGAGGGGGAAGAGAGTCCAGTAGAGTCTTGAGACTCAGGGACAACAGAGGGTGGAGGAGGGGGAGCAGAGGGTTTGAGAGATAGAAAAGTGGGAGAACCAGTAGGAGCGGGGACAGGGACAAGGAAAGGCTTCAACCATGGAAGAGGAGATTTGCAGAGGTCCTGCAAACTAAAGATATATTGCTGTTGATCTGGATGGCTATGTGGCCCCGGCTGAAAGACAATATCTCTGAGTTTTTGAATTAGTGTGAAGTAGAAAGATCCTTCTGGGGGCCATCCGACTCCAAAGGTGGGTCATTCTGAGACACATAGAGTCTTCCAGATCTGACGTTTTACTGAAAAAAAGAAGATTCTGAGCCTTTAAGCAGACTTTGGTCCAGTGATCAAGGTTCAGGGACAGAGGCATTGAAGTGTTCTGTCCCATATGAAAGATACACAAATAGTGAAAGCAATGACACACGACACAGACAAGACAAGACAATAAAGACAGGCAATGGACGTCCAATACTGAGAACAGGACTGAGTAGCCAGGAAAACCTGATGGGCTGACAATACCGAATCCAAAACAAAATATCACTGAGTTTAGGAGACTATTGTTACTCGGTTTCCCGAGTTCTCTGGGGCGTCCCCCAGAGATGTGGCCTGTGGCTCTGTGACACTTCTGTCAGCCACCGTCAGAGAAAGCTCATGCTCATCACCAATAGCCATTTTGCCCATCCCTAACCTGAAACCTGAAACAAGAAAGTGGCGCCTTACTTAACCTGAGATGAGCCTATTGGGGGTCTTTCGTCCAACGCTGCTGGAACTCGCTGGGGCCCTCAGATGTAATGGTCAGGCGACCATTGGAGGAAGAGACCACCAAGACACTGTCTCATGCAACAGCAAAGCACCCAAAATTCTGGGGCTCAGACCTCACTTGAATAGAGCAGAGAGCACTGAGAACAGCTTAAGCAGAGCTTATATACTTTTCTTGAAGAGGGCAGGGAGGGAAGTTTATTGATGGGTCAGGGCAAGTGGGCGGTTTGCATGTAAACGGGTGAGGGTGTACATTCTGCAGTTTGGCAGTTGGGGACAGCACATTCTGGGAACAAGATTAGCAAAAAGTTTTCAAGATTTCAAGAGTGTTTTCTTAAGCATACAGAAAAACAGGAAGAGACAAGTACCTATTTTTATTTTCAACAAAGCCTAAATGGAAAGTGAGCATGAATTACTAAAAACATTCATGTCCAGGTTGCCTAATGCTCTCAAACGTCAATTCTATTGGTGACTACATATTTCTTTCTTCCTAAGGTTATATATTCAACCTCAACCCTGTTGAAAATGCCTAATCCTATGACTCACTTAATAATTTGCCTGATTTCCTAAGGTCTCTATTGATACCTCCTTTCCTACATATTTTCCCAAATTCATTATTGTGACTGACACGTAACATGGGCTGACATTAATATTCACTCTCTAACCGAAACCCTATTGGTAAAGAACTTTTTTCCAAATCTTATTCTCACCCTTCTTTCTAAACCTACTGACTATCTTCCTAATTCCACCGACTATCCCTTTTTGACTGGAGGTTCTCTTCGACATTCAATCATCCAAGGTACAACGTCCTATGCCATTGTGTATGGATTTATCTGAGACATTTGTGCAGAAAGTATAACATTGCTAAGTATCCCAATGAAGGTCTCAATGCCCTTCTGGGATGCAAATCTTACCTAGATTTCTGTTTCCATAATTTTAACTCACGTCTATATTCTTATAAATATCACAGATTCCCAATACCATTATTCATCCTGCAGAATGATTCCTAACCCAAATCGAAACTGTTATTAACCGTAACCACACAGTGATCTCTCAATCTAACTTTAGAGAAGAGCAGGGACAGAGTTGGCCTTAAAATATAGGGATGTAGGGGATCTTCCACTTGCTGAGAACCTCAAAGGTCCATGCAGAAATGATCCCTGAAGAAGATGTAGGCAGCTATGAAGGACCTGAGAGAGCAAAAGTCATCTTCCATTGCCAAAAAACCTGGTCAGGATGAAGGGATGTGGCTGAATCAGCCTCTCTCTTAATGTACAGGAGACGGACCAAACCAGGCCTTTGTGGAGCGCTGTTTCTTGGTGCCTTTGATTTATATATCATTCTAACTTGTGAAAATGTCACAGGAAGTAGGGGCAGCCTCCATCTCATGGAACCATTGGAAGCAACTGTTAGGACAATGTGTTTGCCAAGGCAGTGACCTCATTAAATTCCTGAAGGAAGTAACCTACCTCACTTCCTTGGTGATGGAACACTTTAAACTTGGGATCCAGGAAGCCAGGCACTGAGAGCCAATCCAAGTCCCAGTCCCAGTGGGCTCACTTGTTTGGTGTTACTAAGGACAGAATCAGTCTTTCTTGGTACCTACTGATGTGAGGATGGCCACATGCCAGGGACCTTTCCTGAGAAAGTAGGTAGTGGCTCTCCACATGCTCCTGACAACGTCACAGAGTTGGCCAAGGAGACCAGATCTGAGAATGGATAGGCCATATCAGGGGAACATAGTATGACCCACCAGTCAAAGGACACTCTGGATAGTTACAAACCTACTTGGGGGAAGGAGGTGCCTTTGTGGGTGTGGGTGTGAGTGTGTGGTTTTGTCTCATGTTCTGAGAATAGGTAGGAAAGGTGGTTTGTTTGGATTGGAATGGACTTTTTCTAGTAAATTGTTTGACAAGGCGAGTGTTTCTATGTCTGTTTCTCCCACTGTGTCCGTGGTTGTAGACATTAGAAAAGAAAATGCATCAATGGATGTTTCCTGTCTTGTAGAAAGCTTCCCAGCATTCATCCTGCCCAATTAACGCATGGACTGTGACTTGCCTTATGGATGGGCAACACCTACTATCTTACTACGTTTCTGTTTTCTTCCTGAATTCTGGCCACTCTCAAGAATTGGCTCATGGTTTTGTGTCCAAGATATGTACCACCTCCAAGCACTGTGACATGGCCATGTACATGATAACTGAAGGGAATGGGAGGATCTCAGAAAACTCAGATATCAATGTGACCAGTAAAGTCTCAGTGGAGAATCCTTGCTTTGGGCCATTTGCTTACCTATTGCTTCATTGCCCTGAATGTCAGGAAGGTCTTTGCCTCAGGCCACCCCTTTGTGAAGCCTTAAGAAAACAGTTTTCAAATGGAAATGAATGGGCATCACCTGTGGCTCTTTGCTTAATTGCTTCCAAAAGGGATGTGTCTGAATCAGCCTCGTGAACCTGTGTGAGGCTGCTGCTTAGATTCTTAACACCTGATGGATCTAAGGTAAGATTCCATGTGTGCTACAAATACAAAATGGTCAAAATAGCAGTCATTGTGTATGAAGTCTCTCGCCATCTTCTGTAAGGTTCCTGACCTAATCCTGGCCTGCAAAGGCTAGACCATAGATGCTTGGGTTTTTTCATGACTCCCATTCATATAAAGAATTTATACCTGGCAGTCAGTAGGCCTCAAATTGGAGAAGTGGAGCAGTAATAAGGTCAGGCCTATTTGATCACTCCTGGTTCACAGGAAAGGTGTTTAGGCCACACTGACCTTAGGCAACATAGGGGCGAGGGAGCATATTTTGGACAGGGTCTTGGACTTCACCCCTTTTGGAAACGTCCAGCCAGAGGATTTGATGAGTGTCTACATGGAAGAAGACGAGGGCTATGTGAAAGTGTTTTGGTTTTAATTGTGGTCATTTGTGTGGCAGTTGGAAGACATAACTGTGTCCACCATGGCTTGAACTTTGGTGTGATTCCCCTTAGAGACTGCGTTCTGGACCTGACCTCAGAGAAGAATTGCCATGAATTGTGTTGGGATTTCAGGAGGCCACGCATGAGAGTCCCCATTGGAAACTGAGATATAGGCCCAGGTGGCTCTCCACAGAACACTGGGAATCTCAGCTACGATATCACATGATTTTATTCTGAAAGACTTGGCAACCATAGTTGAGATTCAAAACACACATGGACCTAGCATTGTAGACCTCAATGGGCCTGGCTTCATGTGACCTTTTGGCCACTCCATGGGAAGCCTTGCCTGTGAGAGTCCTCCAGAGCTTTCATTGAAATGAAATTCCTCACCATTTAATGGTTCCTGAAAGAATTGAAACACACAGTGCATCCAACTTCATCCTTGAAAAATGGCTAGATAAATACCATGAAATTTTTGAAATTCTTATGACCAAGTGGCACTGAAGAACATTTGGATGTCCAGTTGCTGATCATGAGTGTACCAGAGAGTGCCTTGATTGACTGGGTTTCATGAAAATGGTGTAGAAGAAAGAATCCTGTATGTTGGCGCCTGCTGAGTAGTGACCCAGAGCTGTGGTGTGCAGTTGTGTCACAAAATATCTCTGGTGGGGCCATTTGGATCTGCCATTGACTTCCAAATGTCTTGTGGCAGACATGGTGCAGCCAGTAATCCCTATATGTCTGATCTCTTCATATAAAGGCATCTTGTTATATTTAGAGGTTTCAGGGCCATGTTCAGAATCAGGTTGCAATGGTTGAGGGGGCAAGCTATGTGGGATATAAGCCTCATTGGTGGATTCTCCTGGAGACCCTGACCCACCACACGTGTGAGAAATCCCTCCAGCACTGAGTCCCTGTTGATCTCCTTGTATTTCATGAAGCAAATACTAAACCCCCAGTGCAGCAGCAAGAAACACCATGAAATGTGGAAGATGCGCAAATGACTTCACATACCACATGGGGAGACACTTAGCCTTCAGTGACAACAGTTTCCCTACAAAGAGAGAATTCTGCACTCCTGCCTCATGTTCATTGGAAAATAAGAAACCATGTCCTCCAGGTCACATAGATGCAGACCCAGCTCTGATGGTCTCACTACAAAGAAGCTAAAGCTCCTGACAACAACATATATTTCAAGTGCCCATGGTCAGGGAGAGTTTCTCAATAAGTTTTAGGCCGGCAGAGCTCCATGTTTGTGGAGTGTTTACCTGTTTGACCAGGACAGGAGAAAAGACCACTGACTCCAATTAAAATCAAATTAAAGCAAGCTTATTATTTTTCCACTGGCTGAGCTGCCTATCCTTCTCAAAATGGCAGAAACAAGACAGCAACCCCACCTTTCCTACAGCCCAGCTTTATAGTCCAGTAAGTTACACAAAAGGGGGGTTACAGATAACAGAACTCGGAGAAGCATCACGCTATTGCTAGTTTACAATTTTTTTTTTTTTGCTGGCCCCATCATCAGAATTTATGAGGACCATTAGAGACTCACGAGAGTCGTTGTCTGGCCAGAGAAGGCCAATATTTATGAGGTGTCACTAAATTTTCAGAGAGGGCTGCTATCTGGTCAGAGAGCCAGGCATGGGTGAGTTCAAGGCACAGACAGGCATTCCAAGCAGATTCAGAATTTGCAGTAATTTATAGGAAAGCAAAATTATCTTTTCATGACTTTGTGGCAAGATGGCTCCCAATTTCAATAAATGATCAGGTTGGGTTTATCATCCCCCCCCCATTTTTTTTTTGCTTTTTAATATTTTTTAAATTAATTTTTATTGTAGGTTGTTCAAAACATTACATAGTTCTTGATATATCATATTTCACACTTTGATTCAAGTGGGATATGAGCTCCCATTTTTACCCCATATACAGATTGCAAAATCACATCAGTTGCAGAACCATTGATTTACATATTGCCATTATGGTGTCTGTTGTATTCTGCTGCCTTTCCTATCCTCTACTATCCCCCCTCCCCCCTCCCCTCCCCTCTTCTCTCTCTACCCCCTCTACTGTAGTTCATTTCTCCCCCTTAAATTTTTCTCCTTTCCCCTCACTTCCTCTTTTATGTAATTTTGTATACCCCTGAGGGTCTCCTTCCATTTACATGCAATTTCCCTTCTCTCTCCCTTTCCCTTTCACCTCTCATCCCTGTTTAATGTTAATCTTCTTCTCATGCTCTTCGTCCCTACTCTGTTCTTAGTTACTCTCCTTATATCAAAGAAGACATTTGGCATTTGTTTTTAAGGGATTGGCTAGCTTCACTTAGCATAATCTGCTCTAATGCCATCCATTTCCCTCCAAATTCTATGATTTTGTCATTTCTTAATGCAGAGTAATACTCCATTGTGTATAAATGCCACATTTTTTTTTATCCATTCGTCTATTGAAGGGCATCTAGGTTGGTTCCACAGTCTTGCTATTGTGAATTGTGCTGCTATGAACATGGATGTAGCAGTGTCCCTATTGTGTGCTCTTTTTAGGTCTTTAGGGAATAGACCGAGTAGGGGAATAGCTGGATCAAATGGTGGTTCCATTGCGAGCTTTCCAAGAAATCTCCATACTGCTTTCCAAATTGGCCGCACCAATTTTCAGTCCCACCAGCAATGTACAAGAGTACCCTTTTCCCCACATCCTCGCCAGCACTTGTTGCTGTTTGACTTCCTAATGGCTGCCAATCTTACTGGAGTGAGATTTGCAACAAAATGAAACTGAATCCCTTACTCTCGCCATGCACAAAAGTTAACTCAAAGTGGATCAAGGAACTTGATATCAAATCAGAGACATGGCATTTGATAGAAGAAAAAGTTGGCTATGATCTACATACTGTGGGGTCGGGCTCCAAATTCCTCAATAGGACACCCATAGCACAACAGTTAATAACTAGAATCAACAAAAGGGACTTACTCAAACTAAAAAGTTTTTTCTCAGCAAAAGAAACAATAAGAGAGGTAAATAGGGAGCCTACGTCCTGGGAACAAATCTTTACTCCTCACACTTCAGACAGAGCGCTAATATTCAGAATATACAAAGAACTAAAAAAATTAGACAATGAGATAACGAATAACCCAATCAACAAATGGGCCAAGGACCTGAACAGAAATTTCTCAGAGGAGGACATACAATCAATCAACAAGTATATGAAAAAATGCTCACCATCTCTAGCAGTCAGAGAAATGCAAATCATTCCCCCTTTTTTAATGTGTCCCTTCCAAATTTTTGATAGGGTAGGGAAAGAGCAATGAGGGAATTTTAATCCCTCAGGTAACAGTCTCCAAATTTTTAGAACTCACCCAAAATTGGATTCCTGGTTTTACCAGACTTAATTAATTACTTATATTGATATTCTATTTATTTTTGGCTCCATAGTTGTAAGACGAGAGGCGTCACTCATTTTGGCTTCTTCTGAGCTGAGAGAGAGTGACGTGAGTGGGCACAGTATAAGGGACATGAGTTGCTTTTTAGAAGTCAGTTGAGGAACATGAGTTGCCTTTTAGAAATCAGTTCGTTTTGAAGTCTGGTTGGGGAAGAACAGGTTGTAAATTCATCTGGGGATGGGTTCTTCTGTGTGAGAAACAAGAACCATGAGTACTGAAAAAATGTTGCAGCAGCTGGAACATGTCACTGTATAGAAGTTCCCTCAGCAGGCTTTAATATTCCCAGTTATCAGGACTGTCAACTTAATATTTAACATTTAGTGTTACAGTTATCCCTCTCCATAAGATACAGTTTAATGATTTAATATCATCTCATCTTGCAAAATCATTTTACTAGTATGACCTCTGTGTGTAATAGAGAAACCTTTAATTCTGTTACTCAGGGCTGGATAATCGTACTAGCAAACACCAACCCTACCTGTAGGTTAGGAATATCTGTAGGCCTTAAACTAAAAATTTCTGCCTCTGGCAGCTCCTCTTCATAGTCTCTTTTTATAGTTATCAGGCATTCCTTTCTGGGAATCCTTCTTTGTAGCCTCCAGTCTTACTTATTTTGGGAGGCTAACATAATGTGTATAAAAAATTATTATTATTATTATTAATATTATTATTTAAAATGCCCAGGAATGGCTGTATTTTGGTTTTAACTGTCTTTCCTAAGTGTTTATCATGAAACAGTCAAACTGACTTTTGTTTCTATCTATTGTTAACAGTCAGCTGAGCTTTTATGGGAGTCATTCCTGGGGAAACTTGAGAGCAGCTTCTCAGTTCTGCTAGTGCCATTTGCGCTAGGTGGGTCCAGGTCTTGCTTGACCATGTGGCTACCCTTGGAAGCATCAGGGATGTCTCCCTTCTCTGATGACTCTCCTCTTCTTAGCAAATGCACTGATTGGCTTTCTGTTCTCCAGGGGTCTCATTAATCTCCCTAATTGGGAAGATATGAGGCCCAGAGTTGCAAAGGTCTTTGAGAAGTCCCTTGTTCCCTGGATTCAGACTGACTCAGAGGGCAAGAGCCAAATATTGGTTTTCTTGTCCCTTTTCATGTAACTTTAATATAAATCCTAATCTTAATCATCCAGCAAATAAATTTTAACAGCCTTATATTAAGAGTACTGGGCTTTAATGTCTATAACTTTATAATTATTTATCTTTTTTATTAACTGGGATCTGTATTATTCTGTCTGTCTTGTAGGTGATGACTTATTATCTTAAATTAACCCATGTTGTGTTCTTAAAGCAACACTTCTGTAAAACACTAACAAGGAATCTTTAGATCACTTATAAGGAAATTACAAAATAAAATTTTTTAACAAGAGTAAAAATACTTAGTTCGTGTAATAGCTACCCTGAAGTTTTAAGCTGAGTTATACATTATATCCCCTGTTTGAGATCCTAGAAATCTTGACGGAAAAAAAAAACAACTTTTGAACATAACTTTAAATGAAATAATATCTGACCTACTGCTTTCGTAGTCATTCTCACATATAGTAAGATGGAACACAGAGCCTTATCTCAGGTAAGGCAGGGCTCTTTATAAAACTTAAGTGTTTTACTTCTAAAGATGATCTTTGTTTTTTTAAATATCATTTTACAAAGATTACATATATTATTTGAGGTCACATGAACATTAGTTAACACTATATGATATCACATTTAAAACATGAATTTAAGAAAGGCTGAAAGTTTTTAACCTTTATATAGATTAGACTCTCATTAACATAAAAATACATTTAAATTGTTCCCCAATGTAAAAAGTAACATACAACTTTACATATCTTATTGATAAGAAGTAAATGAATGCCCAATATATTTTTTTACCATACAACTTCAGAACACCAGCTTGAAATAATGCTCTTTTAAAGTTTCTACCTTACAGATTCGTATACCTGAAAGATATGAGCACATTAATAGCATCACAATTACATTGAAGTTTCTACATTAACCAAGTTTAGCTTTTAAATAAATGGCAGTACAGTGCTCTAAAATAACAGTTCTTATTTAATCAGTTGTTTAATTTTTATGGTTGCTTGCTCTAGAAAAAATAAAACTTAATAAACACAATGTTATGGGTAAACTTATGTTTTAAGAAATTTTTGTCTCTTTAACACATGACTGATTATTACAATCTTATACAGACATTAGTACAAACTTATACAGACCTTAGTAAATCAATCAGATATCTAACAAAAGTACTCATGAATGAGTAATCCCATATCAAATTTACTTTACTTATTTATCAATATATTAGACAAATATATTGAACAGTGTAAACCATTGTTTTGTTGAAGGAAAAGTCTTAGAACCAAGGCATATTAGAACATTTGTAGACATTAATATTTTATTAGATTTTTGAACACCTAGAAAAACTTGTAAGCTTAAATTTAAAGACATTTATTTTTATCTCTTTATCCAATTTAAATTCAACTATTTAAATCACTTGAATTAAAGATCTTTGGATCCACTTTTTAAAATTTGTTTTTATGAGCGTTTTTGTTTTAATGAGTGCTCTTTATAAATGTTAATTTGTGTATCATATATATGATATACGGACAAATGAATATATAGACATACAACACATACCAAAATTGTGCACACATAATAATAGTAAAGGCCTTGTAGCTTTTCCAGGTGAAATATCCATTGCAATGTTTCAAAAACTACACAGTTAGTCAAAGATAGAACTGGTCAGAAAAACATCATCCTAGGTCTTTAGGATCAAAATCATGAGCTCAAAAAAAAAAAAAAAGAATCTAAGGAAAAAATAAGAGTCCTAGAAAAATTGACTGGCCATTAATTAGTAAATACCATACAATTTAATTTTTTTTAGGCCTCAGATCACTCTCCTACTGAGCTTGCAGGCCTCTTTCATTTGCCATTCAACATAAGTCCTGGCTGAGGTCTGGAAGGAGCAGGAAAAAGCTGCTATTCTGAGCAGACACCTCAGGCCTAAGGCATTTCAACCATAATTTTCAGGTTCAGATGTTGAAAATTATAATACAATTTTAAGACAAAATTCACAAAATTTTATGATACAAGTTTAAGACACAGTTTACAAAATTTTACATCTTTATATCTTGTTTTGTCAACAGATACCATACTATGATTTACTATCCTTGTCCAAATTAATGCACTGGTAGACACAGTGACATTTTCCCAGGCTACCCAATTAAAAATTGGTGAAAAAAAAGCCTGAATGATTGGGAAGTTACTTGCCAACTTGGAAGTAGAGTTCTCTAGTTTTCCATCCTAAGTATTTAAGTTCTCTGGCATGAATTATCTGAAATCATAAACTAAACAATTTCCTAAACCCGACTTTTAACTGCAAGATTGTGCAATGCTTCAAAAACCCATTCAGATGCCAGATTGTTACAATAAAACATCATCATTTAGATACACATTCAGCTAAGATCATTCCCAAGAAATGATTTATAATATCAACACATTATTGCACATGTCTTAAAGGGCCAGAAACAAAGACACAAGACAGACTGAAAGGAGCTCCAGACTATGGCTTACAGACAGAAGCCTTTAAACCAGAGCAGATAAGAGAAAAATCTCCTACACCAGTGGCACCATAGATTTTCCCACAAGGGAACCAGATGTTTTCACAGAGGGACAACCTGAAATGTAAAATCAAGGGTCTCCATGGTGACTTTACTGTATTTAGTGTCCCCTTTTTCTTTTTCTCTTTTTTAAGAAAACAGAGATGGCAAAATCCTTACAGTGCAGGGAAGGAAGTAGGTAATTCTCTGAAGCAACAGGGCTTGGGCAGCTGCTGGAAGTCCCTCAGTCCCTCCTTTCACTTACAGGATTAGCTCCTCTTGTTCGGTTCCACCCCAAGCACGCTCCGTCTCCTAACATTTCAGTAGTCAGCTCTCAAAGAGTTCCGGGGTGTGGGGGGTACCAAAAATTGTAACTTAAAGTTTGGTTCCTGATTTTGAAGCCAATTAATACCAATTTAATAATGAGGACAGGGTTTGAGAAAAAGAAAAAGGGAGATTTACTGCTTTGCTAACAAAGGAGAAAAACAGGGGTCTCTGCCCAATGGTTGTGATTCTATCGATCTGAAGGGACAAGGGGTTTTAAGGAGTTTCACGTGTTAACCTGGGAGATACTCAGTTCTTAGGTCCCCAGCAGGCATTGCCCTCTGCAGTGGGTGTGCTCCAGGCAGCCAGCTAGGGGTTTCTCTCATCCTGCTTAACAAAGGGTATTAAAGTTCATCACAGTTCTTTAAAACACAGTCCAAATGGGTGTCAGTTTACTTGCTT
Source organism: Callospermophilus lateralis (assembly GCF_048772815.1). Taxonomy (NCBI): domain Eukaryota; kingdom Metazoa; phylum Chordata; class Mammalia; order Rodentia; family Sciuridae; genus Callospermophilus; species Callospermophilus lateralis. The sequence continues at coordinate 453,937 of NW_027514489.1, forward strand.
TATTACCCATTTTCAGTTAAGTTTTACCACAGAAATCACACAACAAAACACACTAAAACAAACCAAAAAAAAAAAAAAACATATGAAACACAGAACAAAACACACAAAAAAACAGAAAACCAGCGCAGAAACAGAAAAACAGAGGAACTATGCAACGTCTTGCTAAAGCTCTGGGATAGGAGCTCCTGCGTGCCCATTGGCACCTCTCTATGCTTTCAGAGGAATTCCCTACAGAACATAACAGAGGACAGAATGATTCTCGTTACTGTACCAGACAGGAGTGTATGTGTGTCTCCCCAGGACACCACTCTGTCATCAGAAGAGATCTCCCTTAACCGGATATCAGATGTTATATAGGCGCCAGTTACCTATGGAGGCCTCCTCCACCATGTGCTTGCTAATAGTTTTAGGGCGGTGGTTCACTGCAGTGCTCCCTGGACCAAAATCTCACACCAAGGCCTTGGAAATTGCCTCTTCATGCCGGAGCCCTGGAGGGAAGGCCAGCTTCAGAATTTCCAGTAGTCTGGTCTTGTGATCTATTGGGGCAGGGTCATCTCGATGGGAAACTACAAAATATTACACCAGGATGCAAGAAAAGACCACTGACTCCAATTAAAATCAAATTAAGGCAAGCTTACTATTTCAAAGTGGATCCAAAGATCTTTAATTCACGTGATTTAAATGGTTCGATTTAAATTGGATAAACAGATAAATATAAATTTCTTTAAATTTAAACTTACAAATTTTTCTAGGTGTTTAAAAATCTAATAAAATATTAATGTCTACAAAAGGTCTAATATACCTTTGTTCTAGGACTTTTTCTTCAACAACAACAAAAAAAATGGTTTAAACAGTCTCCTACTCTAAGCCATTTTCTACCATCAATGGACCCTTCAGGGGGAAACCATGGACACAATTCTCCTATGTATGAAAAGAATAATTTTAAGTCCTTTTTCTTAACATGTGCCCCCTATGTCTTGAGGGCCTCCTTGAGGCCTGACAAAAACAAATCATGTGACGAAACTGCTTGTCCCATGGTGGGTCACTCACCATGTGTCATCCCCACTCTCCTCCTGGATCTGTCTTTCGGTGGTGTCTGCTGAGGCAATCGCAAGCTCCGCTTTTTTAAGTCTTCCCTGAGGACAGGTTTCCCCCTCAGTCAAAGGCTCGAGCCCCTATTGATCCTCAGGCAGAGGATCAAAAGGCATCTGTCATGATGGCCTTCATTGGGCAAGCTGCCCTGGATATTAAAAGAAAGTTACAACTCTTAGAGGGATCACAAGATATGACTTTGGGAGATTTAGTCAGAGAAGCCGAGAAAGTATACTATATGAGAGAAACAAAGAGAAAGAAAGGGAGCAAAGGGAAGATGAGAGATGCAAAAGACAGACTAAGGCATTGACTAAGGTCCTGGTCACAACAATAAATAGGCCAGAAATTAACAAACAGGAAGACAGGAACGGAAACCTGGGCGCACGCCAGAGGCCACAATGGAGTTTAACTCAGCATTAAAAAATGACAAAATCATAGAATTTGCAGGGAAATGAATGGCATTAGAGCAGATTATGCTAAGTGAAGGAAGCCAATCCCTAAAAATCAAATGCCAAATGTCTTCTTTGATATAAGGAGAGTAACTAAGAACAGAGTAGGGATAAAGAGCATGAGAAGAAGATTAACATTAAACTGGGATGAGAGGTAGGAGGGAAAGGGAGAGAGAAGGGAAATTACATGGAAATGGAAGAAAACCCTCAGGGTTATACAAAATTACGGACAAGAGGAAGTGAGGGGAAAGGGAAAAATACAAGGGGGAAAATAAATTACAGTATAGGGGGTAGAGAGAGAAGATGGGAGGGGAGGGGAGGGGAGGGGGGATAGTAGAGGATAGGAAAGGCAGCAAAATACAACAGACACTAGTATGGCAATATGTAAATCAATGGATGCGTAACTGATATGATTTTGCAAACTATATACTGGATAAAAATGGGAGTTCATAACTCACTTGAATCAAAGTGTGAAATATGATATATCAAGAACTATATAATGTTTTGAACAACAAACAACAAAAGTTAAAAAAACACATGGAGAACTATTTCAACAAAAAATTGACTAGATTTATAACTCCAATTCTACATAATGCAAAAGGCAAGTCCAATTATACACCATGCCTCCTCTGAAATGCTTGTATGTCTATTCATTTTGGGTTATTTTTCTCCATTATATTAGGATTAGGAGTCAGAATATAGAGTCTAGTAGGGTATGGGTTAGTGGGAGTGATTCAGTATTTCGAATGAAAATTAGGAAAATCAATCCAATGTTTATGCAAATATGTGCTAAAATAATCATCCCACTCTCATCAAGAACAATGCCTTGACATTACCTTCGCCCCAAGTTAGACACAATTAGAGGAGAAGAGTTAGAAAATCTATAAATACTTATCTGGAATGGAATATGCTCAGGAGTTCACAACTTTGGGGGTGGTAGAAGAGTTTCCAAAAGTAAGGGACAGGGTAAACACTTCACAAACATGGTGCTCTGCTGACCGGAAGACTTATGAGAAACTGCCTCTGAGTTTGGGCACTGGATATATATGTTGTAGTCAGGAGCTTTAGCTTCCTTTGCAGTGAGACCATCAAAGCTGGGTCTGCATCTATGTAACCTGGAGCACATGTTTTCTTATTCTTTAATGAACATGAGGCAGTAGTGCAGAATTCTCTCTTTGTATGTAAACTGTGGCCAATGGGGGCTAAGTGTCTTCCTGTGTGGACTCTGAAGCCATGTGGTCATCCTCCATTTTTCATGGTCTTTCTAGCTGCTGCAATGGGAGTTTGGTGTTTGCTTCACGAAATACAAGTAGTTCAACTGGGACACAGTGCTGGAGGGAGTTCTGTCATGTGTGGTGGGTCAGGGTCTGCCAGGAGAATGCACCAACCAGTCTTATATCCAACATAGACTTCCCCCTTGTCCCTAGCAACTTGATTCTGAACATTGCCCTGAAACCTCTCCATATAACAAGATGCCTTTACATGCAAGGGTCTGCTGGCTGCACCATGTCAGTCAAAAGCCACTTGGAAGCCAATGGCCAATCCACATGACACCAACACAGATGTTTAATCACACACCTGCCCACCACTGTTCTAGGCCCACTACTCAGCAAATTCCAACTTACTGGCATCTCTGTTCTACACCATTTTCATGAAACCCAGTGATTCAAGGCACTGTCTGGTACACTCATGATCAGCAACAGGACATCCAAAGGTTCTCCAGTGCCACCTGGTCATGGGAATTTCAAAAATTTCATGGTATTTATCTAGCCATTTTTCAAGTATCAAGTTGGATGCACTGGTTTTTCAATTCATTCAGGAACCATTAAATGGTGAGGATGAAAGCTCTGGAGAACTCTAAAAGGCAACGCTTCCCAACGAATGGCCAAAATGTCACATGAAGCCTGACCCATTGATGTCTACTCAATGTGAGTTCAATATGTGTTTTGACTCTTTACTCTGGTTGCCAAGTCTTTAAGAATAAAATCGTCTTATATCCTGGTGGAGATTCCCAGTGCACTGTGGAAAGACACCCTGAGACTAGATCTCAGTTTCCAAGGGCGACTCTCATGTGTGGCCTCCTAAAATCCCACCAAAATTAATGGCAATACTTCCCTGAAGTCAGTTCCAGAACTCAGTCTCTAAGGGGAATCACACCAGAGTTCAGGTCCAGGTGTACCAAGTCATCTCTTCCAACCAGCACACAAATGACCACAATTAAAACCAAAACACTGCCACATGGCCCTCATCATCTTCCATATAGACACTCATCGTAACCTCTGAATGGAATTTTCCATGAGGGGCGAAGCCCAAAACAGTTTCCAAAATAAACTCCCTTGCCCCTCATTTGCCTAAAGTCAGGGTGACCTAGACACCCTTCCTGTGAACCAGGAGTGATCAAATAGGCCTGCCGTTAATACTGTTCTGATTCTCCAATTTAATCCTACTGATTGTCGGGTATAAATCCTTTATGTGAGTTGGAGGCAATAGAACACCCAAGCACACATGGGATCTTTCTTAAGATCTATCACCTTCTGAGAATCAAAGCCCCAACCTCACACAGGGCCAAGAGGCTGATTCAGACACATCTCTTTCCAAAGCAATTAAGCAAAGATCCACTGGTGATGCCCATTCATTTCCATTTGAAAAATGTTTTCTTCAGGCTTCAGAAAGGGGTGGCCTGAGGCAAATACCTTCCTGACATTCAGGGCAACATAACCATAGGTAAGCAAATGGGCCAAAGCAAGGTTTTTAAACTGAGACTTTACTGGTTACACTGATATCTGAGTTTTCTGAGATGTTCCCATTCCCTTCAGGTATCCATTACATGGCCATGTAACAGATTTTGGAGGTGGTACATATCTTGGCCACAAAACCATGAGCCTATTCTGGAGAGAGGCCAGAAATCAAGATGTGTAGAGGACCTTAGGAAGATAGTAGGTGTTGCCCATGCATAAGGCAAGCCACAGTCCATTTATAAAGTGGGCAGGAGGAATGCTGGGAAGCTTCCAACTAGACAGGAAACCTCCATTGATGCATTCTCTTTTCTAAAGACTACAACCACGAACACAGTGGATACACAGACATAGAAACACTTGCCTTGCCAAACGACTTCCTAGAAACAGTCAACTCCAAACCATACAAACCACCATTCCTACCTATTTTCAGAACATGAGACAAAACCACAAACTCACATCCACATCCACAAAAGCACCTCCTTCCCCCAAGTAGGTCTGTGACTATCTGGAGTGTCCTCTGACTGGTGGGCCATACTATGTTGCCCCAAAATGGCCTGGCCTGTCTCAGATCTGTTCTTCTTGGCCCACTCTACGAAGTTGTCAGCAGGCAGCATTGAGCCAATACCTGCTATCTAGGGAAAGGCCCCTTTTCTGAGCTCTACTGGCATTTGGCCATCCTCATATCATTAGGTACCAAGAAAGACTGACTCTGTCCTTGGTAAATCCAAACAAGTTCGACCACTGGGACTGGGACTGGGACTGGCTCTGGGTGCCTGGCTTCTTGGATCCCAATTTCAGAGAGTTACATCACCAACGAAGTTAGGTAGGTCACCTCCTTCAGGAACTGAATGAGATCACTGCCTTGGCAACCACTTTGTCCTAACAGTTGCTTTCATGGGTCTCATGAGATGGAGGCTGCCCCTACTTCCTGTGACACTTTGACAAGTTTGAATGGTATATCAACAATGGCCACCCGGGAACACCTCTCCACGCAGGTCTGGTTTGGTCCATCTTCTCTACATTAAGAAAAGAGAGGCTGATTCATACACATCCCTTCGTTATCACAAGGTGTTTGCCATGGAAGATGGCTTTTGCTCTCTCAGGTCCTTCATAGCTGCCTACATCTTCTCCAGGGATCATTTCTGCATAGAAATTTGAGGTTCTCAGCAGGTGTAAGATCCCCTGCATTCCTGTATTGTAAGATGAACTCTGTCCCTGCTCTTTTGTAATGTTAGATTGAGGCAAGAGTGTATGGTTAGGGATAATAACAGGATCGATTTGGTTTAGGAATCATTCTGTGGGATGAATAATGGTATTGGGAACCTGCAATATTTATAGGAATACAGAGGTGAAATATAAGTATGTAAACAGAAATCTAGGTGAGATTTGAAGCTCAGAAGTGCATTGGGCAATTGATTGCGATACATAGCTTTAAATTACGTTCTGCACACATGTCTCAGATAAGTCGATATACAATGCCATAGGACTTGTACCTTGGATGATTGAATGTAGAGGAGAACATCCACTCAAACAGGGATAATCAATAGGATCAGGAAGATAGTCAGTAGATTTTGGAACAAGGGTGAATTTAGTATTTGTACCAAAAGTTCTTTAGCAATTGGGTTTTGGTTAGAGAGTGAATATCAATGTCAGCACATGTGAAGGGTCAGTCACAATGATGAACTGGGGAAAATATGTAGGAAAGCCGATATCAATAGAGACATTAGGAAAACAGGCAAAGTACAGGATGAGTGATAGTATTAGACATTTTCAACAGTTTTGAGGTTGAATATATTAGGAAGAAACAAATATGTAGTCACCGATAGGATTGACATTTGAGAGAGTTATGCAAGCTGGACATGGATGTTTTTAGTAATCCATGTTCAGTGTCCATTTAGGCTTTGGTACAATCACACATGTGAATTTTGCATTTTGCGTCCAGAATATTACTGTGATAACATGCATATTTAGATTAGGTGACATGAGTATTTCTTCCTCTATTACTGGGAGCAATATTTTGAAAACGTATAAATTAGTATTGGGGGTACAAAGAGGTGTACCCTGTGTCTATGAATATAGATAATGCATGAATAGACCATACTGTGAATAAATAATATAACTGGTTCCACTTTAAATCATGGATTGAATTGATATCAGAAAATATATAAGAAATCTTATATTGATATACAATCATTCATTCCAAACAGTTATACATCTAATTGTGAAATGATAGTTATGGTTTATCATGAAGGGTGTGTGAGTTTTGCTTAAACAATTATAAAGAAAATCGGAAATAATATGTTTGGAAAGAACTCTCACGAATAGACCAGTTAAGAAACCTGGAGTAATGCATGTGTTCTGAAGCAGGAAGTGATTGAAAGTGAAACAAATGCCTATAAATTTGCCAACTTGTGCAAGAAATATATACCCTCTGATGTGCATAAACTGAAGAAATAGTAATGTACCAGTGTTGAATAAAAATGAACATCAAAATACAAATCATGTCCCATAAGAGTCTACTTGCATTGCTGTTAAACTGGGGCAGTTACTGTAGAAATATTAGGATAATGCCGCAGTCTTGCTGGGCACAATCAGGAGCCACTTGTCAAAAGAAACTAACTTTATTTTTAAAACCACACACGCCAAACAAAACAGCCTCTCAGGAAAAACCCTCAGAGCCCCAACTGCCACCACTGGCTTCCCAAAAGCCTCTTCCTCCCACACAAGCCTCTCTCCACCTCCCACAATCCTCCTGCTCTTGAGGCCGATTTGCTACGTCATGTGGGCAAAGCCAAATAAGTCCCCTAATGAGCAACTCCGTGGTCTGAAAGGGCAGGGAAACAGCCCAATGAACATCACCGCAGAGGAGCCAATCAGCTAGATGTTGCTGTGAGCCAATCATCAGCCAGCAGCTGGAAGTTTGCTGGCTTCTGGAATTTTGCTGGGGCCCCTTCGGATGTGGCTCTCAACATCTCCCCCTCTCTGTTTAAACAACACACATGTGGCTTAGGGACAGTGCCTGCCTTAGGTTGTCCAATAGTACATATGGTCCTTACCCGTTAAGTTGGTACCATTGCAATTGGATCTTACCCATCACTGACTACCGGTCCAGTTTACAGCAACACCTGTGGAGAGGTCTTTGTACCGCCGGGGGGTGGTGAGGTTCTTTGCCTCACCTCTAATGGCCCCCAAACATTAGCTGGACGATAATGACACACAGAAGAGAGGAAGATACACCAAGCCAATTGACAGCTCCTTTTGGAAAAATTGTACCACCGATGACATCATCAGCAAATATACCCGAACACTACCACAAGTCGCTGCACAAACAGGTAGTTTACAATGCATACAGGAGAGTTCTCAATGTGTCTAGGCAAGTTCTGCAAGCATTTCAGTGATGGCTATTGCAGAAGCTGTAGATTGGTTTTATCTTTGATTTCACCAGCACTGGGATGAAGATAGGAATTCTGGCAATAATGGCTAAAGAAAAATTATGTAACATTCCAGAAGGCACTGAAAGAAAACAATTTTCTTAACTATTTACATTGTTTTGAAGATAATTATTAAATATAATGAAAAGGAAAGGTGAAAGAAAGGAAACAGATCTGTTAACCTCCTTTTTTTCAAATTTTAAAACAAACCTCAACAGCTCTTTACCCAATTTAAATTAAACCATTTAAATAATGTGAATAAAAAAATATTTGGATCCATTTTTTTTATGAGCGCTCATCATATATCATATATGGACATACGAACATTCAAACATATAACACAAAACACAAGTGTGCACACATAATATAATACATACAACACATAACCTAATAGTAAAGGCCTTATAACTTTTTACACGTGAAATCTCCATTGCAATGTTCAAAAACTCTTTTGTCAAAAAATAGAACTGATCAGCAAAACATTAAACTAGGTCTGTATGAGCTCAAAAAACAAAATAGAATGTGGGAAAGGGCAATAATAAAATAGATAATGAAAAAAGCATCCTGGTTCTATCTCAGATGTAAGGATAGTCAAACTGGAATTTTGGATATCAGCTGATAAGGCCTTGAGTCAAATCATCTTCTTTTTGGATGTGCCCTGATATGTCTTATAAAGAATAGATCTTTTCTGTCCCAGATTAGACTTTTTATATTGGAAAGTAAAGAGAAAACAGTAGAGAAAGGAGAAATCTTACCAGCAACTTTAAGGGATACTATAGCATTAACTATATACTGACTATCGGAAAATAAATTAAATACAGAATATTTAAATATCTCAAAAGCTTGTAATACTGCATTAAGCTCTACCTTTTGAGCTGATTGTTTGGGTACTAAAAATTTATAAGTTTTATCAGGTATAACTATTGCTGCTGTACCATTATTTGATACATCAGTGAATATATTTGAAGCATTCATGATAAGTGTTTTTCTTCTCAATTTTGGAAAAATTACAGGATGCGATGACCAAAAAGAAAATAAAGGGTTAGATGGTAAGTGGTTATCAAATGAAACATTAGATTGGACCATGATTATTGCCCAAGTATTTAACTCATTAGCTAACTCATCAATTTGATTCAGAGTATATGAAGTAAAAATTTTATTGGAAGAAATTCCAAACACTCCCTTTGCTGCTTTAATTCCTTTGAGTATTAATTATCCTAAAGCCTCAGGATACCTAGTAAGAATAGTGTAAGGAGAATAAGATAAATGTATCCATAATAATGGACCTTCTTGCCAAAATACTCCTGTAGGAATATTTTTTGTTGGTAGTACAATAAATAATAAAGGCAAACTTATATCAATTCTATCCAAATGCATATTTTCCATATATGTTTCATTGATTTTTATTGCCTTTCTTGCTTCAGGTGTTAACATGCAGGGTGAATTTTTATCTGATAGACCTTTTAGGATATCAAATAAAGGTCCCAACTCTCCTGTTGGTATACCTAGATAAGGCCTTATCCAATTAATGTCTCCTAATAACTTTTGAAAGTCGTTATGTGATTTGAGTTGATCTACTCGTATTTGAATTTTTGGTGGACTGACCATGGTTGAGGATAACAGAACTCCTAAATAATTAATTGGAAAATTTAATTGTACTTTATCTATTGCTATCTCTACATTATAATTTTTAATAAGTTTGTAAGTGTGGCATAACTTTCTATCAATGTGTTTTTAGCTTTGTGTGCTAATAATACATCATCCATATAGTGAAATATTTGTGTTCAGAATTTTGATTTCTAAGTGGCTGGATTACTTTGTTAACATAAATATGACACATAGTTGGGCTGTTAGCCATCCCTTTAGGGAGTACTTTTCATTCATATCTCTGATCAGGACCTTCATGATTCAGTGCAGGGATAGTAAAAGCAAAACCTGGACTATCCTTAGGATGAATTATAATTGAAAAAAAAAACAATATTTAATATCTATAACTAAAACATACCAGGTTATTGGCAAAGCAGACAATTGAGGAATCCCTGATTGAGCAGGTCCCATAATAACCATCTCATTATTAATGGCTCTAAAATCTTGCAATAGTCTCCATTTACCAGATTTCTTTTTGATGACATAAATGGGAGTATTTTGGGGATATACAGTCGGTTGTATATGTCCTTCTGCTAATTGTTGTTTTACCAGGTCATGGACTGCTTGTATCTTTTCTTCAGTCAGGGGCCACTGAGGAACCCATACTGTCTTTCTGATTTTCAGGTAATTTTTATTGTCTCAGTGGCCCTTTCTGAAAATCCAACCCATGTCTCTCTGTTCCTTGATCTATTTGTATTGGTGCTGCTATGACTTATTCTTGTTTTTCTAATCTTTTTTCTTTCCTAAAACCTTGTCTAGTCATAATAGTGGCTGCATTTTGGTTGATGTTATTTGTTAATGTCAAACCTAATTGATCTAGGACATCTCGTCCCCATAAATTTATGGGAAGATGATCCAATTCATATGGCTGTATAGTTCCTTCACATCCTTTAGGATCATTCCTATCTAATACCATTTTACTTCTATGGGGATTAGTCGCCACTTATAGGCCTCGAAGCGTTTGAGTGGCTTGTTGTAATGGCCAATTTTTTTGCCATTCTTGACGAGAGATGATGCTAATGTCTGCACCTGTATCCAGTAGCCCATTCAATTCATGCCCTTGAATATTTAGTTTTAGCATGGGGCGAGAATCTAAATTTAAAGAAAGCATAGCCAAATCTACACCTGTGGAGCTTAATCCCTTGGAACATCTTTCTACAGTACGACTGGAAAATTTATCATATAGGCTGGGTATTATTAGTAACTGTGCTATTCTATCTCCTTGTGAAATTACTGATATGTCCTTTGGAGAACTGGCTATAATTTTTATTTCACCTTCATAATCGGGATCAATCACCCCAGGACTTATCATAAGTTCTTTTAGAGTAGAAGAGCTGCATCCCAATAATAAGCCCATGGTTCCTTTGGGAAGAGGTCCTTTTACCCCTGTGGGAATGATTTGAACTCCCATCTCTGGAGTTAGTACTGATCTGGCAGAGGCACAGATGTCCAACACTGTGCTCCCTCTGGTTTGTCTGATGAGGGATCTGATGGACAATGTGTCCTGGGCACTACCCTGTTGGGGTTGCTGGGTTCCTCCAGTGCTCTGTATATTTGTGGTTTGGGGCCCCGGAGCATTGGAACCCCCTGTCCATTTATTTGGCAATTGAGCCCAATGCCTTTCTCCATGATATCGTGGATAAACACCTGGTCCTTGTTCATTTTTTGATAATTGAGTACCCTCTATGGTGGTTTGAGAACAGCACTCATTAGCCCAATGTCTCCCTCTATGGCATTGTGGCCAAATACCTGGTATTCTACTCCTTTGATAACTAATATTGTTAAACCCTCCTTCTATGGGCCAATTCCTTTTAAAATGTCCTGTTTCTTCACATTGGTAGCATGTTCTTGGTCTGGCATCTAAAGCCTGTTTTACTGTAGCTGCCACAATTTGCCCTTGTTCATTAATGTATCTGGCAACTAAAGCCTGTTTTACTGCAGCTGCCGTGACTTGCTCTTGTTCATTAATGTCTCTACATAATTAAATCAATGTGTTTAAATCTTCATTTTTCCATGGTCTAATGATATCTCTGCAACAACGATTCGCTTGCTCATAAGCCAGTTGTTTTAGTAATGGCATTGCTTGTTCTGTATTCCCAAAAACTCTGGTAGCTCTTTGAATAAGCCTATCTACAAATTCAGCATAAGGTTCATTAGCTCCTTGTATTACCTTAGATAATTGACCTTGTAAACCTCCATGTTCTTGTAAAGTCTTCCATGCCTTAATTGCATCTACACCAATTTCTGCACATACACCATGATCATATGCAATTTGCTGTGGCTGATCTTCATAAGGTCCCTTTCCTAACAACATATCTAGATTTCTCTGAGGATAACCAGCTCCTGCATTTCGCCTAGCTGTCTCCTTTCAACATTCCTCATTGGCAACCTTCCATAACATGCATTGTCCTCCATTTAGCACAACATTACACATATTAGCCCAATCCACTGGCTTCATGTTCAAGTTGTTAATGGATTCGACCATGATTACATTGAAGGGTGCTTGAGGACGATAGGTTGTTACAGCCTCTTTTAGCTGCTTCACTGTTTTGAAATTTAAAGCATGGTAAACACGCTGCCCTCCTCCCTCAAATACAGGGCATGTTAGTATTTGAGATCTTGTCTCAGGATCCTAACTATCAACTGCGGGAGTTGGGGGCCTCCCAGCATAAGAAAGTGGCCTTGTTAGTTGGACACTTATGTCATCTGGTGATAGAAAGGTGTTAGTATCAGTCTCCTGTTGTAAATTTCCCCTGATGTTTTTTACTGTTTTACACTTTCTTTCTCTGTCTAACTAGCTTTAGAGGCCTTCTCTTTTACTTGAATTTTTTCCTCTGTCTGACTAGTTCGAGAGACGTTCTCTTTTACTTGAATAGTTTCCTCTATCTGACTAGCTCGAGAGACCTTCTCTTTTACTTGAATTTTTTCTTCTGTCTGACTAACTTGAGACACCTTCTGTTTTACTTGAATCAATATGTCTTCTTCTTCCTCTACCATTGACTGAACTGAAGGCTTTGAACTAAGCAAACAAGATATGAATGTCCACAATGGCAATGTGCCAACTGGCAGAATCCCTGGGCTTTTCTTTTCTATTCTTTTTAAATCTGCACCATGATGGTTCCATTGTGATATATTTAACAACTCCTCCTTAAAAAGCCATGGTCTACATTTTTGTATTGTATCAACAATTGCCATGACTGCTCTTGATTTTACTGGGATGCCTCCTTCCTCTAACAATTTACTTAACACTTTTTTGGTTTGTTTTTTACTAATTTTTGATCCCATATTTCTACTATAATACAAACCAACAAGATAACACCAAACAAAAAAAGAGATAGAACAAAATAAAAATGGAACAACAAAAAATTATTATAGCCTTTCTCCCTATCTGTTCCTCAGACACAAATAGTTTTTCCTCAGATGTGAGCAGTTTTTCTTCCATCTCACTCATCTCCAGGGACAGGCAACTTAAAACAAAATAGGAATCATAAAATGGCTACCCATCCTCTCGCCCTGCCCTCAAGAGCGAGCAGTTTACCTTATCAGTTACCCTCAGTCGCTCCCCATATGAGCCACCAAATGCCGCTGTCTGGCTGGGCACAATCAGAATCCACTTGTCAAAAGAAACTAACTTTATTTTTAGAACCACACACGCCAAGCAAAACAGCCTCTCAGGAAAAATCCTCAGAACCCCAACTCCCAACACCAGCTTCCCAAAAGCCTCTCCCTCCCACAAAAGCCTCTATCCACTTCTCACAATCCTCCTGCTCTTGAGGCAGATTGGCTGGGTCACGTGGGCAGAGCCAAAAAAGTCCCCCAATGAGCAGCTCCATGGTCTGAATGGGCAGGGAAACAGCCCAATAAGCATCACCGCAGAGGAGCCAATCAGCTAGATGTTGCTGGGGCTGCTGTGAGCCAATCATAAGCTGGAAGTCTAAAAGGCGGGGAAACATCTCAATGAGCATCTCCAATGAGCATCACCACAGAGGAGACAATGAGCTAGAAGTTGCTAAGGCCGCTGTGAGCCAATAATCAGCCTGCAGCTGAAAGTTTGCTGGCACCTGGAAGTTTGCTGTGGCCCCTTCGGCTGTGACTATCAACAGGATATGTATGCACCATTCACTGAAGTTAGTTTTCAGTAATAGAAAACAAATATGAATTTCAGGTGGATGAATATTTCTGAAAATAATCTTGTGAAAAGTTGATTATAAATCCACATACTTGAACATGAATGAATTTAGGGAGTGTAAATAAGACACATATATTTCATATTTTGAAAAATCTGGAGAGTGTGTATGTGTGTATACACACACACACACACACACACACAAATTTTAAAATGTAGCAACATATATGCCAATCCAAATTCACCATGAAATATACATCATTCACAGATCTAAAAATATTCAATTTACTTAACAGGGATTTATGTATAATGTTGTTCTCCTAGGAAGCTCACCCATAGGTTCAATTTTCAGTTCCAACAGCATCTAGGAGGAGTGATCTCTTCTCAAAATTTGTATCTGCCAAATCAGCTACCGCACAAAAATATACACGAGATAAAAGGTAGGATTCTTTATGTGCATATAAAATAGATGTGCTGAATAGTCTACAGTGAAAGGGAGACAGGAATTCACATATTTGTTAACTTTAAAAACACATGGAGGACTATTTCAATTAAAAATTGACTAGAATTATAACACCTACTTGCAAAAGGCAAGTCCAAATATATACCATGCCTTCTCTGAACAGCTTTTATTTCTTTTCTGTTAGGATTCTTTTTCTCCATCATATTACGATTAGTAGTCAGATTCTAGTACAGTATGGGTTAGTGTCAGGGATTCAGTGTTTCAAATGGAAAATAGGAAAATGAATCCAATGTGTATGCAAACATATGCTAAACAAAAATCTTTCCACTCTCATCCAGAAAAATGCCTTGACATTACCTTCGCCCCAAGTAAGACACAATTAGAGGAGAAGAATTAGAAAATCTGTTTATACATATCTGGAATGGAAAATGCTCAGGAGTTCACAACCTTGAAGGTGGTAGAGGAGTTTCCAAAAGTAAGGGAAAGGGTAAACACTCCAGAAACATGGAGCTCTGCTTGCCTAAAGACTTCTTGAGAAACTGCCTCTGAGGTTGGGCACTTGAAATATACGTTGTTGTCAGAAGCTTTAGCTTTCTTTGTAGTGAGACCATCAAAGCTGGGTCTTCATCTATGTGACCTGGAGGATGTTGTTTCTTATTTTCCTAATGAACATGTGGCAGCAGTTCTGAATTCTCTCTTTGTAGGTAAACTGTGGCAACTTGGGGCTAATTGTCTCCCTGTTTGGACTGTGAACCCAGTTGGTAATCTTCCAGTTTTCGTGGTGTTTCTTGCTGCTGCACTTGGAGTTTGGTATTTGCTTCTTGAAATACAAGGATTTCAACTGGGGCACAGTGCTGGAGGGATTTCTGTCACATGTGGTGTGTCAGGGTCTGCATATAAATGCACCAACCAGGCTTCTATCGCACATGCTTGCCCCCTTGACCATAGCAACTTGATTCTGAACATTGCCCTGAAAAATCTCCATATAACAAGATGCCTTTACATATAAGGTTCTGCTGGCTGCAGCATGTCAGTCACAAGCCATTTGGAAGCCAATGGCAGATCCACATGGCCCCAACACAGATGTTTTATCACACACCTGCACATCACTGCTCTAGGCCCCAACTCAGCAGTCTCCAAATTACTGGCATCTCTGTTCTACACCATTCTCATGAAACCAAGTCAATCAAGGCACTGTCTTGTACACTCATGATCAACAGCATAAGATCCAAAGTTACTCCAGTGCCATCTGGTCATGGGAATTTAAAAAATGTCATGGTACTTATCTAGCCATTTTTAAAGGATGAAGTTGGAGGCACTGTGTGTTTAAATTTATTCAGGAACCATTAAATGTTGAGGAAGTTTATTTCAATGAAAGTTCTGGAGAACTCTCAGAGGAAAGTCTTCCCAAAGAGTGACCAAAAAGTCACATGAAGCCAGGCCCATTGAGGTCTACAATATGAGGTCCATGTGAGTTTTGACTCTCAACTATTGCTGCCAAGTCTTTCAGAATGAAATCATGTGATATCCTGGCTGAGATTCCCAGTGTTCTGTGGAAAGCTACCCTGGTCCAAGATCTCAGTTTCCAAGAGCGACTCTCATGCATGGCCTCCTAAAACCCCAACACAATTCATGGCAATACTTCTCTGACGTCAGTTCTAGACCTCAGTCTCTAAGGGTATCACACCAGAGTTCAAGCCCAAGTGGACCCAGTCATCACTTCCAACCACCACACAAATAAACACAATTAAAACCAAAACACTCCCACAAGGCCCTCATCCTCTTCCATATAGACACTAATCACAACCTCTTGCTGGAGTTTTCCATGAGGGGCGCAGCCCAAGACAGTGTTCAAAAGAGCTCCCTTGCCACTTATTTTCCTAAAGTCAGCGTGGTTTTTTACCATTTTTGTTTTGGATACACACATGGAATCTTTCTTTAGATCCATGAGGTGCTGAGAATCTAAGCCACAGCATCACACAGGGCCAAGAGGCTGAATCAGACACATCCTTATCCTAAGCAATTAAACAAAGAGCGACAGGTGATGCGTATGCATTTCCATTTGAAAACAGTTTTCATCAGTCTTCCCAAATGGGTGGACTGAGGCAAAGACCTCCTGACATTCAGGTCAACAGATCAATAGGTAAGCAAAAGGCCAAAAGAAGGGTTTTTCCACTGAGACATTACTGGTCACACTGATATCTGTGTTTTCTGAGATGCTCCCATTTCCTTCAGCTATCCAGTACATGGCCATGTCACAGAGCTTGGAGGGGTACATATCTTGGACACAAATCCGTAAGACTATTTTGGAGAGTGGCCAGAATTTAGGAAGAAAACCTGAACTTAGGAATTTAGTAGGTGTTGCACATCTATAAGACAAGCCACAGTCCATTAATAAATCGGGCAGGATGAATGCTGGGAAGCTTCCTAATAGACAGGACACATCCTTGATGCATTCTCTTTTCTAATGTCTTCAACCATGGACACAGTGGAATACATAGATAAAGAAACACTCACCTTGTCAAACGACCTACTATAAAGAGTCCATACCAAACCAAAAAAAACCCGCCTTTTCCACCTATTCTCAGAAAATGAGACAGAACCAAAAACTCACACCCACACCCACAAAGGCACCTCCTTTCCCCAAGTAGGTCTGTGACTATACAGTGTGTCCTCTGAATGGTGGGCCATACTATGTTACCCCAAAATGGCCTGTCTTGTCTCAGATCTGTTTTCTTTGGCCAACTCTGTGAAGTTGTGAGGATCCATTGGTGAGCCACTTTCTGCTTTCTCAGGAAGGGCCCCTCTTCAGAGCTTTTCTGGCATTTGGCCATCCTCACATCAGTAGGTACCAAGAAAGACTGACTCTGTCCTTGGTAAATCCAAACAAGTGAGACCACTGGGACTGGTACTGGGACTGGCTCTGTGTGCCTGGTTTCCTGGATCCCAAGTTCAGAGATTCCATCACCAAGAAAGTGAGGTAGGTCACTTCCTTCAGGAACTGAATGAGGTCACAGCCTTGGCAACCACTTTGTCCTAACAGATGCTTCCAAGGGTCCCATGAGATGGAGGCTGCACCTACTTCCTCTGACATTTTCATAAGTTAGAATGGTATATCAACCATAGGTACTGGGGAACAGCTCTCCACAGAGGCTTGGTTTGGTCCATCTTCTCTACATTAAGAAGAGAGATTCTGATTAAGACACAACCCTTTATCCTGACCATGTTTTTTTGCCATGGAAGATGACTTTTGCCCTCTCAGGTCGTTCATAGCATCCTACACATTCTCCAGGGATTATTTCTACATGGACCTTTGAGGTTCTCAGCAGGTGGAAGATCCATACATTCCTGTATTGTAATACCAACTCTGTCTCTGCTCTTCTGTAAAGTTAGATTGAGGAACAGTGTATGGTTAGGATTAATAACATGTTCAATATGGGTTAGGAATCATTCTGCTTGATGAACAATGTTATTGGAAACCTGCGATATTTACATGAAAATATAGGTGAAATATAAGTATTGAAATATAAATCTAGGTAAGATTTGAATCCTAGAAGGGAATTTGGCCTTTGAGTGGGATACTTAGCTTTGAATTATGTTCTGCACATATGTCTCAGATAAATTGATATGCAATGGCATAGATCCTTGTACCTTCGATGATTGAATGTAGAAGAGAGCATCCAGTTAAAAAAGGGATTTTTGCTAGGATTAGGAATATAGTCGGTAGGATTACGAAGAAGATTGAGTATAGAATATGGACCAAAAGTTCTTTAGCAATAGGGTTTCTGGTAGAGATTGAATATAAATGTCAGCACATGTGAAGAGTCAGTCACAATGATGAACTGGGGAAAAAAGTAGGAAAGCAGATGTGAATAGAGAGTAGGAAATCAGGCAAATTATAAAATGAGTGAGAGGTTTAGACAGTTTCAACAGGGTGAGATTGAAAATGTAGTCTTAGGAAGAAACACATATGTAATCACCAATAGGATTGACATTTGAGAGCATTAGGCAACCTGGACATGGATGTTTTTAGTAATCCATGTTCACTTTCCATTTAGGCTTTGGGACAGTCATAAGTGTGACCTTTGCATTTTGTGTCCAGAATATTACTGTGATAAAATGTATATGTAGATCAGTTGACATGCATATTTTTTCCACCATTTCTGGGAGCAATATTTTGAAGATATAGAAATTATTATTGGGAGTACACAGAGGTGTACCATGTGTCTATCAATATATAGACAATGCATGAATAGACCATACTGTGAATAAATGATATAACTGGTTTCACTTTGAATAATGGATTGAATTGATATCTGAAAGTATACAAGAAATCTTATATTGATGTACAATCATTCATTTAAACCAGTTTTACATCTAATGGTAATATTAGTGTTATGTTTTATCATGACGGGTGTGTCAGTTTTGCTTCAAAAGTGATAATGGAAATCGAAAATAATGTGTTTGGAAAGAAGTGTCACAAAAAGAGAAGTCAAGAAACATGGAGGAATACATGTGTTCTGAAGCAAAAGTGATTGAAAGCAAAACAAATGTGTATATATTTGCTAAATTGTGGATGAAATATACATCCTACGATGTGCATTAACTGGAGAAATAGTAATGTACCAGTGTTGAATAAAAATGAACGTCAAAATACACATTATATCACATAGGAATCTTCTTGCATTGATGTTAAACTGGGTCAGTTACTGTATAAATATTAGAATTTTATTTTGGTGTTATAATACAATTTATTTTAGCACTAGCATGCCACAGAATGTAGAAGAAAGAGCAATGGATTTTTAGTTATAACACTAATAATCTAGGATTTAATGATTATTTTGGGGAGTCTAGAATTTACATAAGGCTATGCAACATAATTTTTTGTATTTAACATTCATAAAATCTTGGAATTTTGGTAATATTTCTCCTTTTTTTATTTTTTCAGTTGTTGATAGACCTTCATTTTATTTATTCGTATGTGGTGCTGAGAATATAACCCACTGCCTCACACATGCTAGACAAGCATGTTAACACTGAGTCACAAACCCAGCCCATCCACTTTTATCTTTTCATCAAACACTCCTCTCCCTCTTCTTTACTCACTTTCTTCCTCATTTTCCCCCTTCTCTCTCTTCCTTTTTCATTTTCCCTCCATAAGTATTTTTCTCTCATAGCATTACAAACAGTACTATGCTATGAAATTTACATTTAAAACTGTTTTTTATAGTCATTCTTTTCTTGAGAAAATTTAAAAATTATAACCACCTGATAAATATATTACAATACATTTATTATGCATATGTATCTATATTCATGCATATGTGTTACATATATATATATATATATATATATATATATATATATATATATATATACATATATATTTAAAAGTACTTTGATTAGCCTGTTAGAAATAATATAGACCAAGTCTTTCTTAATTCTCAAGTCTTCCAGAATTAACATCTTACAGTGAAAATCAAATAAACATATTTAAGTAAACAGGTATCATTCTTATTTATCAATACTGATAATTTAAGGTTTTTATATCACATTTAGCTGTAATATGGCATATTAACTCTTTTGAATTAGAGAATTTTTTTTTGAACAACCTATTATTTAAGGACCATATGCACTGACATTTTAAATGGCTTTCTTGTGATTTCACTTTCTATCAATTGCATATTAATTGCCAAATACTTATTTTAGTAATTTTCATATTCATAATTGATATAAAGTCAATTGATTAATTCTTTTTGTAAGGAGTTACTAATTACAGTAGGGACAGTATTAATAATTCTAAATCTTTATAAAAATGGTACAAAAATATTTTCATGCAAAATTATGTATAATTGCATGCTCTAAATGTTTGATTGTTGATACATATAATAAAGAGCTTTTGATGAGTCTCTTCCCCAGTAAAACAGAAAATGCAAAGATATAGTTGGGTATGTATGTCCAAACAAACATATGGAAAAATACACATTATCATCTAGAAACTATTAAATAAAAGATGAAAAGAACAATCCAACACATTGTACCAACTTGTCAGATGAGGTAGTATTCTGGAAGAATAGCCTAAGTCTAGACCTGGTCCATGACAAAATATTCACAAAAAAATAAAATATGAAAAATATAGGAAATGCTATGAGTTTTTCTTGAAGGTAAGTGGATTATCCTTTAATCTCAATTATGTGCATTTTTAAAAGCCAGTTTTCTGGTAAAATAAATTTGTGATAGTTACAAGTACACAAAACAAAGTTTCTGCTTAGCAAAATGAATGCATCTCAACTCTTTTTTAGCTGATTTCTTCCCACTCAACTTTAAACCTTTATTTATTTATTTTTTATTGGTTGTTCAAAACATTACAAAGCTCATCCTATATCATCTTTCATACATTTGACTCAATTGGGTTATGAACTCCCAATTTTCCCCAAATACGAGTTGCAGAATCACATCGGTTACACATTCACATTTTTACATAATGTCATATTAGTGACTGTTGTATTCTGCTACATTTCCTATCCCCTACTATCCCCTACTATACCCCCTCCCATCCCCTCCCATCTTCTTTCTCTACCTCATCTGCTGTTGTTCACTTCTCTCCCTTGCCCCACCTTTCCCAAATTTTCCCTACCCCATTGTTTGAAGATGCTATCCTACTTCCATTGCATGCTTTTAGCCCCTTTTTCAAATATAAGAAAGTTGTAATTTTGAGGATTGGTTTCTGTGTCCTCTATTCTGTACCATTGTTCCACCTGCCTATTTTGTTACCAGTACCACGCTGTTTTTGTTACTATTGCTTTTAGTACAGTTTGAACTCTGGTATCACTATACCTCCAGATTCATATTTTCTGTTTAGAGTTGCTTTTGCTATTCTGGGTCTTTTGTTTTTCCATCTTCTAAGATCTTCTTCTCTCTCTCTCTTTAGGGTTCTGTAGTTTTCAGTATATAAAACTTTCACGTCTTTTGTTAGGTTGATTCCCAAGTATCTTATTTTATTTGAGGATATTGTGAATGGAGTGGTTTTCCTCATTTCCATTTCAGAAGTTGTGTTGCTGACATACAGGAATGCCTTTCATTTATGCGTGTTAATTTTATATTCTGCCACTTTGCTGAATTCATTTATTAACTCTAGCCGTTTCATTGTAGACCCTTTGGGGTCTGTTAAATATATTTTCATGACATCTGCAAATAGCGATAATTTAAATACTTCTTTTCCTATTTTTATGCCTTTAATTTTTTTTGTCTGTCTAATTGTTCTGGCTAGTATTTCAAGAACTAAATTGAATAGAAGTGGTGATAGAGGGCATCCCTGTTTTGTTCCAGATTTTAGAGGGAATGCCTTCAGTTTTTCCACATTCAGGATGATGCTAGCCTGAGGTTTAGCATATATAGCTTTTACAATGTTGAGGTAAGTTCCTGTTATCCCTAGTTTTTCTAGTGTTTTGAACATAAAGTGATGCTGAACTTTGTCAAATGTTTTTTCTGCATCTATTGAGATGATCATATGGTTCTTGTCTTTATGTCTATTGATGTGGTGAATGGCATTTATTGATTTCCGTATATTGAACAAGCCTTGCATCCCACGGATGAATCTTACTTGATCATGGTGCACAATTTTTTTGATATGCTTTTGTATTCGATTCGCCAGGATTTTATTGACAAGTTTTGCATCGAAGTTCATTAGAGATATTGGTCTGTAGTTTTCTTTCTTTGAAGTGTCTTTGTCTGGTTTCGGGATCAGGGTGATTTATCCTCATAGAATAAATTTGGAAAAGCTCCTTCTTTTTGTTTTTCTTGAAATAGCTTGAAAAATATTGGTATTAATTCTTCTTTAAAGGTTTTGTAGAACTCCGCTGTATACCCATCCGGTCCATGGCTTCTTTTGGTTGGTAGTTTTTGATGGCTTCTTTCATTTCTTCCTTTGTTATTGGTCTGTTTAAATTGCGTGTGTCTTCCTGACTCAATCTGGGCAGATCTTATGACTTAAAAAATTCATCGATATCTTCACTATCTTCTATTTTATTGGAATATAGTGTTTCAAAATACTTTCTAATTATCTTCTGTATTTCTGTAGTGTCTGTTGTGATATTGCCTGTTTCATCCCGTATGTTAGTAATTTGAGTTCTCTCTCTTCTTCTCTTCATTAGCATGGCTGTGGGCCTGTCAATCTTATTTATTTTTTCAAAGAACCAACTTTTAGTTTTATCAAATTTTTTAATTTTTTTTGTTTCAATTTTGTTGATTTCTGCTCTAAATTTAATTATTTCTTGTCTTCTACTACATTTGCTGTTGTTTTGCTCTTCCTTTTCTAGGTTTTTGAGGTGTAGTGTGAGTTCATTTATTTGTTGATTTTTTTCTTTTTTTGAGGAAAGAACTCCAAGAAATGAACTTCCCTCTTAAACTGCTTTCATTGTGTCCCATCGATTCTGGTATGTTGTGTCTGTATTGTCATTTGTCTCTAAGAATTTTTTTTATCTCCTCCATTATGTCTTCTGTAACCCATTGATCATTCAGTAGCATGTTGTTCATTTTCCATGTGATGTAGGATTTTTCCTTCCTTCTTTCATCATTGATTTCCAGTTTCATTCCATTATTATCAAATATAGTGCATGGTATAATCTTCATGCTTTTATATTTACTAAGAATTGCCCTATGGCATAATATATGGTCTATCTTTGAGTAGGATCCATGTGAAACTGAGAAGAACGTGTATCCACTTGATGATGGCTGATATATTCTATATATGTCGTTCAAGTCTAGGTTACAAATTGTGCTGTTGAGTTTGATAGTTTCTTTATTCAGTTCTTTTCTAGAGAATCTGTCTAATGCCGAGAGTGGTGTCTTGAAGTCACCCATAATTATTGTGTTGTAGTCTATTTGGCTATTGAACTTGAGGAGAGTTTGTTTTATGAACATTGCAGCTCCATTGCTTGGTGCATACAAATTCATAATTGTTATGTCTTGTTGGTGGATGGTTTCTTTTAACAGAATATAGTGTCCTTCATTATCCCTTTTGATTAACTTAGGTTTGAAGTTGATTTTATTCCACATGAGTATGGCCACTCCTTCTTGCTTCTGAGGGCCATGTGAGTGGTATGATTTTTCCTAACCTTTTACCTTCACCCTGTGTATGTCTTTTCCTATCATATGAGTCTCCTTAAGGCAGCATATTGTTGGATTTATTTTTTTGATCCAGGTTACTAGCCCATTCTCTTGATTGGTGAATATAATCCATTAACATTTAAGGTTACAATTGAAATATGATTTGTTCTTCCAATCATGTTTATTTATTTATTATGTTTTAGTTTGGCTAGTTTTTACTTTTTTGGTTATTTTCCTCCCCCTTTACTGAGATACCTCCTGCTGTTAGTTTTCGGCACTATTTATCAATTCCTCTTCTTGTAGTATTTTGCTCAAAATGCTTTGCAGTGCTGGTTTTCTGGCTGCGAATTCTTTTAGCTTTTGTTTATTGTGAAAGACTTTAATTTCGTTTTCAAATCTGAACCTTAATTTTGCTGGATACAGTATTCTTGGTTGGAATCCATTATTTTTCAGCATTTGAAATACATTGTTCAAGGATCTTCTCGCTTTCAAAGTCTGTGATGAAAAATCAGTCATTAACCTAATTGGTTTTCCCCTGAATGTAATCTGCCTCCTTTCTCTTATAGTGTTTAATATTCTCTCCTTGTTCTGTATGTTGGCTATCTTCATAATTATATGTCTTGGAGTTTGTCTATTATGATTTTGAATGTTTGGGGTCCTGTAGGCTTCCAGGATTTGACAATCCGATCCATCTTTCATCTCTGGGATGTTTTCCTGAATTATTTTATTTAATATGTTCTCCATTCCTTTGGTTTGAATCTCTATGCCTTCTTCTATCCCAATGACTCTCATTTTTTATGACATCCAATATCTCTTGAATAGATTGCTAGTGGGATTTAAGCCTCTTTTCTGTGTTGATTATATTCTTTTCAAGTTGATAAACTTTGTCTTCATTATCTGATATTCTGACTTCTGCTTGATCTAGTCTATTTGTAATATTCTCGTTTGAGTTTTTAATTTGGTTAATACTTTCCTGCATTTCTAGTATTACTGTTTGATTTCTTTTAAGATCTCTATCTCCTGGTAAAGCTCGTTGTTTGCCATTTGAGTTTGTTTGTTTAATTCATTTTCAAAATATACTTTTATTGCTTGGACTTGCTGCCTCATGTCTTCTCTAATATTCCTTTCCATCTGAGTTAGGAATGCCTTAAGTTCTTTCCCTATCCCTGTTTCTGATGCTTCTAGGTCCTCCTGTAGAATTAAGTTGTCATGCATTGTTTGTACTCCTTTCTTTCCCTTGTTTTTTCATGATGCTCATGTTACTTTCCAGCTCTATTTGATTGCTGTGTTTCTGTTTTATTCTATAGATTTGTTTCGGTGTTGTGTATCTCTGTTGTCTCTCCTTTGTGTTGGTAGACTATGCCTGCTAAAGTGGATTCCACTTGTAGGGAATTCCGAAGGCCGAGCTCCAGTGACGTCACCCCTCTGCTTTGGCGGGCCCAGGCTCCTTGCCGAAATGTTCGAATACGGGGATGGAACTGGACTGTCTCCAGTTGGTTTCAGCTCTAGGTCACTGGCGGGTGGGCAATCACTAGCCACCCAGTGGCGCAGTCGGTCTCCTGCGCGCCGGTGTTCTCCAGACGCCCAGTCACGCGGACAGCAGGTGGACTGTCACCTGCGCTTCTGTGTTCTCCAGCTTCCCAGTCACAAGAGCCTGGCCTCTAGTCCCCTGGTTTCTCCTGCTAGTCCTGGTTTCTCCTGCTAGACTAGATTTCCCCTGAGTGATGCTTCTCTGCAGTTCAATCTGTATTCTGGGCCTGTCATTTGTTGGGTGTGGAGGGTGTCTATTGGAACCCAGACACTCTATTGTTTTGAGGATCAGTCAGACCGGATCTCCGGTTGCACATTTGGCTCGTTTTTCAGACCCAATTACCAGATCTCAGTGCTAAAAATCTTTCTTATAGGTTTTGGTGCACCCCCATTTTGCTGTAAGTTCTTAACAAGATAGTTTTTTGTGGTTCTATCTCGTTATTCACCTGTGCAGTGGCGCGTTACACTGGGTGTGATGCACTCTATTCGTGGCCATCAGGCAATGATGAAATATTATGCTTTGTATGCAGCATTTACTGAAGTTAGTTTTCAGTATTAGGAAACAAATATGTATTTCAGGTGAATGAATAATCTGAATTTCTGAGAATAATCTTGTGAAAAGTTGATTATAAATCCACATACGTGAATATGAATGATTTTAGGGAGTGTACAATAAGACACATATATTTCATATTTTGAAAAATCTGGAGAGTGATATATATATATATATATACACACAGAAACACACTCACAGACATTAAAAAGTAGCAATATATATGCCAATCGAAATTCAAAATGAAATATATATCCTTCACATATCCAAAAAAATACATTTTACTGAAAATGGATTTATGTATAATGTTGTTCAACTAGGAGGCTCACCCATAGGTTGAAATTTCAGTTCCAAAAGGGTTTAGGAGGAGTGATCTCTTCTCACAATTTGTATCTGCCAAGTCAGCCACCTCAGAAGAAAGTCTGTGTGATACCAGGTAGTATTCTATATGAGCATATAAAAATACATGTGCTGAATAGGTGACAGAGAAAGGGGAGAGGAATTCACATATTTGTTAACGTTAAAAACACATGGAGAAATATTTCAATAAACATTGACTATATTTATAACTCCAACCCCATATAATGCAAAAGGGAAGTCCAAGTATACACCATGCCTTCTCTGAACTGTTTGTATTTCCATTCTGTTAGGGTTACTATTCTACATCATATTAGGATTAGTAGTCAGAGTCTAGTAGGTTATGGATTAGTGTCAGAGATTCAGTATTTTGAATAGAAAATAGGAAAATAAACCCATTGTGTTTGCAAATATGTGTGATACAAAAATCTTCCCACTCTCATTCAGAACAATGCCTTGACATTACCTTCTCCCCTAATAAGACACAATTAGAGGAGAAGAGTTAGAAAATCTGTGAATACATATCTGGAATGGAATATTCTCGGTGTTCACAAGCTTGGAGGTGGTAGAGGAGTTTCCAAAAGTAAGGGACAGGGTAAACACTCCACAAACATGGAGCTCTGCAGGCCTAAAGACATATTGAGAAACTGCCTCTGAGTTTGGGCACTTAAAATGTATGTTGTGGTCCGAAGCTTTAGCTTCCTCTATAGTGAGAGCATCAAAACTGGTCTGCATCTATGTGACCTGGGGGACATGGTATCTTATTTTCCAATGAACATGAGGCAGCAGTGCTGAATTCTCACTTTGTAGGTAAACTGTGGCAACTGGAGTCTAAGGGTCAATCTGTGTGGACTGTGAAGCTAATTGATCATGCTCTACTTTTCTTAGTAGAGCACTGGGAGTTTGTTATTTGCTTCACAATACAAGGAGTTCAACTTCGTCAGAGTGCTGGAGGGAGTTCTGTCACATGTGGTGCCTCAGGGTCTGCAGGAGAATGCACCAGTCAGGCTTCTATTTCACATAGTTTGACCCCTTGACCATAGCATCCTGATTCTGAACATTGCCCTGAAACCTCTCCATATAACAAGATGCCTTTACATATAAGGGTCTGCTTGCTGCACCATGTCAGTTACAAGCCATTTGGAAGCCAATGGCAGATCTACATGGCCCCAACACAGATGTTTTATCACACACCTGCCCACCACTGTTCTAGGCCCACTACTCAGCAGGCTCCAACTTACTGGCATCTCTGTTCTACACCATTTTTAAGAAACGCAGTCAATCAAGGCACTGTCTGGTATACTCATGATCAGCAACTGGACATCAAAAAGTTCTCCAGTGCCACCTGGTCATGAAAATTTCAAAAATTCCATGGTATTTCTCTAGCCATTTTTCAAGGATGAAGTTGGAGGCACTATGATTTTCAATTCACTCAGGAACCTTTAAATGTTGAGGAAGCTCATTTCAATGAAAGCTCTTGAGAACACTCACAGGCAAGGCTTCCCAAAGGGTCGCCAAAAGGTCACATGAAGCCAGGCCCATTGAGGTCTGCAATGTGAGATCATGTGTGTTTTGCCTCTCAACTATGGCTGCCAAGTCTTTCAGAATAAAATCATGTGATATTCTGGCTGAGATTCCTCGTGCCTTGTGGAAAGCCTTTCTGGGCACAGATCTCAGTTTCAAAGGGCAACTGTCATTCATGGCCTCCTAAAATCCCAACACAACTCATGGCAATAATTCCCTGAGGTCAGTTCCAGAACTCAGTCTCTAAAGGGAATCACACCAGAGTTCAAGACCAGGTGGAGCCAGTCATCTTTTTCAACCGCCACACAAACTTCCAAAATTAAAACCCAAACACTCCCACAAGGCCCTCATCTTCTTCCATATAGATACTCATTATAAACTCTGGCTGGAGGTTTCCATGAGGGATGCAGAACAAGATAGTGTCCAAAGTTAGCTCCCTTGCCCCTCATTTGCCTAAAGTCGGGGTGGCCTGAACACCTTCCTGTGAACCTGGAGTGATCAAATAGTGTGCCGTTAATACTGCTCTGCTTCTCCAATTTGAGGACGACTGACTGTGGGGTTTAGATTCTTTATGTGAATTGGAAGCATGAGAAAATGCAAGCACCTTTGGGCTTGCCTCTCCTTGGCTTTAAAGAATGGATTTGACCCAAAGAATCCCTCTTCTCACTTGATGGAGGTCAGGAACCTTACAGAGGAAGGCAAGAGACTTCATCTGCAATGACTGCTCTTTTGATCATTTTGGTTTTGGATGTACACATGGGATCCATCAGGTGCTGAGAATCTAACCACAGCCTCACACAGGGCCAAGAGGCTGTTTCAGACAAATCCATTTCCAAAGCAATTAAGCAAAGAGCTACAGGTGATGTCCATTCATTTCCATTTGAAAACTTTTTTCTTCAGGCTTCACAAAGAATTGGCCTGTGGTAAATACCTTCCTGATATTCAGGGCAACAGAATAATAGGTAAGCAAAAAGCCCAAACCAGGGTTTCTCCACTGAGACTTTCCTGGTCACACTAGCTACCCACTACATGGCCATATAACAGAGCTTTTAGGTGGTAAATATCTTGGACACAAAACCATGAAGCTATTCTGCAGAGTGTCCAGAATTCAGAAAGAAAACAGAAACTTATGAAGATATCAGGTGTTGCCCTTTGATAACAAAAGCCACAGTCCATTTATAAATTGGGCAAGATGAATGCTGGGAAGCTTTCTACTAGACAGGACACATCCTTTGATGCATTCTTATTTCTAATGTCTACAACCACGGACACAGTGGGATACACAGACATAGAAGCACTCGCATTGCAAAACGACTAACTAGAAACAGTCCACGCCAATCCAAACAAACAGTCTTTCCTACCTATTCTCAGAACATGAGACAAGACCATGAACATACACCCACACCCACAAAGGCACCACCTTTGCTCCAAGTAGTTCTGTGATTACCCAGAGTGTCCTCTGAATGGTGGGCCATACTATATTGCCCCAAAATGGCCTGTCGTGTCTCAAATCTGGTCTCCTTGGCCAATTCTGTGAAGTTGTCATTAGCCATGGGTGAGCCACTACCTGCTTTCTCAGGAAAGGCCCCTCTTCAGAGCTTTTCTGGCATTTGAACATCCTCACATCTGTAGGCACTAAGAAAGACTGACTCTGTCCTTGGTAAATTGAAGCAAGTGAGACCACTGGGCCTGGGACTGCGACTGGCTCTGGGTGCCATTCTTCCTGGATCCCATGTTCAGAGAGTTCCATCACAAAGGAAGTGAGGTGAGGTCACTTCCTTCAGAAACTGAATGAGGTCACTGCTTTGGCAACAACTTTGTCCAAATAGTTACTTCTAAGGGCCCATGAGATGGAGGCTGTTCCTACTTTCTGTAACACTTTCAAAAGTTAGAATGGTATATCAACCATAGGCACCTGGGAACACCTCTTCACACAGGCCTGGTTTGGTCTATCTTCTCTACATTAAGTTGATAGAGGCTGATACAGACACATCCCTTCATCCTCACCAGGTTGTTTGCCATGGAAGATGACTTTTGCTCTCTCGGGAACTTCACAGCTGCCTACATCTTCTCCAGGGATTATTTCTACATGGACCTTTGATGTTCTCAGCAGGTGGAAGATTCCCTACATTCAGGTATTTAAAGAGAAACTCTGTCCCTCCTCTTCTGTAAAGTTAGATTGAGGTAACAGTGTATATTTAGGGTTAATAACATGTTCGATTTGGGTTAGGAATCTCTCTGCCGGATGAATAATGGTATTGGGAACCTGTGATATTTACAAGAATATATAGGTGAAATATAAGTATGAAAACAGAAATGTAGGTAAGATATGAAGCCAGAAGGGCATTGGGCCCTTGAGTGGGATACTTAGGTTTGAATTATGTTCTGCACATGTGTCTCAGATGAATTGATATAAAATGGCATAGGACCTTTTACCTTGAATGATTGATTGTTGAAGAGAACATCGAGTTAAAAAGTGATAGTCAGTAGGATTAGTAAGATAGTCAGTAGGTTTATAAAGAAGAGTGAGTATAGGATTTGGACCAAAAGTTCTTTAGCAATAGAGTTTCGGGTAGAGAGTGAATGTAAATGTCAGCATATGTGAAGTATGAGTCACAATGATGAACTAGGGAAAATATGTAGGAAAGCAGATATCAATAGAGATATTAGGAAATCAGGCAAAGTGTAAAGTGAGTGATAGAATTAGACATTTCCAACAGGCTTGAGGTTGAATATATAATCTTAGGAAGAAACAAATATGTAGTCATCAATAGGATTGACATTTGAGAGCATTAGGTAACCAGGACATGGTTGTTTTTGGTAATCCATGCTCACTTTCCATTTAGGCTTTGATACAATCATGAGTTTGACCTTTGCTTTTTGTGTCCAGAATATTACTGTGATAAAATGTATATATAGATAAGGTGACATCAGTATTTCTTCCACCATTTCTGGGAGCAATATTTTGAAGAGGTACAAATTAGTAATGGGGGGACAAATAGGTGTACACTGTGTTTATGAATATAGAGATAATGCATTAATAGACCATACAGTGAATAAATAACATAACTGGTTCCAACTTTAAATAATGGATTGAATTGAAATGTGAAAATATACAGGAAATTTTATATTGATATGCATACATTCATTCCAACCAGTTTTACATCTAATGGTAATATTAATGTTATAGTTTATCATGAAGAGTGTGTGAGTTTAGCTTCAAAATTGATTATGGAAATCGAAAATAATGTGTTTGGAAAGAAGTCTCATGAAAAGACCAGTCAAGTAACATGGAAGAATTCATGTGTTCTGAAGCAGGAAGTGAAACAAATTCTTATTAATTTGCTAACTTGTGGATGAAATATATGTCCTATGATGTGCAAAAACTGAAGAAATACTAATGTACCAGTGTTGAATTAAAATAAAGGTCAAAATAGACATTAAGTCCCATAGGAATCTACTTGCATTGATGTTAAACTGGGTCTGTTACTGTAAAAATATTAGGATTTGTAAGCACCATTGATTGAAGTTAGTTCTCATACTGGGAAACAAATATGTATTTCAGGTAGATGAATATTTCTGAGAATAATCTTGTGAAAAGTTGATTATAAATCCACATACATGAACATGAATGAATTGATGGAGTGTATATAAGAGACATATATTTCATATTTTATAAAATCTGGAGAGTGTGTGTGTGTATATATATATATATATATATATATATATATATATATATATATATATACAGAAAAACACAAAAATACATTAAAAAGTATCAATATATATGCCAAACGTAATTTATCAGTAATATATATCATCCACAGATGAAAATATATTTATTTTACTGAACATGGATTTATGTATAAATTTTTTTACTGGGAAGCTCACCCATAGTTTTAATTTTCAGTTCCACCAGTGTTTACGAGATCTCTTCTCACAACTTGTTTCTGCCCAGTCAGTCAACTCAAAAAAATGTACGTGTGAGACCACGTAGGATTCTATATTTGCATATAAAAATACATGTGCTGAGTAGGCTACATAGAAAGGAAGACAGGAATTTACATATGTGTTAACATTAAAAACACATGGAGGACTATTTCAATTAAAAATTGAGTAGATTTAGAATACCTACCCTCTATCATGCAAAAAGGAAGTCCAACAATACACCATGCCTGCTGTAAACTGCTTGTATTTTCATTCTGTTTGGGTATTTTTCTCCATCATATTAGGATTAGTAGTCAGAGTCTAGTAGGGTATGAGATAGTGTCAAGAATTCAGTATTTCAAATGGAAAATTGTAAAATGAATCAATGTGTATGCAAATGTGTGTTACACAAAAATTTTCCCACTCTCATTCAGAACAATGCCTTGACATTACCTTCACCCCAAGTAAGACACATTTAGAGGAGAAGAGTTAGACAATCTTTGAATGCATATCTGAAATGAAAAATGTTCAGGAGTTCACAACCTTGGAGTTGGTAGAGGAGTTTCCAAAAGTAAGGGAAAGTGTAAAATCTCCACAAACATGGAGATTTACCAGCCTAAAGACTTTTGGAGAAACTGCCTCTAGGTTGGGCACTTGAAATATATGTTGTTGTCAGGAGCTTTAGCTTCCTTTCTAGTGAGACAATCAAAGCTTGGTCTGCACATCTGTGACCTGGAGGACATGGTTTATAATTCTCCAATGAACATGAAGCAGCAGTGTTGATTTCTCTCTTTGTAGGTAAACTATGGCCACTGGGTCTAAGTGTCTCCCCATGTAGACTGCTAAGCCATTAGGTCATCCTCCACTTTTCAAAACGTTTCTTGATACTGCACTCGGAGTTTGGTATTTGCTTCATGAAATACAAGGAGTTCAACTGGGACAAAGGGCTGGAGGAAGTTCTTTCACGTGTGGTGGGTCAGGGTCTGCAGGAGAATGCACCAACAGGGCTTGTATACCACATAGGTTGCTCCCTTGACCATAGAAACCTGATTTTGAACATTGCCCTGAAACCTCTCTATATAACCAGATGTCTTTACATACAGGATCTGCTGGCTGCACCATGTCAGTCTCAAGCCATTTGGAAGCCAATGGCAGATCCACATGACCCCACCAAAGATGTTTTATCACACACTTGCTCACCCCCGCTCTGGGCCCATTACTCAACAGGCTTCAAATGACTGGCATCTCTTTTCTACACCATTTTCATGAAAACCAGTCAATCAACACACTGTCTGGTACACTCATGATCAGCAACTGGACATCCAAATGTTCTCCAGTGCCACCTGGTCAAGGAAATTTCAAAAATTTCATGGTATTTATCTAGCCAATTTTCAAGGATGAAGTTGGAGACACTGTGGGTTTCAATTCATTCAGAAATTATTTAATGGTGAGGAAGCTCATTTCAATGAAAGCTCTGGAGAACTGTCACAGTCAAGGCTTCCCAAAGAGTGGCCAAAAGGTCACATGAAGCAAGGCCCATTGAGGTCTACAATTGAGGTCCATGTGTGTTTTGACTATCAAATATGTCTGACAAGTTTTTCAGAATAAAATTGTGTGATATCCTCCTGAGATTCCCAGTGCTCTGTGGAAAGCGACACTGGGCCTAGATCTCAGTTTCCAAGGGTGACTCTCATGCGTGGCCTCCTAAATCCCAACACAATTCATGGCAATATTTCTCTGAGGTAAGTTCCAGAACTCAGTCTCTAAGGGGAATGACACCATAGTTCAAGCCCATTTGGATCCAGTCATCTCTTCCAACCGCCACACGAATGACCACAATTAAAACCAAAACACTCCCACATGGCCCTCATCTTGTTAAATATAGACACTCATCATAAACTCTGGCTGGAGGTTTCCATGCGGGACGCATCCCAAGACAGTGTCCAAAATATTCTCCCTTGCCCCTCATTTGCCTAAAGTCAGGGTGGCCTGGACACCCTTCCTGTGAACCAGAAGTGATCAAATAGGCCTGCCGTTAATACTGCTCTGCTTCTCCAATTTGAGCACTATTGACTCTCAGGTATAGATTTTTTTATGTGATTTGGAGTCACGAGAAAACACAAGCACCTCTGCAGGACTTTGAAAAACTCATTTGACCAAAAGGATCCCTGTCTCACTTGATAGAGGTCAGGTACCTAACAGAGGAAGGCAAGAGACTCATCCACAATTACTGAATTTTTGCCATTATGGTTTTGATTGCACACATGGTATCTATCTTTAGATCCATCATGTGCTGAAAATTTAAGCCACAACCTCATACAGGGCTAGGAGGCTGATTCAAACACATCCATTTCCAAAGCAAAGAACCACAAGTTATTCCTATTTATTTCCATTTTAAAACTGTTTTATTCAGGCTTCACAAAGGGGTGGCCTGAGGCAAAGACCTTCCTGACATTCAGGGCAACAGAACAATAGGTAAGCAAATGAACCAAAATATGGGTTCTTCACTGAGCGTTTACTGGTCACAATGATGTCTGAGTTTTCTAAGATGTTCCCATTTCCTATAGCTATCAAGTACATGGCCATGTCACAGAGCTTGGGGGTGGTATGTATCTTGGACACAAAACTATGAGGCTATTCTGGAGAGTGGCCAGAATTCAGGAAGAAAACAGGAACTTAGGAAGTTAGTAGGTGTTGCCCATCCATAAGGAAAGCCACAGTCCATTCATCAACTAGGCCTGATGAATGCTGGAAAGTTTTCCACTAGACAGGACACATACATTGATACATTCTCTTTTCGAATGTCTACAACCATGGACAGAGTGGGATACACAGACATAGAAGCACTCGCCTAGTCAAACGACTTTCTAGAAACAGTCCACTCCAATCAAAACAACAGCCTTTCCTACCTATTCTCAGAACATGAGACAAAACCACAAACTCACACCCACACCCACAAAGGCACCTCCTTAACTCAAGTAGGTCTGTGACTATCCGGAGTGTCCTCTGAATAGTGGGCCATACTATGTTCCCCTAAAATGGCCTGTACTGTCTCAGATCTGGTCTCCTTGGCAAACTCTGTGAAGTTGTCAACAGCCAGCGGTGAACCACTACCTGCTTTCTCAGTAAAGGCCCCTCTTCAGAGCTCTTCAGGCATTTGGCAATCCTCATATCAGTAGGTACCAAGGAAGACTGACTCTGTCCTTGGCAAATCCAAACAAGTGAGACCACTGGGATTGGGACTTGGACTGGCACTCGGTGCCTGGCTTCCTGGATCCCAAATTCAGAGATTTCCATCACCAGGAAAGTGAGGTGAGGTCACTTCCTTCAGGAACTGAATGAGGTCACTGCCTTGGCAACCACTTTGTCCTACCAGATTCATCCAAGGTTCCCATGAGATGGAGGCTGCCACTACTTCCTGTGACACTTTCACAAGTTAGAATGGTATATCAACCATAGGCACCTGGGAACAGCTCTCCACACAGGCATGGTTTGATCAATCTTCTCTACATTAAGAAAGGAGAGGCTGATTCAGACACATCCCTTAATACTGACCAGGTTGTTTGTCATGGAAGATGACTTTTGCTCTATTAGGTCCTTCATAGCTGCCTGCAACTTCTCCAGGGTATCATTTCTGCTTGTACCTTTGATGTTCTCAGCAGGTGGAAGAGCCCCTACATTACTGTATTGTAAGACAAACTCTCTCCCGGCTCTTCTGTACAGTTAGTTTGAGGGTACAGTGTATGGTTAGAGTAATAACAGGTTTGATTTAGGTTAGAAATCATACTGAGGAATGAACAATGGTATTGGGAACTCGCGATATTTACGAGAATATATAGGTGAAATATAAGTATGAAAACAGAAATCTAGATAAGGTTTGAATCCAAGAAGGGCATTGGGCTGTTGATTGGGATACTTAGCTTTGAATTATATTCTGCACAGATGTCTCAGATAAATTGATATACAATGGCATAGGACCTTGTACCTTGGATGATTGATTGTCAAAGAGAATTTCCAGTCAAAAAGGGATAGTCGGTAGGATTAGGAAGATAGTTGGTAGGTATAGAAAAAAGAGTGAGTATAGGATTTCGAACAAAAGTTCTGTAGCAATAGGGTTTCGGATAGAGAGTGAATGTAAATTTCAGCACATGTAAAGAGTCAGTCACAATGATGAACTCAGGAAAATATGTATGAAAGCAGATATCAATGGAGACATTAGGAAATCAGGAAAAGCATAAAGTGAGGGTTAGTATTAGTCATTTTCAACAGGGTTGAGGTTGAATATATAATCTTAGAAAGCAACAAATATGTAGTCACCAATAGGATTGATTTGCGAGCATTAAGCAACCTGGAAATGGATGTTTTTAGAAATCCATGCTCACTTTCCATTTAGGATTTGGTGAAAGGTTAATAAGATAGGTACTTGTCACTTCCTGTTTTTCTGTATGCTTAACAAAACACTGTTGAAACCTTGAGGACTGTTTGCTAATTTTTTCCCCAGAATGTGCTGTCCCTGACTGCCAAACAGAGAATGTACACCCTCACCTGTTTGCACGCAAACCGCCCACTCGCCCTGACCCATCAATAAGCTTCCCTCCCTGCCCTCTTCAAGGAAAGTATATAAGCTCTGCTTAAGCTGTTCTCATTGCTCTCTGCTCTATTCAAGTGAGCACTGAGCCCCAGATTGCTAGACTCCCAATAAACCCAGGGTAACTTTTGATGTGGAGGGGACCCCAGTAAACTTTGAAGTGGATACAGGGGCAGTATACTTAGTCCTTAAGGCCCCACTGGGCCCTCTATCAAATAAAAGCTCTCTAGTTCAAAGTGCTAACACCAGTAAATATGGGAATTAGACAACTAAGAAAACCATGGACATGAGGAAAGGAAAAATCCATCACTCCTTCCTAATAATCCCAGAATGCCTGGCCCCATTGATGGGCAGAGATCTGCTCACCAAGCTCCGGGCCAAAATGACTTTTAACCATGAAGGCCCCAAAATGATATTTCTAAATCCTTTAGTATAAACTCCTATATTCACGGCTTTAAATATGTCAGTAGAAGATGAACAGCAACTCTTCACACCCCCCAAGACTGATCAAACAGGCAAGCTACCCCAGAAACGGATAACAGATTACCCAGATGCCTGGAAAAAAACTGCTGGGTTAGGACTAGCCATGAAACAACCTCCAAAAACAGTGGAGTTCAAAACCTCAGCCTCCCCAATCAATGTCAAAAAATATCCTCTGAGCAAAAAAGCTAAAGATGGGATAAGGCCCCATATTCAGAAATATCTGGCCTTAGGGTCCTAAGGCCTTGTCAATCATCCTAAAACACTCCCCCGCTACCAGAATAAAAAGCCAGGAGCCGGGGACTATCCCCCATTAAAGACATAAGAGAGACCTACAACAGAGTGTAGGACATTCACCCCAGTGTACCTAATCCGTACAATCTGCTTATCACTCTGAACCCTGAGAGGAAATGGTATACTGTTCTGGACTTAAAAGATGCTTTCTTTTGCTTGCCTCTGCATAAATATAGTCAGTTGCTGTTTGCTTGCTAGTGGGTAGACCCAGAAACTGGAACGTGTGGTCAACTAACTTGGACTAGACTCCCCAAAATGGTTGAAAAACTCCCCCACTCTCTTTGATGAAGCCCTCCAAAGAGATCTCAACAGCTTCAGAACTACGCACCCCGAAGTCACCTAGCTTCAATACGTGGATGACCTGCTACTGGCACCCAACACCAAGGATATCTGTGATTCTGGGACCCAAGCAGTATTATGTGAGCTTCCTCAACTCGGGTATAGAGCTTCTTCCTAAAAGGCCCAAATTTGCCAGCAAGAAGTAATCTTCCTGGGCTATTCCTTTAGGGGCAGTAAACGATGGCTCACTGAGCCCAGAAATCAAACGGTTGTGCAGAAACCACCCCCATCTAACAGCAGACAACACAGAGAGTTTCTTGGGACTGCTGGGTTTTGCAGGTTAAGGATTCCTGTGTTTGGGTCCTTAACTTCTCATTTACACCCGCTGTTAAAGGAGATGCCCAATTCTAATGGACCCCTGAGATCCAGCAAGCTTTTGATAATATCTAAGGACACTGACACTGTACTCCTCAACTTCACTGAGCAAAGCCTGAAATTTCAGAAAGCCCTACACTACGTTAAAAATGTACATCAGTTCACTCACCTTGGTTCAAAGAAATTGCAGGCATTCCTGAAGGATCAAGAACAGAGTTTTCCACTAACCGACTCACAGTGAAAGGAAATAACTGAACAGGTAAAAAAAAGCCTGTCGGGTCTGTCAATAGGTTAATGCTTACCCTTCCAACTTTCCTGCAGGAAAGCACCTACGAGGAACCAGACCAGGACAATTCTGGGAAGTGGACTTTACTGAAATTAAGCAAGCATGGTATGGACTTAAATATCTCCTACTCTTTGTAGATATATTTCAGGATGGATTGAAGCCTCCCCCCCCCCCAAAAAAAAAAAAAGGCGCAAATGGTGGTCAAGAAGATCCTGAAAGATATTTTTCCAAGGTACGGCCTGCCTAAGGTAATAGGGTCTGATAATTGACCAGCGTTCATGGCCCAGGTAACTCAGGGGTTAGCCAGGACCCTGGGGATTAATTGGAAGTTACATTGTGCTTATAGACCCCAGAGTTCAGGACAGGTAAAAAAATTAAATAGAACCATTAAAGAGACCTAAACGGAATTAAGCTTAAAGAGTAGCATAAAAGATTGGACTATGCTCCTGCCTTATGCACTATTTCATGCAAGAAATACTCCCTCTGTTTCTTTGTGTAACCTCACCCCCTATGAAATTCTCTATGGGGCCCCATCTCCAGTAAGGGACCTAACCCTAACTCAAAGATCTAACGATCCCTTCCACACCACCTTGCTTGACAGACTTAAAGTTCCGGAAGGAACTCAGCAATACCTGTGGAAACAGCTGGCCACTGCCTACCAACCTGCTGAAGAGGGTACTCCACATCTATATCAAGTAAGAGACTTTGTCTACATAAGACAACATCAGGTGTCATCCCTGGAACCCGGCTGGACAGGACCATACCAGGTGCTACTTATAACACCTACAGTGCTAAAGTTAGACGGAATCACTTCCTGGTTCCTAATTCTCATCTCAAGCCTGTGCCCTGTCCAGAATCTGGCTGAAAAATGAAAAAGACTGGTAACATTTTCAAATCGTTGATTCGCCATGTGAATAAGACTATAGACTCTCCAATTGGTCACCAGTAGTCCTAACCCTCATCAACCCGTTCAGCAGCGATGGCTGATCACAAATCCTACTAGACAAGAAGTATGGTCTATCGCACATACAGCCCACTTAGGGACCTGGTGGCCATCTCTCCACCAAGAAATTTGTCAGCTGGCTATACGTCTTTCCTATTGGGAAATCCCTGATGAAGAGGATCCCCAAAAATTCCATTAAATACTTTCCATACAATAGATAATGGAAACAAACATTATGGATGTAGGGACACGCGAGCCAGATGCAGGTTGGCTAGCCTAGATTACTATGTTTGCCTGGCGGACTACCAAAGCCAAAAACAGCCACGACTGTGTGGGGGAAAAGCCAACTTCTTCTGTAAATAATGGGGATATGAGGATACAGGGGCTACCTGGTGGAAGCAAAACTCCTTATCAAATTCAGTACACAGCATTGGCCATATTACCAGTTAGATAACAAAAACCAATGGCCACCAGAAGGGTCTCTAGATCCTCAAATTTTGCGTGACCTTTTCAACTTCGACAAGTGCTCAAAAGTGTGGAAGGAAATTCCCCTACGTGTAGGCCTTTTCCCTCCTATGCTCAAATCCTGAACTATGCTTCTCCAATAGATACTCACCCGCAGCCTTCTGCCCCAGACTCTCTGCTGTCACTCCCACATCAGCAACCTGATTTCTCAGCTCCAGTTACTAGATCAAAAACCCAAATTTCCGTTGGTTCTCAGACCATTGCCCCTTGCTGAGCTTGCAGGTACTGAGGTACCCTTCCACCCACTCACTCCTCTCTCCTCCTGTCAGTGCCCACACCGGGTCCCACCAGGTCCTCTTACCAGCTAACCCAAAGCTCAAACCAGCTAAGGAGTGCCCTCAGACGCCTATCAAAGATGTAATTAAAATGGCCTTTAAAGTTGCTTTGTCATCACTGAAAACAGGTTACTAAGAATTTAAAGTCCCTCACAGGCTTTTTGGGATACTCACTCCCGTCTTCCCCTCTGCTCTACCTGTTCTACTGCTCAAGTTTTGTTGCCAGGAAAATCCCAAACCCCTTTCCCATAATTGTTTTATATCTCTTTTTCCTCATCCTCAGATCCACGGAGCTGCTCTCATCCCCTGCCTTCCCTGTCTTCCCCTCTGTATCAGGCCCACAGAAAAGTCTTAAATGACCTTCTCCAGAAGTCTTCACCATGGCTGACTTTAAGCCTTTCAGCAACACAGTTCCTATAAAAGAGTTCAATGTAGATAAACTTCCTCTATTCGTGTTGCTCTGTTCTACTTGGCCACTGGCTGGAAAAATCAGCACTCCTAAGCTAGACACCCCCTTAGTAGTTTTTAACAAAATATATGAAGAAGGCCTCTGCCCTAGAGCTGGGGCTTCATAGAGATGGCTACATTTCTAAGATATAGAAGTTACCAACTGGGCTCCATGGTAACAGCTGGCAGGGAGGAAAAGAAAAAAATGAAGAAAAAAGCTCTCCCCCTCCCAGGTGTCCTTAAGAAGTTAACTTTCCCAGAACAGAGGAAAAAAAAAAACAGAAACAAAAACTGCTTTTTGTGAACTTCTGCAGACTGTGAACTTCTGAGCCCCTTCCCTTACATGCTGGGTACAAAATTCTGAAACAACCTAAACTTTGGGTTCAGGGATTAATTGATTACAACAGAAGCAATGCCCTCTAAATCCGGATGCAACCAAATAAGACTGTTTCCCTGTCTTCTGTGCTATCTTAGGTACCTTGCCTTGTCCATCTCTACAGCAGTACAATTCTATACACTTAAACATTGTTTATGTTTTCATAAAATGGTCAACAGATGTGATTAATTATGTAATGGTGCAGATGTTTTCCAGAGTGCTCTATCATGACGCAGGTACATTTAAATATCAAATAGGGGGGCAAACAACCCGGTTCTGCCAGGAACCTGTATCCCTCACTTTAGTCATCCTATTATGAATAGGAGTTGCTGCAGGGGTGGGCACAGGAACCACTGCCCTGGTCCATGGGACACAACAAATGACCCAATTAGAAGCAGTAATAGACCAAAACTTAAAGATATTAAAAACCTCCTTCACAGCTTTACACGAATCTTTAACCTCTCTCTCTGAAGTTATTTTACAGAACATGAGAGAAGGGGCCTTCATGAGAGAAGGGGCCTTCGTCCTGCATTGAGGGAAGAATGTTGTTTTTATGCCGACCATACTGGAGTTGTAAAAGAATCTATGATTAAATTAAGAAGATGCCTTGAAGAGCATCAACAAGAGAGAGAGGCCCAAAAAAGGTGGTTTGAGTCTTGGTTCACAAAGCCCCCTCATTAACTACATTTTCATCAGCCCTGGCCGGTCCATTAATAATCCTCATATTATTGGTAATTGTAGGACCCTGTTTGATCAACCGTGTAGTTTCCTTTCTCCATGCTCAAATTGGACAAGTTAAACTTATGGTAATCAGAAAACAATATACCACACTAGTAAACATAAAATGTGACACCCCCAATGATCATTTTTATGATTAAAAGTAACCAAAAGAAGAAGTGGGGAATGAAAGGCTAATAAAATAGGTACTTGTCACTTCCAGTTTTTCGGTATGCTTAACAAAACACTGTTGATGTCTTGAGAACTGTTTGCTAATCTAGTTCCCTGAAAGTGCTGTACCCAACTGCAAAACTGCAGAATGTACTTCCTCCCCCATTTGGACGCAAACCGCCCACTCGCCCTGACCCATCAATAAACTTTCCTATCTGCCCTCTCCAAGGAAAGTATATAAGCTCTGCTTAAGCTGTTCTCAGGACTCTGTGCTCTATTCAAGGGAGCTCTGACCCCAGCATGCTGGACCCCCATAAATCCTTGGCTGTTGCATGAGACAGTCTCTGGTAGTCTCTTCCTCCGACACTCGCCTGACCTTTACATTGGTAAAATAATAAGTGTCATCTTTGCTTTTTGTGTCCAGAATATTACTGTGATAAAATGTATATGTAGATAAGGTGACGTGAGTATTTCTTCCACCATTTCTGGGAGCAATATTTTGAAGATGTATAAATTAGTATTGGGGGTACAAATAGGTATATCCTGTGACTCTGAATATAGAGATAATGCATGAATAGACCATAATGTGAATAAATAATACAATGGGTTCCAAATTTAAATAATGGATTCCATTGATATCTGAAAATATACAGGAAATCTTATATTGATATACATACATTCATTTCAACCACTAATACATCTAATGGTAATATTAGGATTATGGTTTATCATGAAGAGTGTGTGAGTTTTGCTTCAAAAGTGATCATGGAAATTAAAAATAATGTGTTTGGAAAGAAGTCTCATGAAAAGCCCAGTCAAGAAACCTAGAGGAATTTATGTGTTCTGAAGCAGGAAGTGATGAAAGTGAAACAACTGCCTATAAGTTTGCTAACTTGTGGATGGAATATATATATATCCTATCATGTGCATAAATTGAAGAAATAGTATTGTACCAGTGCTGAATAAAAATGACCTTCAAAATACACATCATGTCCCACTGGAATCTACTTGCATTGATGTTAAACTGGGTCAGTTACTGTAAAAATAATAGTATTTGTATGCAAAATAAACTGAAGTTAGTTTTAAGTACTGGAAACAAATATGTATTTCAGGTGGATGAATATTTCTGTGAAAAATCTTGTGAAAAGTTGATTATAAATCCATATACATGAACATGAATGAATTTAGAGAGTGTATATAAGACACATATATTTCTGGAGAGTATATATATATATATATATATATATATATATATATATATACACACACACACACACACACACATACACACACACACAAAATACACACACACACACACAGACATTAAATTAGCAATATATATGCCAATCGAAATTTATCATGATATATATATCATCCACAGATGCAAAAATATTTCTTTAATTGAACGTGGATTTATGTATAATGTTGTTCAACTAGGAAGCTCACCTATAGGTTGAATTTTCAGTTCCAACAGCGTTTAAGAGGAGTGACCACTTCTCACAAATTGTATTTGCCAAATCAGCCACCTCACAAAAATGTACATGTGATACCAGGTATGATTCTATATGTGCATTTAAAAGTACATGTGCTAAATAGGATACAGAGAAAGGGAGACAGGAATTCACATATTTGTTAACCTTAAAAACACATGGAGAACTATTTAAATTAAATATTGACTAGATTTATAACACCTACCATTAATCATGCA
This sequence comes from Callospermophilus lateralis, assembly GCF_048772815.1. Lineage (NCBI taxonomy): Eukaryota > Metazoa > Chordata > Mammalia > Rodentia > Sciuridae > Callospermophilus > Callospermophilus lateralis. The sequence continues at coordinate 496,346 of NW_027514489.1, forward strand.
AAATACAAGTATAACTATACACTATGATTTCTCCTAACTGCTTGTATTCCTATTCTGTTTGTGTTATTTTTCTCCATCATATTAGGAGTAGTAGTCAGAGTCTAGTAGGGTATGGGTTCATGTCAGAGATTCAGTATTTTGAATGGAAAATTGTAAAATGAATGCAATGTGTATGTAAATATGTGCTACAAAAAAATGTTCACACTCTCATCCAGAACATTGCCTTGACATTGCCTTTGTTCCGAGTAAGACACAATTAGAGGAGAAAAGTTAGAAAATCTGTGAATATATATCAGGAATGAAAAATGCTCAGGAGTTCACAACCTCCGAGGTGGTAAAGGAGTTTTCAAAAGTAAGGGACAGGGTAAACATTTCTCAAACATGGAGCTCTGCTGGTGTAAAGACTTCTTGAGAAACTTCCTCTGAGGTTGGGCACTTAAAAATATATGTTGTTGTTAGGAGCTTTAGCTTCCTTTGTTGGGAGACCATCAAATCTGGGTGTGCAACAATGTGACCTGGAGGATATTGTTTCTAATTTTCCAATGAACATGAGGCAGCCATGCTGAATACTCTCTTTGTAGTTTAACTATGGTCACTGGGTTGTAAGTGTCTCCACGTGTGGACTGTGAAGCCATTTGGTCATTCTCCAATTTTCGTGGTGTTTCTCACAGGTGCACTGGGAGTTTGGTATTTGCTTCATGAAATACAAGGAGCTAAACTGGGACACAGTGCTGGAGAGAGTTCTGTCCCGTGTGGAGGGTCACGGTCTGCATGAGAATGCACCAACCAGGATTCAATTCCACATAAGTTGCCCCATTTCCATAGCAACCTGATTCTGAACATTGCCCTGAAACCTCTCTATATAAAAAACACCTTTGCATAGAAGGGTCTGCTGGCTGTACCATGTCAGTCACAAGCCTTTGGGAAGCCAATGGCAGATCCACATGTCACCACCACACATGTTTTATCACACACCTTCACACCACTGCTCTAGGCCCACTAATGAGCAGAATCCAACTTACTGGCATCACTGTTCTACACAAATTTCATGAAACCCAGTAAATCAAGGCACTGTCTGGTACACTCATCATCAGCAACAGGACATCCAAAAGTTCTCCAGTGCCACCTGGTCATGGGAATTTCAAAAATTTCATGGTATTTATCAAGCCATTTGTCAAGGATGAAGTTGGAGGCTCTGGGGGTTTCAATTCATTCAGGAACCATTAAATGTTGAGGAAGCTCATTTCAATGAAAGCTCTAGAGAACACTCACAGGCAAGGCTTCCCAAAGAGTAGCCAAAAGGTCACATGAAGCCAGGCCCATTGAGGTCTACAATGTGAGGTCCATGCGTGTTTTGACTCAACTGTGGCTGCAAAGTCTTTCAGAATAAAATCATGTGATATCCTGGCTGAGATTCCCAGTGCTCTGTGGAAAGCCACTCTGGGCTAGATCTCAGGTTCCAAGGGCAACTCTCATGCATGGCCTAGTAAAATTCAAACACAATTGATGACAATGCTTCTCTGAGGTCAGTTCCAGAACTCAGACTCTAAGGGGAATCACACCAGAGTTAAAGCCCAGGTAAACCCAGGCATCTCTTCCAACTGCCACACAACTTACCACAATTCAAAACAAAATTCTCCCACATGGCCCTTATCTTCTTCCATGTAGACCCTCATCATAACCTCTGGATGGAGTTTTCCATGAGGGACACAGACCAAGACAATGTCCAAAATAACCTACCTTTCCCCCGATTTGCCTAAAATCAGTGTGGCCTGGAAACCCTGACTGTGAACGAGGAGTGATCAAATAGGTCTGCCATTAATACTGCTTGGCTTCTCCAATTTGAGGCCTACTGACTGTGGGGTTTAGATTCTTTATGTGAATTGGAGTAATGAGAACACCCAAGCACGTATGGGCTAGCCTCTGCAGGGCTTTGAATAACTCACTTGACCCAAAGGATCCCTATTCTCACTTGATAGATGTCAGGAACCTTTGAAAGGAAGGCGAGAGTCTTCATCCACAATGACAGCTCTTTTGGCTATTTTGGTTCTGTATGCATCCATGGGATCTTTCTTTAGATCCATCAGGTGCTGAGAATCTAAGCCACAGCCTCACACAGGGCCAAGAGGCTGATTCAGACACACCCCTTTCCAAAGCAATTAAGCAAAGAGCCCTAGGTGATGCCCATTCATTTCCATTTGAAAACTGTTTTCTTCAGGCTTCACAAATTGGTGGCCCGAGGCAAAGAACTTCATGACATTCATAGCAACAGAATAATAGGTAAGCAAAAGGAGTGCATATCCCACTTGAATCAAAGTGTGAAATATGATATATCAAGAACTATGTAATGTTTTGAACAACCTACAATAAAAATTAATTTAAAAAAAAAAGGCCCAAAGCAGGGTTTCTCCACTGAGATTTAGTGGTCACACATATTTCTGATTTATCTGAGATGCTCACAATTCACTTGAGCTATCCAGTACATGGCCATGTCACAGAGCTTGGAGGTGGTACATACCTTAGAGACAAAACCATGAGACTATTCTGGAGAGGGGCCAGAATTCTGGAAGAAAACTGTAACTTAGGAAGATTGCAGGTGTTACCCATTGATAAGGCAATCTGAACTCCATTCATAAATTGGGCAGGATGAATTCTGGGAAGCTTTCTACTAGACAGGACACATCCATTGATGCATTCTTTTTTTCTAATGAGTACAACCACGGACACAGTGAGGTAAACAGACATAGAAACACTCGCCTTGTCAAATGACTTACAATAAACAGTTCATTCCACAGCACATAAAGCGCCTTGCCTACCTATTCTCAGAAAATGAGACAAAACCACAAACCAACACCCACAAAGGCAGCTCCTTCCCCCAAGAAGGTCTGTTACTATCCGGAGTGTCCTCTGACTGGTGGGCCATATTATTTTCCCCCTAAATGGCCTGAAATGTCTCAGATCTGGTCTCCTTGGCCAACTCTGTGAAGGTGTCAGGACCCAGAGGTGAGCCACTACCTGCTTTCTCAGGAAAGGCCCCTCTTCAGAGCTTTACTGGCATTTTGCAATCCTCACATCAATAGGTACCAAGAAAGACTTACTCTGTCCTTGGTAAATCCAAACAAGTGAGACCACTGGGACTGGGACTGGGACTGACTCTGGGTGCCTGGCTTCATGAATCTCAAGTTCTGAGATTTCCTTCACTAAGGAAGTGATGTGAGGTCACTTCCTTCAGGAACTGAATGAGGTCACTGCCTTGGCAATCACTTTGTCCAACCAGTGGCTTCCAAGTCTCACATGAAAAGGAGGCTGTCCCTAATTCCTGTGACACTTTCACAAGTTAGAATCTTATATCAACCATAGGCACCCGGGAACAGCTACCCACACAGGCCTGGTTTGGTCCATCTTCTCTACATTAAGAATAGAGAGGCTGATTCAGACAGAAACCTTCATCCTGACCAGGTTGTTTGCCATTGAACATGACTTTTGCTCTCTCAGGTCCTTCATAGCTGCGTATATATTCTCCAGTGATCATTTCAGCATGGAACTTTGAGGGTCTCAGTAGGTGTAAGACCCCCTACATTTCTTTACTGTAAGACCAACTCTGTCCCTTCCCTCTGTAAATTTAGATTGAGGGAACAGTGTATGGTTAGGGTTAACAACATGTTTTATTTGTGTTAGGAATCATTCTGCTGGATGAATAATGGTATTGGGAACCTGAAATATTTATAAGAATATGTATTTGAAATGTAAGTATGAAAAGAGAAATCTAGGTAAGATTTGAAGCCAGGAAGGGCATTGGGCCCTTGATTATGATATTTAGCTTTGAATTACATTCTGCAATGTGGTCGCAGGTAAATCTACATACAATGGAATAAAACCTAGTACCTCAGATGCCTGAATGTCGAAGAGAACATCCAGTCAAAAAGGGATAGTCAGTAGGATTAGGAAAATAGTAGGTTTAGGTTGAAGAGTGAGTCTTTGAGTTGGAAATATAGTTCTTTAGCAATAGGGTTTCGTTTAGAGACTGAATGAAAATATCAGCACATATGAAGAGTCAGTCACAATGATGAACTGGGGAAAATATGTAGGAAAGCAGATATAAAATAGAGACATTAGGAAATCAGGCAAAGTATAAAGTGAGTAACAGGATTAGACATTTTCAACAGGGTTGAGTTTGAATATATGATATTAGAAGAAACAAATATGTAGTCACCAATAGGATTGAAATTTGAGAGCATTAGGCGACCTGGACATGGATGGTTTTAGTAATATATATTCACGTTCAATTTAGGTTTTGGTACAATCATAAGTGTTACCTTTACATTTGTGTCCAGAATATTACTGTGATAAAAATGTATATGTAGATCAGGTGATATGAGTATTTCTTCCACCATTATGGGGAGCAATATTTTTACAACCTATAAATTAGTATTGGGGAAAAAAATAGGTGTACCCTGTTTTGATGAATATAGAGATGATGAATGAATAGACCAAACTGTGAATAAATAATATAACTGGACCCAACATTAGAAATTGGAATTGGAATAAATTGATATCTGAAAATATACAGGAAATCTTATATTGATATTGGCATACATACATTAATTACAACCAGTTGTACATCTAATGGTAATATTAGTGTTACGGTTGATCATGAAGAGTGTGTGAGTTTTGCTTCAAAATTGATTATGCAAATCGGAAATAATGTGTTTGCAAAGAAGTCTCATGAAAGACCAGTCAAGAAACATGGAGGAATACATGTGTTCTGAAGCAGGAAGTGATTGAAAGTGAATCAAAAGTTTTAAATTTTGAAATTTTGGATGAAACATTTATCCTTTGATGTGCATAAACTGAAAAAATAGTACTGTACCAGTGTTGAATAAAAATGAATGTCAAAATACACATCATGTCCCATAGGAATCTACTTGCATTGATATTAACCTGGGTAAGTTACTGCAGAAATATTAGGATTTGTATGCACCTTTCATTGAAGTTAGTTTTCAGTACTAGTAAACAAATATGTGTTTCAGGGGGATGAATATTTCTGAGAATAATCTTGTAAAAATTTGATTATAAATCCACATACATGAATATGAATGTATTTAGGGAGTGTATAATAAGACACATATATTTTATATTTTAAAAAATCTGGAGATTGTATATATATATATATATATATATATATATATACACACACACACAAACACAAAACACACACAGACATTAAAGAGTAGCAGTATATATGCAAATCGAAATTCATGGTGAAATATATATCGTCCACTGATCCAAAAATATTAATTTTACTGAACATGGATTTATGAATAATGTTGTTCAACTAGGAAGATCACCCATAGGTTGAATTTTAAGATCCAACAGCATTTACGAGGAGTTATCTCTTCTCATAATTTTTATCTGCCACGTCAGCCTCCAAACAAGTATGTACATGTGATACCAGCTAGGATTCTATATGTGCATATAAAAATACATTTGCTGAATAGGCTACAGAGAAAGGGAGATAGAAATTCACATATTTGTTAACTTTAAAAACACATGGATAACTATTTCAATTAAAAATTATCTAGATTTATAACACCTACCCTACATAATGCAAAAGGCAAGTCCAACTATACACCATGCCTTCTCTGTACTGCTTGTATTTCTATTCTGTTTGGGTTATTTTTCTCCATCATATTAGGATTAGTAGTCAGAGTCTAGTAGGGTATGGGTTAGTGTCAGGGATTCAGTATTTTTAATGGGAAATTGGAAAATGAATCCAATGTGTATGCAAATATGTGCTACACAAAAATCTTCCCACTCTCATCCACAACAATGCCTTGACATTACCTTCACCACAGGTAAGACACAATTAGAGGAGAAGAGTTAGAAAATCTGTGAATGCAAATCTGGAATGGAATATGCTCAGGAGTTCACAACCTTGGAGGTGGTAGAGCAGTTTCCAAAAGTAAGGGACATGGTAAACACTCCACAAACATTGAGCTCTGCTGGCCTAAAGACTTCTTGAGAAACTGCCTCTGAATCTGGGCACTTGAAATATATGTTGTATTAAGGAGTTTTAGCTTTTTTGTAGTGAGACCATCAAAGCTGGGTCTGCATCTATATGACCTGGAGAACATGGATTCTTATTTTCAAATGAACCTGAGGCAGCAGTGCTGAATTCTCTCTTTGTAGGTAAAGTGTGGCCACTGGAGGCTAAGTTTCATCCCGTGTGGACTGTGAAGCCATTTGGTCCTCCTCAAATTTTTGTGGTGGTTCTTGCTGCTGCACTGGGGCTTTTGGTTCTTGCTGCTGCACTGGGCTTTTTGAACAACAAGTTCAACTGGGACACAGTGCTAGAGGGAGTTCTGTCACGTGTGGTGGGTTAGGGTCTGCAGGAGAATGAAACAACCAGGCTTCTTTCTCACATAGCTTGCACCCTTGACCATATCAACCTGATTCTGATCATTACCTTGAAAGCTCTCCAAATAAAAAGATGCCTTTACAAATAAGGGTCTGCTGGCTGCACCATGTCAGTCACAAGCCATTTGGAAACAAATGGGCTAATCACATGGACCCACCACAGATGTTTTATCACACACGTGGCTACCACTGCTCTAGGCCCACTACTCAGCAGGCTCCAACTTACTACCATCTCTGTTCTACATTATTTTTATAAATTCCAGTCAATCAAGGCACTCTCTGGTACACTCATGATCAGCAGCAGGACATCCAAAGATACTCCAGTGCCACCTAGTCATGGGAATTTCAAAAATTTCAAAGTATTTATCTAGCCATTTTTCAAGGATGTAGTTGGGAGGCACTGTGGCTTTCAAGAACCATTAAATGTTGAGGAAGCTCATTTCAGTGAAACTCTGGAGAACTTTCATAGGCAACGCTTCCCATAGAGTGGCCAAAAGGTTACATGAAGCCAGGCCTATTGAGGTCTACAATGTGAGTTCCATGTGTGTTTTGACTCTCAAGTATGGCTGCCAAGTCTTTAAGAATAAAATCATGGGATAATTTGGCTGAGATTCACAGTGCTCTGTGGAAAGCCACCCTGGACCTTGATCTAAGTTTATAAGGGCGACTCTCATGCATGGCTTCCTAAAATCCCAACTCAATTCATGGCAATACTTCTCTGAGGTCACTTCCAGAACTCAGTCTCTAAGGGGATTCACACCAGAGTTCAAACCCAGGTGGACCCAGTCATCTCTTCCAACTGCCACACAAATGACCACAATTAAAACCAAAATAGTCCCACATGGCTCTCATCTTCTTCCATATAGACACTCATCATAACCTCTAGCTGGAGGTTTCTATGAGGAGCGCAGGACAAGACAGTGTCCAAAATACGCACTCTTGCTCGTCATTTCCATAAAGTCAGAGTGGCCTGGACACCCCTTCTGTGAACCAGAAGTGATCAAAAAGGCCTACCATTAATACTGCTCAGCTTCTCCAATTTGAGGCCTACTGACTGTGGGGTTTAGATTCTTTATGTGCATTGGGGTCATGAGAAAACCCAAGCACCTATTGGCTAGCCTCCGCAGGGCTTTGAAGAAGTCATTTGACCCAAAGGATTCCTATTCTCACTTGATAGAGGTCAGGAACCTTACAGAGGAAGGCAAGAGATTTTATCCACAATGACTGCTCTTTTGGCCATTTTGGTTTTGGATGCACACATGGCATCTTTCTATAGATCCATTAGGTGCTGAGAATGCAAGCCACAGCCTCACACACAGCCAACAGACTGGCTCAGACACATCCCTTTCAAAAGCAATTACTCAAAGAGAGACAGGTGATGCTCATTCATTTCCATTAGAAAACTGTTTTATTCAGGTTTCACAAAGTGGTGCCTTAGGCAAAGACCTTCCTGACATTCAGTGCTACAGAACAATAGGTAAGCAAAGGCCCAAAGCAGGGATTCTCCACTGAGACACTCATGATCACACAGATATCTGAGTTTCCTGAGATTCTCGCCATTCCCTTCAGCTATCCAGTACACGGCCATGTCACAGAGCTTTGAGGTGCTACATATCTTGGTCACAAAACCATGAGTCTATTCTGGAGAGTGGCCAGAATTCAAGAAGAAAACAGAAACTTAGGAAGACAGCAGGTCTTGCCCATCAATAAGGCAAGCCTCCGTCCTTTCATAAATTGGGCAGGATGAATGTGGGGAAGCTTTCTCCTAGACAGGACACATCCATTGATGCATTTTCTTTTGTAATGTCTACAACCATGGACACAGTTGGATACACAGACATAGAAACACTTGCTTTGTCAAATGACTTACTAGAAACAGTCCATTCTAAACCAAAGAAACCGCCTTTCCTACCTATTCTCAGAGCATGAGACAAAACCACATACACACACTCATTCCCACAAAGGCACCTTTTTCCCCCAAGAGGGTCTGTGACTATCAAGAGTGTCCTCTGCCTTGTGGGCCATACTATGTTCCCCCGAAATGGCTTCTCTATTCTCAAATCTGGACTCCTTGGCCCACTCTGTGAAGTTGTCAGGAGCCAGCGGTGAGCCAATACCTGCTTTCTCAGGAAAGACCCCAATTCAGATCTTTCCTGGCATTTGGCCATCCTCACAACTGTAGATACCAAGAAAGATTGACTCTCTCCTTGGTAAATCCAAAAAGTGAGACTTCTGTGACTGTTATTGGGCCTGACTCTGGCTGCCTGTTTTCAGGGATCCCAAGTTCAGAGAGTTCCATCACCAAGAAAGTGAGGTAGGTCACTTCCTTCATGAAGTGAATGAGCTCACAGCCTTGGCAACCACTTTGTCCTAACAGTTGCTTCCAAGGGTCCCATGAGATGGAGGCTGCCCCTACTTCCTGTGACACTTTCACAAGTTAGAATGGTATATCAACCATTGGTACCGGGGAAAAGATCTCCACACAGGCCTGGTTTGGTCCATTTGCTCTATATTAAAAAGAGAGAGGCTTATTCAGACACATCCCTTCATAGTGACCAGGTTGTTTGCCATGGAAGCTAACTTTTGCTCTCTCAGGTCCTTCATAGCAGTCTACATCTTCTTCGGGGATCATTTCTGCATGGATCTTTGATATTCTCAGAAGGTGGAAGATCCCCAATATTCCTCCTTTTTAAGACCAACTCTGTCCCTGCACTGCTCTAAAGTTAGATTGAGGGAACAGTGTATGGTTAGGGTTAATAATATGTTCAATTTTGGTTAGCAATCATTCTGCTGGATGAATAATGGTATTGGAAACCTGTGATATTTACAAGAATATATAGGTAAAATATAACAGAAATCTAGGGAAGATTTGAAGCCAAGTAGGGCATTGGGCCCTTGAGTGGGATACTTAGCTTTGAATTATATTCTGCACAGATGTCTCAGATAAGTCAATATACAATGAAATTGGATCTTGTACCTCGGATGATTGAATAACAAACAGAACATCTAGTCATAAAGGAATAGTCCGTAGGATTACCAAGGTAGTCAGCAGGTTTATAAAGAAGAGTGAGTATAGGATTTGGACCAAAAGTTCTTTACAAATAGGGTTTCGGGTAGAGAGTGAATGTAAATGTCAGCACATGTGAAGAGTCAGTCACAATGATGAACAGGGGAAAATATGTAGGAAAGCAGACATAAATAGAGACATTAGGAAATCAGCAAAAGTATAAAGTGTGTAAATGGTTTAGACATTTTCAACAGGGTTGAGTTTGAATATATAATCTTAGGAAGAAACAAATATGTTGTCACAAATAGGATTGAATTCGAGAGCATTAGGTAACCAGGACTTGGATGTTTTTTTGTAATCCATGTTCACTTTCCATTTAGGCTTTTTTAAAATCATAAGTGTGACCATTGCATTTTGTGTCCAGAATATTATTGTGATAAAATGTATGTGTAGATCAGGTGACATGAATATTTCTTCCACCGTTTCTGGAGCAATGTTTTGTAGACGTATAATTTAGTATTTGGGGTACAAATAGGTGTACCCTGTGTCTATGAATATGCAGATTATATATGAATAGACCATACTGTGTATAAATAATATAACTGGTTCCACTTTAAATAATGGATTGAATTGATATCTGAAAATATAAAAGAAATCTCATATTGATATGCAATCATTCATTCCAACCACTTATACATCTAATGGTAATATTAGGGTTATATTTTATCCTGAAAAGTGTGTGAGTTTTGCTTCAAACGTGATTATGGAAATCAAAAATAATGTGTTTGGAAAGAAGTATCATGAAAAGAATAGTCAAGAAACCTGGAGGAATTCATGTGTTCTGAAGCAGGAAGTGATTGAATGTGAAACACATGCATATAAATTTGCGAACTTTTGAATGAAATATATACAGTATGATGTGCATAAGCTGCAGAAATAGTAATGTAGCAGTGTTGAATAAAAATGAACATCAAAATACACATCATGTCCCCTAGGAATCTACTTGCATTGATATTAATCTGGGTCAGTTACTGTAGACATATTAGGATTTTTATGCACCATTTACTGAAGTTAGTTTTCAGTACTAGGAAACAAATATGTATTTCAGGTGGATGATTATTCTGAGAATAATCTTGTGGAAACTTGATTTTAAATCCATATAAATCGCAAAACATTATAAACAAAAAACACACACAGACATTAAAATGTAGCATAGTATATGCCAATTGAAATTCATCTTGAAATATATATCATCCACTGATCCAAAACTATTTGTTTAATGAACTTGGATTCATGAATAATGTTGTTCAACTAAGAAGCTCCCCCATAGTTTGAATTTTCTGTTCCAACAGTGTTTAGGAGGAGTGATCTCCTAAATGTGTATGCAAATATGTGCTACACAAAAATATTTCCACTCTCATCCAGAACAATGACTTGATATTACCTTCGCCCCAAGAAAGACACAATTGGAATAGAAGAGTTAGAAATTCTGTGAATACATATCTGGAATTAAAATGCTCGGGAGTTCACAACATTGGAGTTTGCAGAAGAGTTTCCAAAAGTAAGGGAGAGGCTTGATAGACCCAACCTGATTTTTTATTAAAATTGGGAACCATCTTGCCACAAAGCCGTGAAAAGATAATTTTGGCTTTACTCTAAATTACTGCAAATTCTGAACCTGCTTGGAACGCCTGCCCGTGCCTTGAACTCATCCACACCTGGCTCTCTGACCAGATAACAGTACTTTCTGAAACTTTAGTGACACCTCATAAATATTGGCCTTCCCTGGCCAGACAACAACCCTCTCTGAGGCCCTAATGGTCCTCATTATTTCTGATATTGGGGCCAGCAAAAAAAAAAATATAAACTACCATTAGTGTGATGCTTTCAAAGTTTTGTTATCTGTAACCACCCGTTTGTGTAACTTTCTGGGCTATATAGCTGGGCTGTAGGAAAGGTGGGGTTGCTGTCTTGTTCCCGCCATTTTGGGAAGGAGAGGCAGCCCAGCCTGTTGAAATAATAAGCTTGCCTTAATTTGATTTTAATTGGAGTCAGTGGTCTTTTCTTGCATCCTAGTCCAAAATTTTGGAGTTCCCCAGTGAGATGACCCTGCCCGAGCAGATCATAAAACCAGACTGCTGAAAATTCTGAAGCTGGCCTTCCCTCCAGGGCACTGGGCTGGAGAACCACTCTAGGAGGTGCACAACTTGAGATGTTCCAAGGCCTTGGAGTGAGCCGTCAGTCTGGGGAGCACTGCAGTGAACCACCACACTAAAACTATTATCAAGCCCCTGGTGGAGGAGGCCTCCATAGGTAAGTGGCGCCTTTATAACATCTGATATCTGGTTAAGGGAGATCTCTTCTGATGACAGAGAGGTGGCCTGGGGAGGCTCACATACACTCCTGTCCAGGACAGTAATGAGAATCATGCTGTCCTCTGTTCTGTTCTGTAGGGAATTCCTCTGGAAGGGTAGAGAGGTGCCGATGGGCACACACACGCTCCTACCCTGGAGCTTTAGCAAGATGTTGCATTGCTCCTCTGTTTTTCTGTTTCGGCACCAGGATTCTGTTTTTCTGTGTTTTGTTCTGTGGTCTATATGTTTTTTGTTGTTTTTTTTGTGCGTTTTTTTGTTTGATTTCTGTGGTAAAATTTTAAGGATATTGGACGTGAAAAAGGGTAACAAAGCAAGTAAGCCTGACACCCTTTCGACTGTGTTTTAAGGAACTGTGATGAACTTTACCCACCTTTGTTAAGCAGGAAGAAAGAAGCCCCTAGCTGGCTGCCTGGAGCACACCCACTGCACAGGGCAATGCCTGCTGGGGAACGAAGAACTGAGTATACCCCAGGTTAACAAGTGAAACTCTTTAAAATCCCTTGTCCCTCCAGATCATGAGAGTCACAACCTTTTGGCAGAGTCCCCTTGTTTTTCCTTTGTTAGCAAAGCAATAAACCTCCATTTTCTTTTTCTCAAAACCCTGTCCTCATTATTAAATTAGCATTAATTTGCTTCAGGGTCAGAAACCGAACTTTAAGTTACAAATTTTGATACCCGGCCCCGTCCCAGAACTTTTTGAGAGCTGACGACTGAAATGTTAGGAGATGGTGCATGCTTGGAGTGGACCCAAAGCAGAAGAGCTAATCCTGTAAGTAAAAGGAGGGACTGAGGGACCCCAGCAACTGCCAAAGCCCTGTTGCTTCAGGGAATTCCCTCCTTCCTTCCCTGCACTGTAAGAATTATGACACCTCTGTCTTCTTTTAAAAGAGAAAAATAAAAAGGGGACACTAAATGCAGTAAAGTCACCATGGAGACCCTTGATTTTACATTTCAGGTAGCTTCTCTGTGAAAACATCTGGTCCCCTTGTGGGGACATCTGTGGTGCCACTGGTGCAGGAGATTTTTCTCTTATCTGCTCTGTTTTAAAGGCTTCTGTCTGTCAGCCATATTCTGGAGTTCCTTTCTGTCTGTCTTGTGCCTTTGTTTTTGGCACTTTAAGACATGTGCAATAATGTGTTTATATTATAAATTGTTTCTTGAGAATGATCTTAGCTGAATGTGTGTCTAAATGATGATGTTTTATTGTAAAAATCTGGTATCTGAATGCGTTTTTTGAAGCATTGCACAATATTGCAGTTAAAAGTCGGGTTTAGGTAATTGTTTAGTTTTTGATTTCAGAGAATTCATGCCAGAGAACTTAAATACTTAGGATGGAAAACTAAAGAACTCTACTTCCAAGTTGGCAAGAAACTTCCCAATCATGCAGTCTTTTTTTCTCCAATTCTGAATTGGGTAGCCTGGGAAAATGTCACTGTGTTTACCAGTGCATTAATTTGGACAAGGATAGTAAATCATAGTATGATATCTGTTGACAAAACAAGATGTAAAGATATAAAATTTTGTGAATTGTATCTTAAACTTGTAGCATAATTTTCAACATCCTAACCAGAAAATTATGGTTAAAATGCCTTAGGCCTGAGGTGTCTGCTCAGAATAGCAGTTTTTTCCTGCTCCTTCCAGACCTCAGCCAGGACTTCTGTTGAAATGCAAATGAAAGTCTCCTGTAAGCTCAGTAGGAGACTGATCTGAGGCCTAAGGGAAAAAAATGGTAAATTGTATGGTATTTACTAATTACCGGCCAGTCATTTTTTCTAGGACTCATAATTTTTTCTTAGATTCTTTTTTTTTTTTTGAGTTTATGATTTTGATCCTACAGACCTAGGTTAATGTTTTTCTGATCAGTTTTATCTTTGACCAACTGTGGAGTTTTAAAAACATTGCAATGGTGATTTCACCTGTGAAAAGCTACAAGGCCTTCACTATTATTAGGTGTGCACACTTTTGTTATGTGTTTTATGTCTCTCTCTCTCTCTCTCTCTCTCTCTCTCTATATATATATATATATATATATATATATATATATATATATATATATATATATATACACATATGTCCGTATATCATTCAAATGATACACAAATTAACATATATAAGGAGCACTCATATAAAAAAGCGCTCATAAAAACAAATTTTAAAAAGTGGACCACAGATCTTTAATTCACGTGGTTTAAATGTTTCAATTTAGATTGGATAAACAGATAAATATAAATGTCTTCAAATTTATGCCTATAAGTTTTTCTAGGTGTTCAAAAATCTAATAAAATATTATTGTCTACCAAAGGTCTATATGACTTTGTTCTAGGACTTTTCCTTCAACCAAAAAATGGTTTACACTGTTCAATACATTTGTCTAATATTTTGATTAAAAAGTAAAGTAAATTTCATTTGGATTTACTCATTCATGAGTGTTTTTGTTTGATATCTGATTGATATACTAAGGTCTATCAATTTTTAGTACAAAATCTGTATAAAATGTTTACAATCTTATACAGACTTTCTACTAAAGTCTGTGTAAGATTGTAAAAATTAGTCATGTGTTAAAGAGACAAAAATTTCTTAAAACATAAGATTACTCATAACATTGTGTTTATTAAGTCTTATTTTTTCCAGAGCAAGCAACCATAAAAATTAAACAACTGCTTAAAACAGAACTGTTATTTTAGAGCACTGTACTGCCATTTCTTTAAAAGATAAACTTGGTTAATGTAGAAACATCAATGTAACTGTGATGCTATTAATGTGCTCATATCTTCCAGTTATACAACTCGATAAGGTAGAAACATTAAAAGAGCATTATATCAAGCTGGTGTTCTGAAGTTGTATGGTAAATAAAATATATATTGGGGATTTATTTACCTGTTATCAATAAGATATGTAAAGTTTTATGTTACACTTTACATTGTGCAACAATTTAAATGTATTTTTAAATTAATGAGAGCCTAATCTATTTGAATGTTAAAAACATTCAGCCATTCTTTAATTCATGTTTCAAAAGTGATATTATATGGTGTTAGCTAATGTTCATGTGACCTCAAACAATTTATGTAAACTTTGTAAAACGATATTAAAAAACGAAGATCAGCTTTAGAACTAAAACACTTATGATTTATAAAGAGCCCTGTCTTACCTGAGATAAGGCTCTGTGTCCCATCTTACTACATGTGAGAATGACTACGAAAGCAGTAGGTCAGATTTTATTTCATTTAAAGTTATGTTCAAAAGTTTTGTTTTTTTCTTTTTTTTTTTCTCTCAAGTTTACTAGGATCTCAAACAGGGAATATAAAGTAAAACTCACCCAAAAAATTCAGGGTAGCATTACATTAACTAAGTATTTTTACTCTTGTTAAAAAATTTTGTTTTTTAATTTGCTTATAAGTGACCTAAAGATTCCCTGTTGGTGTTTTAACTATGGCTGGAATCTTTCAGAATAAAATCTTGTGATATCCTGGCTTAGATTCCCAGTGCTCTGTGTAAAGTCACCCTGGGCCAAGATCTCAGATTCCAATGGTGAATCTCATGTGTGGCCTCCTGAAATCCCAACACAATTCATGGCAATACTTCTCTGAGGTCAGTTACACAACTCAGTCTCTAAGGGGAATCACAACAGAGTTCAAGCCCAGGTGGACCCAGGCATCTCTTCAAATTGCCACACAAATGATGACAATTAAAACCAAAACACTCTCACATGGCCCTCTTCATCTTTTTATATAGACACTAATCATAACCTCTAGCTGGAGGTTTCCATGAGGGGCACAGCCCAAGACAGTGTCAAAAATAATCTCCCTTGTCCCTCATTTGCCTAAAGTCAGGGTGGCCTGGACAATGTTAGTGTGAACCAGAAGTGATCAAATAGGCCTGCCGTTAATACTACTCCACTTCTCAAATTTGAGGCCTACTGACTGTGGGTTATAGATTTTTAGTGT
This sequence comes from Callospermophilus lateralis, assembly GCF_048772815.1. Classification (NCBI taxonomy): domain Eukaryota; kingdom Metazoa; phylum Chordata; class Mammalia; order Rodentia; family Sciuridae; genus Callospermophilus; species Callospermophilus lateralis. Next base: position 512,089 of record NW_027514489.1, read on the forward strand.
GAATTGGAGTTATAAGAAAACCCAAGCACCTATTGTCTCCCCTCTGCAGCCCTTTGAAGAACTTATTTGACACAAATGATCCCTATTCTCACTTGATGGAGGTCAGGAATCTTACAGAGGAAGTTGAGAGGCTTCATCCACAATGACTGATCTTTTTTCCATTTAGGTTTTGGATGCCCACATGGGATCTTTCTTTAGATTCATCAGGTGCTGAAAATCTAAACCACAGGCTCACACAGGGCCAAGAGGCTGATTCAGATACATCCATTTCCAAAGCAATGAAGCAAAGAGCCACAGGTGATGCCCATTCATTTCCATTTGAAAACTGTTTTCTTCAGGCTTCACAAAGGGGTGGCCTGAGGCAAAGACCTTTCTGACATTCAGAGCAACAGAACAATAGGTAATCAAAAGGCCCCAAGCAGGGTTTCTCCACGGAGACTTTCCTTGTTACTCTAATATGTGAGTTTTCTGAGTTGCTCGCCATTCCCTTCAGCTATCCAGTACATGGCCATGTCACAGAGCTTGGAGGTGGTACATATCTTGTACAAAAATACATGATACTAATCTTGAGAGTGGCCAGAATTCATGAAAAAATGGAAAATTAGGTAGATAGCAGGTGTTGCCCATGGATAAGGCAAGCCTCAGTCCATTCATTAATTGGAAAGGATGCATGCTGGGAAGCTTTCTACTAGACAGGACACACCCAATGAGCTATTTTTTTCTAATATCCACAAAGAAAAACACAGTGGGATACATGGACATAGAAACAGTCTCCTTGTCAAATGACTTACTTGAAACAGTCCACTCCAATCCAAACAAACCTCCTTTTTTACCTATTCTCAGAACATGGAAAAAAACCACAAACACAAACCAACACCCACAAATGCAACTCCTTCCCCCAAGTAGGTCTGTCACTATCTGGAGTGTCCTCTGACTGGTAGGCCATACGATGTTCCCCACAAATGGCCTTTCTGTCTCAGATCTGGTCTCCTTGGTCAACTCTGTGAAGTTGTCAGGAGGCAGTGGTGAGCCAATTCCTGTCCTCTCAGGAAAGACCCCTCTTCAGAGCTTTCTTAGTATTTGGCAACCCTTACATCAGTAGGTACCAAGAAAGACTGACTCTGTCCTTAGTAAATCCAAACAAGTGAGCCCACTGCGACTGGGACTTGGACTGGCTCTGGTGCCTGGCTTCCTGGATCACAAAATTCAGAGAGTTCCATCGCCAAGGAAATGAGGTGAGGTCACTACCTTCAGGAAATTAATGAGGTCCCTGTCTTGGCCACTACTTTGTCCTAACAGTTGCATCCTAGTGTCTCCTGACATGGAGGCTGCCCTACTTCCTGTGATACTTTCACATGTTAGAATGGTATAGAAACCATAGTCACCTGGGAACAGCTCTCCACACAGGCCTGCTTTGGTCCATCTTCCCTGCATTAAGAATAGAGAGGCTGACTCAGACACATCCTTTCATCCTGACCATGTTGTTTGCCATGGAATATGACTTTTGTTCTCTCAGGTCTTTCATAGCTGCCTACATCTTCTCCAGGGATTATTTCTGCATGGATTTTGAGGTACTCAGCAGGTGGAAGATCTCCTAACTTCCTGTATTGTAATATCAACTTTATCCCTGCTCTTCTGTAAAGTGAGATTGAGGGAACATTGTATGGTTAGGGTTAATAGCATGTTCCATTTGGCTTAGGAATCATTCTGCTGGATGAATAATGGTATTGGGAACCAGCAATATTTATAAGAATATAGAGGTAAAATATAAGTATGAAAACAGAAATCTAGGTAATATTTGAAGCCCAGAAGGATTTGGGCTCTTGATTGGGATCCTTAGCTTGAGTAATGTTTTGCACCGAGGTCGATGCAAATCGATATACAATGGCATAAGACCCTGTACCTCAGATGATTGAATGTAGAAGAGAACATCCAGTGAAAAAGGGATAGTGTGTAGGATTAGAAAGATAGTCAGTAGGTTTAGGAGGAAGAGTGAGTCTAGGATTTGGACCAAAAGTTCTTTAGCAATAGGTTTTGGTTAGAGAGTGAATATAAATGGCACCATATGTGAAAAGTTGGGCACAATGATGAACTGGGAAAAATATGTAGGAAGGCAGACATCAATAGAGGCATTAGGAAATCAGGCAAAGTATAACGTGAGTGATAAGATTTGACATTTTCAACAGGGTTGAGGTTGAATACATAATCTTAAAAAGAAACAAAAATGTAGTCACCAATTGGATTGACATTTGAGAGCATTAGGCAAACTGGACATGGATGTTTTTAGTAATCCATGTTCACATTCCATTGAGGCTTTATTGCAATCATAATGGTGACCTTTGCATTTTGTGTCCAGAATATTACTGTGATAATATGTATATGTAGATCAGGTGACATGAGTATTTCTTCCACCTTTTCTGGAAGCAATATTTTGAAAACATATAAATTAGTACTGGGGATACTAAGAGGTTTACCCTGTGTTGATGAATATAGAGATGATGCATTAATAGACCATACTGTGAAAAAATTATGTGACTGGTTCCAAATTTACATAATGGATTGTTTTAATATCTGAAAATATAGACGAAATCATATATTGATATATGTACATTCATTCCAACAAGTTATATATCTAATGGTATTATTAGGGTTACCATTTATCATGAATAGTGTGTGAGTTTTGCTTCAAAAATGATAATGGAATCGAAAATAATGTGTTTAGAAAGAAGTCTAGTGAAAAGACCAGTCAAGAAACATAGAGGAATATATGTGTTCCAAAGGAGGAAGTGATTGAAAGTAAACCAAATATTTATAAATTTGTGAACTTGTGAATGAAAGGATATATTTTATGATGTCCATAAACTGAATAAATAATAACGCACCAAGTTTGAATAAAAATGAACTTTAAAAAACACATCATATCCAATAGGAATGTATTTGCATTGACGTTAAACTTGGTCAGTTAGTCTAGAAATATTAGGATTTGTAAGAACCCTTCCCTGAATTTAGTTTTCAGTACTAGGAAACAAATATGTATTTCAGTGGATGTATATTTCTGAGAATAAACTTGTTAAAAGTTGATTATAAATCCACATATATGAATATGAATGAATTCAGGTGGTGTATAAGAAGACATATATTTCATATTTTGGAATATCTGGAGACTATATATATATATATATATATATATATATATATATATATAGAGAGAGAGAGAGAGAGAGAGAGAGAGAGACAAACACACACACATTATAATGTCACAATATATATGTCAATCGAAATTCATCATGAAAAATAACTCATCCGCATATCCCAAAATATTCATTTTACTGAACATGGATGTATGTATAATGTTGTTCATCTAGGAAGCTCACCCATGGGTTGAATTTTCTGTACCAACAGCGTTTAGGAGGAGTGATCTCTTCTCACAAATAGTATCTGCCAAGTCAGCCACCTTACAAGAATGTACGTGTGAAACCAGGTAGGATTCTATTTGTGCATATAAAAATACATGTGCTTAATAGGCTACAGAGAAAGGGAGACAGGAATTCATATATTTCTTAACTTTAAAAACACATGGAATAGTGTGTAGTGTCCCTCTTTATCCCTTTTGATTAACTTTGGCTTAAAAAAAAGAATTTTATTGAGAATTTTTGTATATATCTTTGTCAGGAATATTGCTCTGAAGATTTCTTTCCTTGATGTGTCTTTGTCTGATTTTGGTTTGTGAGTGATAATAGCCTCATGGAATGAGTTTGGAGGAGTTCCATCCTTTTCTATTTTATGGAATAATTTGAGGAGTATTGTGATGAATGCTTCTTTGAAGGTCTTGTAGAACATGGCTGAGAATCTGTCTGTTCCTGGGCTTTGCTTGATTGGTAGGCTGTTGACAGCAACTTCTATTTCATTGCTTGAAATTGATTTGTTTAAATTGTTCACGTCCTACTAATTAAGTTTGGGTATATCTCTAAAATTTTATTGATGTCATCATGGTATTTTAATTTATTAGACTATAAATTTTCAAATTAGTTTTCAATTATTCTCTGTATTTTAGTTGTGTACTCTGTAAAAGTTCCTTTATGATCCTTAATTTTAGTAATTTGAGGTTTTTTTTCTTCATTAGCTTGGTTAAGGAAGTGTCAATTTTATTTATTTTTCAAAGATTAAATTTTGTGTTGTGTCAAAAAAAATAACACATGGAAAATTATTTCAATAAATTGAATAGATTTATAACTCCTACCTTATATTATGCAAAAGGCAAGTCCAACTATACACCATGTCTCTTCTGAAATGCTTGTATCTATTCTGTTTGGGTTCTTTTTCTCCATTATATTAGTATTAGTGGTAAGAGTCTCGTAGGGTATATGAATGTTTCTGAGAATAATCTTGTGAAAAGATAATTATAAATCCACATTCATGAATATGAAAAATTTAGGAAGTGCAAAATAAGACACATATATTTCATACTTTGAAAAATTTGGAGAGTATATCTATATTTATATCTATATATCTATATCTATATCTATATCTATATCTATATCTATATCTATATCTATATATATATATATATACACACACACACACACACACACACAACACTCACAGAAATTAAAAAGTACCAATATAAATGCCAATCGAAATTCATCAGTAAATATATATCATCCACAAATGCAAAAAATATTTATTTTACTAAACATGAGTTTATATATAATGTTTTTCTAATAGGACGCTCTCCTATAGGTTGAATTTTCATTTCCAAAAGCATTTAGGAGGAGTGAACTCTTCTCACAATTTGTATCTGCCAAGACAGCCACCCCACAAAAATGTACGTGTGATACCTGGTAGGATTCTATATATGCATATAAATATACATGTGTGAATAGGCTACAGAAAAGGGAAACAAGAATTCACATATTTCTTAAGTTTAAAAACACATGGACAATATTACAATTAAAATTTGACTAGATTTATAACTCCAACCTTATATAAGGCAAATGTCAAGTCCAACTATACAACATGTCTCCTCTGAAGTGCTTGTATTTCTATTGTGTTGGGTTAATTTTCACGATTATATTAGGATGAATAGTCTGAGTCTACTAGGTATGGGTTATTGTCAGGGATTCAGTACTTCGAATGAAAAATTGGAAAATGAATCCAATGTGTATGTAAATATATGCTGCACAAATATCCTCCCGCTCTCATCCAGAACAATGCCTTGACATTACCTTCACCACAAGTAAGACACAACTAGAGGAGAAGAGTTACAAAATCAGTGAATACATATCTGGAATGGAAAATGCTAAGGAGTTCACATTCTGGAGGCGGTAGAGGAGTTTCAAAAAGTAAGGGACAGGGTAAACACTCCACAAACATGGAGCTCTGCTGGCCTAAAAACTTTTTGAGAAACTGCCTCTGAGCTTCCGCACTTGAAATATATGTTGTTTTCAGGAGATTTGGCTTCCTTTGTAGTGAGACCATCAAAGCTGGGTCTACATCTATGTGACCTGGAGGACATGGTTTCTTATTTTCCAATGAACAAGATGAAGCAGTGCTGAATCCTCTCTTTGTAAGTAAACTGAGGCCACTGGGGACTAAGTGTCTCCCCGTGTGGACTGTGAAGCCATTTGGTCCTCCTCCATTTTTTGTGGAGTTTTTGCTGCTGCACTGTGAGTTTGGTAGTTGTTTCACGAAATACTAGGAGCTAAACTGGGACACAGTGCTGGAGGGAGTTCTGTCACGTGTGGTGGGTCAGGGTCTGCAAGAGAATGCACCAACTAGGCTTCTATCTCTCACAGCTTTCCCCATTGCCCCCTTTTCCATATCAACCTGATTCTTAATTTTCCTCTGAAAACTCTCCATATAACAAGATGCCTTTACATATAAGGGTCTGCTGGCTGCACCATGTCAGTTACAAGCCATTTGGAATCCAATGGTAGATCCACAAGGCCCTTCCACGAATGTTTTATCAAACACCTCCCCACCACTGCTCTAGACCCACTACTCAGCAGGCTCCAACTTACTGGCATCTCTGTTCTACACCATTTTCATGAAACTCAGTAAATCAAGGCACTGTCTGGTATAATCATGATCAGCAAAAGGACATCCAATGTTTCTCCAGTACCACCTGGTCATAGGTATTTCAAAAATTTCATGGTATTTATCTAGCCATTTTTCAAGCAAGAAGTTGGAGGCACTGTGGGTTTCAATTCATTCAGCAAAGATTAAATGGTGAGGAAGCTCATTTCAATAAAATCTCTGGAGAACTCTCACAGGCAAGGCTTCCCAAAGAGTGGACAAAAGGTCACATTAGGCGAGGCCCATTGAGGTCTATAATGTGAGGTCCATGTGTGTTTTGACTCTCAACTATGGCTGCCATTTCTTTAAGGATAAAATCATGTGATATCCTTGCTGAGATTCCCAGGCCTCTGTGGAAATCCACCCGGGGCCTAGGTCTCAGTTTCCAAGAGCGACTTTCATGCATGGCCTCTTAAAATCCCAACAAATTTCATGGCAATGCTTCTCTGAGTTCAGTTCCAAAACCCAGTCTCTAAGGGGAATCACACCAGAGTTCAAGCCCACGTGGACACAGTCATTTATTCCAATGCCACACAAATGAGCAACATTAAAACCAAAACACTCCCACATAGCCCTCATCTTATTCCATATAGTCAATCATCTTAACATCTGGCTGGAGGTTTCCATGAGGGGCACAGCCCAAGACAGTGTCCAAAATCAGCTCGTTTGCCCCTCATTTGCCTAAAGTCAGGGTAGGCTGGACACCGTTTCTGTGAACCAGGAGTGAACAAATAAACCTGCCGTTAATACTTCTATGTTTCTCCAATTTGAGATCTACTGATTTTAGGTATCAATTCTTTAGGTGATTTAGAGTCAAGCGAAAACACAAGCACCTCTGCAGGGCTTGAAGAACTCATTTGACCTAAATAATCCCTATTCTCATTTGATGGAGTGCAGCAACCTAACAGAGGAAGGCAAGAGACTTCATCCAAAATGAATGATATTTTTTGCCATTGTGGTTTTGGAAGCTCACATGGGATCATTCTTAAGATCCATCAGGTGCTGAGAATCTAAGCTACAGCCACACACAGGTCCAAGAGGCTGATAAAGACACATCCCTTTCCAAAGCAATTAAGCTAAGAGCCACAGGTGAGGCCCATTCATTTCCATTTGAAAACTGTTTTCTTCAGGCTTCACAAAGGGGTGGCCTGAGGCAAAGACCTTCCTGACATTCAGTGCAACACAGCAATAAGTAAGCAAAAAGCCCAAAGCAGTGTTTCTGCACTGAGACTTTCCTGGTCACACTGATATCTGAGTTTTCTGAGATGCTCGCCATTCTCTTCAACTATCCTTTACATGGCCATGTCACAGAGCTTGGAGGTGGTACATATTTTGGACACAAATCCATGAGCCTATTCTGGAGAGTGGCCAGAATTCAGGAAGAAAACAACAACTTAGAAAGATAACAGGTGTTGCACATCGATAAGACAAGCTGCAGTCCATTCATATATTGGGCAGGATGAATTATAGGGAAGATTTATACTAGACAGGACACATCCATTAATGCATTCTCTTTTCTAATGTCTACAACAACGGACACAGTGGGATACACAGAAACAGAAACACTCGCCGTGTCAGATGACTTACTAGAAACTGTCCACTCCAAACCAAACAAAACGCCTTTCCTATCTATTCTCAGAACATGAGACAAAACAACAAACCCACACCCACTCCCACAAAGGCACCTCCTGCCCCAAGTAGGTCTTTGACTATCCGAAGTATCCTCTGACTGGTGGGCCATACTATGTTCCCTCGACATGGCCTGTCTTCTCTCAGATCATGTTTTTTTGACCAACTCTGTGAAGATGTCAGGAAAAAGTGGTTAGCCACTACCTGTTTTCTCAGGAAAGGTCCATATTCAGAGCTCTCCTGGCATTTGGCCATCCTCACATCATTAGGTACCAAGAAAACTGACTCTGTCCTTGGTAAATCCAAACAAGTGAGCCCACTGGGCCTGGGACTGGGACTGCCTCTGGGTGCCTGGCTTCTTGGATACCAAGTTCAGAGAGTTCCATCACCAAGGAAATGAGGTATGTCACATTCTTTGGAACTGAATGAGGTCACTGCCTTGGCAACCACTTTGTCCTAACGGTTGCTTCCAAGGGTTACATAAGATGTAGGTTTCCCCTACTTCCTGTGACACTTTCATAAGGTAGAATGTATATCAACCATTGGCAACCTGGAACAGCTCTCCACTCAGGCCTGGATTGTTCCACCTTGTCTACAGTAAGAAGAGAGAGGCAGATTCAGACACATCCCTTCATCCTGACCAGGTTGTTTGCCATGGAAGATGACTTTTGCTCTCTCAGGTGCTTCATACCTGCCTACAACTTCTCCAGGTATCATTTGTGCATGGACATTTGAGGTTCTCATCTGGTGGAAGATCCCCAACTTTCCTGTATTGTAAGAACCCCTCTGTCCCTGCTCTTCTGTAAAATGATTGAGGGAACAGTGTATACTTGGGTTTCAAAACAGGTTTGATTTGGTGACGAATGATTCTGTGCGATGAATAATGGCATTGGGAACCTGCAATATTTACAAGAATATAGAGGTGAAATATAAGTATGAAAACAGAAATCTGGGTATGCTTTGAAGCCCAGAAGGGTTTTGCCCTTGATTGGGATACTTAGCTTTGAATTATGTTCTGCAAAGATGTCTCAGATAATTCGAATTACAATGGCATAGGACGTTGTACATTGGATGATAGAATTTAGAAGAGAACATCCGGTCAAAAAGGGATATTCAGTAGGATTAGGAAGATAGTCGGTAGGTTTAGGAAGACGAGTGAGTACAGGATTTGGACCAAAAGTTCTTTAGCAATAGACTTTTGGTTATAGAGTGAATGTAAATGTCAGCACATATGAAGAGTCAGTCACTATGTTGAACTGGGGAAAATATGTAGAAAAGCAGATATCAATAGAAACATTACGAAATCAGGCAAAGTATAAAGGGAGGGATAGAATTAGACATTTTCAACAGTGTTGAGTTTGAATATATAAATAGGAAAAAACAAATATGTAGTCACCAATAGGATTGACAATTGACAGCATTAGGCAACCTGGATATGGATGTTTTTAGAAATCCATGTTCACTTTCCATTTAGACTTTGGTACAATCATAAGTGTGACCTTTCCATTTTTTGTCCAGAATATTACTGTGATAATGAGGTGACATGAGTATTTCTTTCACCATTTCTGGGAGCAATATATTGAAGATGTAATATTAGAATCGGGGTACAAAGAGGTGTACCCTGTTTCTATGAACATAGAAAAAAAGCATGAATAGACCATACTGTGAATAAATAATATAATTTTTTCAACTTTAAATAATGAATTGAACTGATATCTGAAAAATTAAAGGAAATCGTATATTGATATACAATCATTCATTCCAACCAGTTATATATCTATTGGAAATATTAGTGTTTTGGTTTATCATGAAGAGTGTGTGAGTTTTGCTTCAAAATGATTATGGAAATTCAAAATTATGTGTTTGGAAAGAAGTCTGATGAAAGGACCAGTCAAGAAACCCTGACAATACATGTGTTCTGAAGCAAGAAGTCATTAAAGTTGAAACAAATGCCTATTAATTTGTGAACTTGTGGATGCAATGTATATCCTATGATGTGCAAAAACTGAAGAAACAATAATGTACCAGTGTCGAATACAAATGAATGACAAATTACATATCATGTCCCATAGGAGTCTTCTTGCATTGATGTTAGACTGGGTCAGTTACTGTAGAGTAATTAGGATTTGTATGCACCATTCACTGAAGTTAGGTTTCAGTACTATGAAACAAATATGTATTTCGGGTGGATGAATATTTCTGATTATAATCTTGTGAAAAGTTGATTATAAATCCACATACATGTACATGAATGAATTTAGAGAGTATATATTAGACACATTTTTTCATATTTTGAAAAATTAGGAGAGTATATATATATCTATGTCTATACACACACACAGACACACACACACACACACAGACACACACACACACACAACATTCACAGACATTAAAAAGTACCAATATAAATGCCAATCGAAATTCATCAGTAAATATATATCATCCACAGATGCAAAAATATTTATTTTACTGAACATGAGTTTATGCATAATTTTGTTCTACTAGGACGTTCTCCTAAAGGTTGAATTTTCATTTCCAACAGCATTTAGGAGGAGTGAACACTCTCACAATTTGTATCTGCCAAGACAGCCACCTCACAAAAATGTATGTGTGATACCTGGTAGGATTCTATATATGCATATAAATATACATGTGTGAATAGGCTACAGAAAAGGGAAATAAGAATTCACATATTTGTTAAGCTTAAAAACACATGGAGAATATTTCAATTAAAATTTGACGAGATTTATAACTCCTACCTTATATAATGCAAATGTCAATCCAACTATACAACATGTCTCCTCTGAAGTGCTTGTATTTCTATTGTGTTGGGTTAAATTTCCCCATTATATTAGGATGAATAGTCTGAGTCTACTAGGTAAGTTTTAGTGTCCGGGATTCAGTACTTCAAATGGAAAATTGGAAAATGAATCCAATGTGTATGTAAATATATGCTGCACAAATATCCTCACGCTCTCATCCAGAACAATGCCTTGACATTACCTTCACCCCAAGTAAGACACAATTAGAGGAGAAGAGTTACAAAATCAGTGAATACATATCTGGAATGGAAAATGCTCAGGAGTTCACAACCTTGGAGGTGGTAGAGGAGTTTCCAAAAGTAAGGGACAGGGTAAACACTCCACAAACATGGAGCTCTGCTGGCCTAAAAACTTTTTGAGAAACAGCCTCTGAGCTTCCGCACTTGAAATATATGTTGTTTTCATGAGATTTGGCTTCCTTTGTAGTGAGACCATCAAAGCTGGGTCTGCATCTATGTGACCTGGAGGACATGGTTTCTTATTTTCCAATGAACAAGATGAAGCAGTGCTGAATCCTCTCTTTTTAGGTAAATTAAGGTCACTAGAGACTAAGTGTCTCCCCGTCTCCCCGCGTGGACTGTGAAGCCGTTTGGTCCTCCTCCACTTTTTGTGGTGTTTAGGCTGCTGCACTGTGAGTTTGGTATTTGTTTCATGAAATACTAGCAGCTAAACTGGGACACAGTGCTGGAGGGAGTTCTGTCACGTGTGGTGGGTCAGGGTCTACAAGAGAATGCACCAACTAGGCTTCTATCTCTCACAGCTTGCCCCATTGCCCCCTTGTCCATATCAACCTGATTCTTAATTTTCCTCTTAAAACTCTCCATATAACAAGATGCCTTTACATATAAGTGTCTGCTGGCAGCACCATGTCAGTTACAAGCCATTTGGAATCCAATGGTAGATCCACATGGCCCTACCACGGATGTTTTATCAAACACCTCCCCACCACTGCTCTAGACCCACTACTCAGCAGGCTCCAACTTACTGGCAGCTCTGTTCTACACCATTTTCATGAAACTCAGTAAATCAAGGCACTGTCTGGTATACTCATGATCAGCAATAGGACATCCAATGTTTCTCCAGTGCCACCTGGTCATAGGAATTTCAAAAATTTCATGGTATTTATCTAGCCATTTTTCAAGCATGAAGTTGGAGGCACTTTGGGTTTCAATTCATTCAGCAAAGATTAAATGGTGAGGAAGCTCATTTCAATGAAATCTCTGGAGAAATCTCACAGGCAAGGCTTCCCAAAGAATGAACAAAAGGTCACATTAGGCCAGGCCCATTGAGGTCTACAATGTGAGGTGCATGTGTGTTTTGACTCTCAACTATGGATGCCATTTCTTTAAGAAAAAATCATGTGATATCCTTGCTGAGATTCCCAGGCCTCTGTGGAAATCTACCCGGGGCCTAGGTCTCAGTTTCCAAGAGCGACTTTCGTGCGTGGCCTCTTAAAATCCCAACAAAATTCATAGCAATGCTTCTCTGAGTTCAGTTCCAAAACCCAGTGTTTAAGGGGAATCACATCAGAGTTCAAGCCCACGTGGAACCAGTCATTTTTTCCAATGCCACACAAATGACCAACATTAAAACCAAAACACTCCCACATGGCCCTCACCTTATTCCATATAGTCAATCATCTTAACATCTTGCTGGAGGTTTCAATGAGGGGTGCAGCCCAAGACAGTGTCCAAAATCAGCTCTTTTGCCCCTCATTTGCCTAAAGTCAGGGTAGCCTGGACACCGTTGCTGTGAACCAGGAGTGAACAAATAAGTCTGCCGTTAATACTTCTATGTTTCTCCAATTTGAGGGCTACTGATTTTAGGTATCGATTCTTTAGGTGATTTAGAGTCATGCGAAAACACAAGCACCTCTGCAGGGCTTTGAAGAACTCATTTGACTCACAGAATCCCTATTCTCATTTGTTGGAGTGCAGGAACCTAACAGAGGAAGGCAAGAGTCTTCATCCACAATGAATGATATTTTTTGCCATTTTGGTTTTGGAAGCTCACATGGGATCATTCTTAAGATCCATCAGGTGCTGAGAATCTAAGTCACAGACACACACAGACCAAGAGGCTGATAAAGACACATCCTTTTCCAAAGCAATTAAGCAAAGAACCACAGGTGAGGCCCATTAATTTCCATTTGAAAACTGTTTTCTTCAGGCTTCACAAAGGGGTTGCCTGAGGCAAAGACCTTCCTGACATTCAGTGCAACACAACAATAAGTAAGCAAATAGCCCAAAGCAGTGTTTCTGCACTAAGACTTTCCTGGTCACACTGATATCTGAGTTTTCTGAGATGCTCGCCATTCTCTTCAACTATCCTTTACATGGCCATGTCACAGAGCTTGGAGGTGGTACATATTTTGGACACAAATCCCTGAGCCTATTCTGGAGAGTGGCCAGAATTCAGGAAGAAAACAACAACTTAGAAAGATAGCAGGTGTTGCACATCGATAAGACAAGCTGCAGTCCATTCATATATTGGGCAGGATGAATTATAGGGAAGATTTATACTAGACAGGACACATCCATTAATGCATTCTCTTTTCTAATGTCTACAACAACGGACACAGTGGGATACACATAAACAGAAACAGTCGCCTTGTCAAATGACTTACTAGAAACTGTCTGCTCCAAACCAAACAAACCGCCTTTTCGATCTATTCTCAGAACATGAGACAAAACAACAAACCCACACCCACTCCCACAAAGGCACCTCCTTCCCCCAAGTAGGTCTGTGACTATCCGGAGTGTCCTCTTACTGGTGGGCCATACTATGTTCCCCCGAAATGGCCTGTCTTCTCTCAGATCTTGTTTCCTTGACCAACTCTGTGAAGATGTCAGGAAAAAGTGCTTAGCCACTACCTGTTTTCTCAGGAAAGGTCCATCTTCAGAGCTCTCCTGGCATTTGGCCCTCCTCACATCATTAGGTACCAAGAAAACTGACTCTGTTCTTGGTAAATCCAAACAAGTGAGCCCACTGGGCCTGGGACTGGGACTGCCTCTGGGTGCCTGGCTTCTTGGACACCAAGTTCAGAGAGTTCCATCACCAAGGAAATGAGGTATGTCACATTCTTTGTAACTGTATGAGGTCACTGCCTTGGCAACCACTTTGTCTTAACAGTTGCTTCAAAGGGTTACATAAGATGGAGGTTTCCCCTACTTCCTGTGACACTTTCATAAGGTAGAATGTATATCAACCATTGGCACCCGGGAACAGCTCTCCACTCAGGCCTGGATTGTTCCACCTTGTCTACAATAAGAAGAGATAGGCAGATTCAGACACATCCCTTCATCCTGACCAGGTTGTTTGCCACGGAAGATGGCTTTTGCTCTCTCAGGAGCTTCATACCTGCCTACAACTTCTCCAGGTATCATTTGTGCATGGACATTTGAGGTTCTCATCTGGTGGAAGATCCCCAACTTTCCTGTATTGTAAGAACCCCTCTGTCCCTGCTCTTCTGTAAAATGATTGAGGGAACAGTGTATACTTGGGGTTAAACACAGGTTTGATTTGGTGACGAAAGATTCTGTGCGATGAATAATGGGATTGTGAACCTGCAATATTTACAAGAATATAGAGGTGAAATATAAGTATGAAAAAAGAAATCTAGGTATGCTTTGAAGCCCAGAAGGGTTTTGCCCTTGATTGGGATACTTAGCTTTGAATTATGTTCTGCAAAGATGTCTCAGATAATTTGATATACAATGGCATAGGACCTTGTACATTGGATGATTGAATTTAGAAGAGAACATCCAGTCAAAAAGGGATATTCAGTAGGATTAGGAAGATAGTCGGTAGGTTTAGGAAGGCGAGTGAGTATAGGATTTGGACCAAAAGTTCTTTAGCAATAGACTTTTGGTTATAGAGTGAATGTAAATGTCAGCACATATGAAGAGTCAGACACTTTGTTGAACTGGGGAAAATATGTAGAAAAGCAGATATCAATGGAAACATTACGAAATCAGGCAAAGTATAAAGTGAGGGATAGAATTAGACATTTTCAAAAGGGTTGAGTTTCAATATATAAATTAGGAAAAAACAAATATGTAGTCACCAATAGGAGTGACAATTGACAGCATTAGGCAACCTGGACATGGATGTTTTTAGAAATCCATGTTCACTTTCCATTTAGGCTTTGGTACAATCATAAGTGTGACCTTTCCATTTTTTGTCCAGAATATTACTGTGATAATGAGGTGACATGAGTATTTCTTTCACCATTTCTGGGAGCAATATATTGAAGATGTCAAATGAGAATCGGGGGTACAAATAGGTGTAACCTGTTTCTATGAACATAGAGAAAAACCACGAATAGACCATACTTGAATAAATAATATAACTTTTTTGAATTTAAATGATGAATTGAACTGATATCTGAAAAATAAAAGGAAATTGTATATTGATATATAATAATTCATTCCAACCAGTTATATATCTAATGGAAATATTAGTGTTTTGGTTTATCATGAAGAGTGTGTGAGTTTTGCTTCAAAATAATTATGGAAATTCAAAATAATGTGTTTGGAAAGAAGCCTCATGAAAAGAACAGTCAAGAAACCCTGACAATACATGTGTTCTGAAGCAAGAAGTGATTAATGTTGAAACAAATGCCTATTAATTTGTGAACTTGTGGATGAAATGTATATCCTATGATGTGCCAAAACTGAAGAAACCATTATGCACCAGCGTCGAATACAAATGAATGACAAATTACATATCATGTCCCATAGGAGTCTACTTGCATTGATGTTAGACTGGGTCAGATACTGTGGAATAATTAGGATTTGTATGCACCCTTCACTGAAGTTAGTAGTCAGTACTAGGAAACAAATATATATTTCAAGTGGATGAATATTTCTGATTATAATCTTGTGAAAAGTGGATTATAAATCCACATACATGAACATGAATGAATTTAGAGAGTGTATACTAGACACATATATTTCATATTTGGAAAACTTTGGAGAGTATATCTATATCTATATCTATACACACACACACACACACACACACACTCACACAACACTCACAGACATTAAAAAGTACCAAAATAAATGCCAATCGAAATTCATCACTAAATATATATCATCCACAGATGCAAAAATATTTATGTTACTGAACATGAGTTTATGTATAATGTTGTTCTTCTAGGACGCTCTCTTATAGGTTGAATTTTCATTTCCAACAGCATTTAGGAGGAGTGAACACTTCTCACAATTTGTATCTGCCAAGACATAAACCTTACAAAAATGTACGTGTGATACCTGGTAGGATTCTATATATGCATATAAATACACATGTGTGAATAGGCTACAGAAATTGGAAACAAGTATTCACATATTTGTTAAGTTTAAAAACACATGGAGAATATTTCAATTAAAATTTGACTAGATGTATAACTCCTACCTTATATAATGCAAATGTCAAGTCCAACTATAGAACATGTCTCCTCTGAAGTGCTTGTATTTCTATTGTGTTGGGTTAATTTTTCCCATTATATTAGGATGAATAGTCTGAGTCTAATAGGTATGGGTTAGTGTCAGGGATTCAGTACTTCGAATGAAAAATTGGAAAATGAATCCAATGTGTATGTAAATATATGCTGCACAAATATCCTCCCGCTCTCATCCAAAACAATGCCTTGACATTACCTTCACCCCAAGTAAGACACAATTAGAGGAGAAGAGTTACACAATCAGTGAATACATATCTGGAATGGAAAATGCTCAGGAGTTCACAACCTTGGAGGTGGTTTAGGAGTTTCCAAAAGTAAGGGACATGGTAAACACTCCACAAACATGTAACTCTGCTGGCCTAAAAACTGTTTGAGAAACTGCCTCTGAACTTCCGCACTTGAAATATATGTTGTTTTCATGAGATTTGGCTTCCTTTGTAGTGAGACCATCAAAGCTGGGTCTGCATCTATGTGACCTGGAGGACATGGTTTCTTATTTTCCAATGAACAAGATGAAGCAGTGCTGAATCCTCTCTTTATAGGTAAACTGAGGCCACTGGGGACTAAGTGTCTCCCCGTCTCCCCGTGTGGACTGTGAAGCCATTTGGTCCTCCTCCACTTTTTGTGGTTTTTAGGCTGCTGCACTGTGAGTTTGGTATTTGTTTCACGAAATACTAGCAGCTAAACTGGGACACAGTGCTGGAGGGAGTTCTGTCACGTGTGGTGGGTCAGGGTCTGCAAGAGAATGCACCAACTAGGCTTCTATCTCTCACAGCTTGCCCCATTGCCCCCTTGTCCATATCAACCAGATTCTTAATTTTCCTCTTAAAACTCTCCATATAACAAGATGCCTTTACATATAAGGGTCTGCTGGCAGCACCATGTCAGTTACAAGCCATTTGGAATCCAATGGTAGATCCACATGGCCCTACCACGGATGTATTATCAAACACCTCCCCAGCACTGCTCTAGACCCACTACTCAGCAGGCTCCAACTTACTGGCATCTCTGTTCTACACCATTTCCATGAAACTCAGTAAATCAAGGCACTGTCTGGTATACTCATGATCAGCAATAGGACATCCAATGTTTCTCCAGTGCCACCTGGTCATAGGAATTTCAAAAATTTCATGGTATTTATCTAGCCATTTTTCAAGCATGAAGTTGGAGGCACTGTGGGTTTCAATTCATTCAGCAAAGATTAAATGGTGAGGAAGATCATTTCAATGAAATCTCTGGAGAAATCTCACAGGCAAGGCTTCCCAAAGAATGGACAAAAGGTCACATTAGGCCAGGCCCATTGAGGTCTACAATGTGAGGTGCATGTGTGTTTTGACTCTCAACTATGGCTGCCATTTCTTTAAGAATAAAATCATGTGATATCCTTGCTGAGATTCCCAGGCCCCAGTGGAAATCTACCCGGGGCCTAGGTCTCAGTTTCCAAGAGCGACTTTCATGCGTGGTCTCTTAAAATCCCAACAAAATTCATAGCAATGCTTCTCTGAGTTCAGTTCCAAAACCCAGTCTCTAAGGGGAATCACACCAGAGTTCAAGCCCACGTGGAACCAGTCATTTTTTCCAATGCCACACAAATGACCAACATTAAAACCAAAACACTCCCACATGGCCCTCACCTTATTCCATATAGTCAATCATCTTAACATCTGGCTGGAGGTTTCCATGAGGGGTGCAGCCCAAGACAGTGTCCAAAATCAGCTCGTTTGCCCCTCATTTGCCTAAAGTCAGGGTAGCCTGGACACCGTTGCTGTGAACCAGGAGTGAACAAATAAGCCTGCCGTTAATACTTCTATGTTTCTCCAATTTGAGGGCTACTGATTTTAGGTATCAATTCTTTAGGTGATTTAGAGTCATGCGAAAACACAAGCACCTCTGCAGGGCTTTGAAGAACTCATTTGACTCACAGAATCCCTATTCATATTTGTTGGAGTGCAGGAACCTAACAGAGGAAGGCAAGAGTCTTCATCCACAATGAATGATATTTTTTGCCATTCTGGTTTTGGAAGCTCACATGGGATCATTCTTAAGATCCATCAGGTGCTGAGAATCTAAGTCACAGCCACACACAGGACCAAGAGGCTGATAAAGACACATCCCTTTCCAAAGCAATTAAGCAAAGAACCACAGGTGAGGCCCATTCATTTCCATTTGAAAACTGTTTTCTTCAGGCTTCACAAAGGGGTGGCCTGAGGCAAAGACCTTCCTGACATTCAGTGCAACACAACAATAAGTAAGCAAAAAGCCCAAAGCAGTGTTTCTGCACTGAGACTTTCCTGGTCACACTGATATCTGAGTTTTCTGAGATGCTCGCCATTCTCTTCAACTATCCTTTACATGGCCATGTCACAGAGCTTGGAGGTGATACATATTTTGGACACAAATCCCTGAGCCCATTCTGGAGAGTGGCCAGATTCAGGAAGAAAACAACAACTTAAAAAGATAGCAGGTGTTGCACATCGATAAGACAAGCTGCAGTCCATTCATATATTGGGCAGAATGAATTATAGGGAAGATTTATACTAGACAGGACACATCCATTAATGCATTCTCTTTTCTAATGTCTACAACAACGGACACAGTGGGATACACGTAAACAGAAACACTCGCCTTGTCAAATGACTTACTAAAAACTGTCTGCTCCAAACCAAACAAACCGCCTTTTCGATCTATTCTCAGAACATGAGACAATACAACAAACCCACACCCACTCCCACAAAGGCACCTCCTTCCCCCAAGTAGGTCTGTGACTATCCGGAGTGTACTCTGACTGGTGGCCATACTATGTTCCCCCGAAATGGCCTGTCTTCTCTCAGATCTTGTTTCCTTGACCAACTCTGTGAAGATGTCAGGAAAAAGTGGTTAGCCACTACCTGTTTTCTCAGGAAAGGTCCATCTTCAGAGCTCTCCTGGCATTTGGCCATCCTCACATCATTAGGTACCAAGAAAACTGACTATGTCCTTGGTAAATCCAAACAAGTGAGCCCACTGGGCCTGGGACTGGGACTGCCTCTGGGTGCCTGGCTTCTTGGATACCAAGTTCAGAGAGCTCCATCACCAAGGAAATGAGGTATGTCACATTCTTTGGAACTGAATGAGGTCACTGTCTTGGCAACCACTTTGTCCTAACAGTTGCTTCCAAGGGTTACATAAGATGGAGGTTTCCCCTACTTCCTGTGACACTTTCATAAGGTAGAATGTATATCAACCATTGGCACCCGGGAACAGCTCTCCACTGAGGCCTGGATTGTTCCACCTTGTCTACAATAAGTAGGGAGAGGCAGATTCAGACACATCCCTTCATCCTGACCAGGTTGTTTGCCATGGAAGTTGACTTTTGCTCTCTCAGGTGCTTCATACCTGCCTACAACTTCTCCAGGTATCAATTGTGCATGGACATTTGAGGTTCTCATCTGGTGGAAGATCCCCAACTTTCCTGTATTTTAAGAACCCCTCTGTCCCTGCTCTTCTGTAAAATGATTGAGGGAACAGTGTATACTTGGGGATAAAAACAGGTTTGATTTGGTGACGAATGATTCTGTGCGATGAATAATGGGATTGGGAACCTGCAATATTTACAAGAATATAGAGGTGAAATATAAGTATGAAAAAAGAAATCTAGGTATGCTTTGAAGCCCAGAAGGGTTTTGCCCTTGATTGGGATACTTAGCTTTGAATTATGTTCTGCAAAGATGTCTCAGATAATTTGATATACAATGGCATAGGACCTTGTACATTGGATGATTGAATTTAGAAGAGAACATCCAGTCAAAAAGGGATATTCAGTAGGATTAGGAAGATAGTCGGTAGGTTTAGGAAGACGAGTGAGTATAGGATTTGGACCAAAAGTTCTTTAGCAATAGACTTTTGGTTATAGAGTGAATGTAAATGTCAGCACATATGAAGAGTCAGACACTATGTTGAACTGGGGAAAATATGTAGAAAAGCAGATATCAATGGAAACATTACGAAATCAGGCAAAGTATAAAGTGAGGGATAGAATTAGACATTTTCAAGAGGGTTGAGTTTCAATATATAAATTAGGAAAAAACAAATATGTAGTCACCAATAGGAGTGACAATTGACAGCATTAGGCAACCTGGACATGGATTTTTTTAGAAATCCATGTTCACTTTCCATTTAGGCTTTGGTACAATCATAAGTGTGACCTTTCCGTTTTTTGTCCAGAATATTACTGTGATAATGAGGTGACATGAGTATTTCTTTCACCATTTCTGGGAGCAATATATTGAAGATGTAAAATTAGAATCGTGGGTGCAAATAGGTGTACCCTGTTTCTATGAACATAGAGAAAAACCATGAATAGACCATACTGTGAATAAATAATATAACTTTTTTGAACTTTAAATAAAGAATTGAACTGATATCTGAAAAATAAAAGGAAATTGTATATTGATATACAATCATTCATTCCAACCAGTTATATATCTAATGGAAATATTAGTGTTTTGGTTTATCATGAAGAGTGTGTGAGTTTTGCTTCAAAATGATTATGGAAATTCAAAATAATGTGTTTGGAAAGAAGTCTCATGAAAAGACCAGTCAAGAAACCCTGACAATACATGTGTTCTGAAGCAAGAAGTGATTAATGTTGAAACAAATGCCTATTAATTTGTGAACTTCTGGATGAAATGTATATCCTATGATTTGCAAAAACTGAAGAAACAATAATGTACCAGTGTCGAATACAAATGAATGACAAATTACATATCATGTCCCATAGGAGTCTACTTGCATTGATGTTAGACTGGGTCAGATACTGTAGAATAATTAGGATTTGTATGCACCCTTCACTGAAGTTAGTAGTCAGTACTAGGAAACAAATATGTATTTCAGGTGGATGAATATTTCTGATTATAATCTTCTGAAAAGTGGATTATAAATCCACATACATAAACATGAATGAATTTAGAGAGTGTATACTAGACACATATATTTCATATTTGGAAAACTTTGGAGAGTATATCTATATCTATATCTATACACACACACACACACACACACACACACACACAACACTCACAGACATTAAAAAGTACCAATATAAATGCCAATCGAAATTCATCACTAAATATATATCATCCACAGATGCAAAAATATTTATGTTTCTGAACATGAGTTTATGTATAATGTTGTTCTTCTAGGACGCTCTCTTATAGGTTGAATTTTCATTTCCAACAGCATTTAGGAGGAGTGAACACTTCTCACAATTTGTATCTGCCAAGACATCCACCTTACAAAAATGTACGTGTGATACCTGGTAGGATTCTATATATGCATATAAATATACATGTGTGAATAGGCTACAGAAATTGGAAACAAGTATTCACATATTTGTTAAGTTTAAAAACACATGGAGAATATTTCAATTAAAATTTGATTAGATGTATAACTCCTACCTTATATAATGCAAATGTCAAGTCCAACTATAGAACATGTCTCCTCTGAAGTGCTTGTATTTCTATTGTGTTGGGTTAATTTTCCCCATTATATTAGGATGAATAGTCTGAGTCTACTAGGTATGGGTTAGTGTCAGGGATTCAGTACTTCGAATGAAAAACTGGAAAATGAATCCAATGTGTATGTAAATATATGCTGCACAAATATCCTCCCGCTCTCATCCAAAACAATGCCTTGACATTACCTTCACCCCAAGTAAGACACAATTAGAGGAGAAGAGTTACACAATCAGTGAATACATATCTGGAATGGAAAATGCTCAGGAGTTCACAACCTTGGAGGTGGTTTAGGAGTTTCCAAAAGTAAGGGACATGGTAAACACTCCACAAACATGTAACTCTGCTGGCCTAAAAACTTTTTGAGAAACTTCCTCTGAGCTTCCGCACTTGAAATATATGTTGTTTTCATGAGATTTGGCTTCCTTTGTAGTGAGACCATCAAAGCTGGGTCTGCATCTATGTGACCTGGAGGACATGGTTTCTTATTTTCCAATGAACAAGATGAAGCAGTGCTGAATCCTCTCTTTATAGGTAAACTGAGGCCACTGGGGACTAAGTGTCTCCCCGTCTCCCCGTGTGGACTGTGAAGCCATTTGGTCCTCCTCCACTTTTTGTGGTTTTTAGGCTGCTGCACTGTGAGTTTGGTATTTGTTTCACGAAATACTAGCAGCTAAACTGGGACACAGTGCTGGAGGGAGTTCTGTCACGTGTGGTGGGTCAGGGTCTGCAAGAGAATGCACCAACTAGGCTTCTATCTCTCACAGCTTACCCCATTGCCCCCTTGTCCATATCAACCTGATTCTTAATTTTCCTCTTAAAACTCTCCATATAACAAGATGCCTTTACATATAAGGGTCTGCTGGCAGCACCATGTCAGTTACAAGCCATTTGGAATCCAATGGTAAATCCACATGGCCCTACCACGGATGTTTTATCTAACACCTCCCCAGCACTGCTCTAGACCCACTACTCAGCAGGCTCCAACTTACTGGCATCTCTGTTCTACACCATTTTCATGAAACTCAGTAAATCAAGGCACTGTCTGGTATACTCATGATCAGCAATAGGACATCCAATGTTTCTCCAGTGCCACCTGGTCATAGGAATTTCAAAAATTCCATGGTATTTATCTAGCCATTTTTCAAGCATGAAGTTGGAGGCACTGTGGGTTTCAATTCATTCAGCAAAGATTAAATGGTGAGGAAGCTCATTTCAATGAAATCTCTGGAGAAATCTCACAGGCAAGGCTTCCCAAAGAATGGACAAAAGGTCACATTAGGCCAGGCCCATTGAGGTCTACAATGTGAGGTGCATGTGTGTTTTGACTCTCAACTATGGCTGCCATTTCTTTAAGAATAAAATCATGTGATATCCTTGCTGAGATTCCCAGGCCTCTGTGGAAATCTACCCGGGGCCTAGGTCTCAGTTTCCAAGAGCGACTTTCATGCGTGGCCTCTTAAAATCCCAACAAAATTCATAGCAATGCTTGTTGAGTTCAGTTCCAAAACCCAGTGTTTAAGGGGAATCACACCAGAGTTCAAGCCCACGTGGAACCAGTCATTTTTTCCAATGCCACACAAATGACCAACATTAAAACCAAAACACTCCCACATGGCCCTCACCTTATTCCATATAGTCAATCATCTTAAACTCTGGCTGGAGGTTTCCATGAGGGGTGCAGGCCAAGACAGTGTCCAAAATCAGCTCGTCTGCCCCTCATTTGCCTAAAGTCAGGGTAGCCTGGACACCGTTGCTGTGAACCAGGAGTGAACAAATAAGCCTGCCGTTTATACATCTATGTTTCTCCAATTTGAGGGCTACTGATTTTAGGTATCTATTCTTTAGGTGATTTAGAGTCATGCGAAAACACAAGCACCTCTGCAGGGCTTTGAAGAACTCATTTGACTCACAGAATCCCTATTCATATTTGTTGGGGTGCAGGAACCTAACAGAGGAAGGCAAGAGTCTTCATCCACAATGAATGATATTTTTTGCCATTTTGGTTTTGGAAGCTCACATGGGATCATTCTTAAGATCCATCAGGTGCTGAGAATCTAAGTCACAGCCACACACAGGCCCAAGAGGCTGATAAAGACACATCCCTTTCCAAAGCAATTAAGCAAAGAACCACAGGTGAGGCCCATTCATTTCCATTTGAAAACTGTTTTCTTCAGGCTTCACAAAGGGGTGGCCTGAGGCAAAGACCTTCCTGACATTCAGTGCAACACAACAATAAGTAAGCAAAAAGCCCAAAGCAGTGTTTCTGCACTAAGACTTTCCTGGTCACACTGATATCTGAGTTTTCTGAGATGCTCGCCATTCTCTTCAACTATCCTTTACATGGCCATGTCACAGAGCTTGGAGGTGGTACATATTTTGGACACAAATCCCTGAGCCCATTCTGGAGAGTGGCCAGAATTCAGGAAGAAAACAACAACTTAGAAAGATAGCAGGTGTTGCACATCGATAAGACAAGGTGCAGTCCATTCATATATTGGGCAGGCTGAATTATAGGGAAGATTTATACTAGACAGGACACATCCATTAATGCATTCTCTTTTCTAATGTCTACAACAACGGACACAGTGGGATACACATAAACAGAAACCCTCGCCGTGTCAAATGACTTACTAGAAACTGTCTGCTCCAAACCAAACAAACCGCCTTTTCGATCTATTCTCAGAACATGAGACAAAACAACAAACACACACCCACTCCCACAAAGGCACCTCCTTCCCCCAAGTAGGTCTGTGACTATCCGGAGTGTCCTCTGACTGGTGGGCCATACTATGTTCCCCCGAAATGGCCTGTCTTCTCTCAGATCTTGTTTCCTTGACCAACTCTGTGAAGATGTCAGGAAAAAGTGGTTAGCCACTACCTATTTTCTCAGGAAAGGTCCATCTTCAGAGCTCTCCTGGCATTTGGCCATCCTCACATCATTAGGTACCAAGAAAACTGACTCTGTCCTTGGTAAATCCAAACAAGTGAGCCCACTGGGCTTGGGACTGGGACTGCCTCTGGGTGCCTGGCTTCTTGGATACCAAGTTCAGAGAGTTCCATCACCAAGGAAATGAGGTATGTCACATTCTTTGGAACTGAATGAGGTCACTGCCTTGGCAACCACTTTGTCCTAACAGTTGCTTCCAAGGGTTACATAAGATGGAGGTTTCCCATACTTCCTGTGACACTTTCATAAGGTAGAATGTATATCAACCATTGGCACCCGGAAACAGCTCTCCACTCAGGCCTGGATCGTTCCACCTTGTCTACAATAAGAAGAGAGAGGCAGATTCAGACACATCCCTTCATCCTGACCAGGTTGTTTGCCATGGAAGATGACTTTTGCTCTCTCAGGTGCTTCATACCTGCCTACAACTTCTCCAGGTATCATTTGTGCATGGACATTTGAGGTTCTCATCTGGTGGAAGATCCGCAACTTTCCTGTATTGTAAGAACCACTCTGTCCCTGCTCTTCTGTAAAATGATTGAGGGAACAGTGCATACTTGGGGTTAAAAACAGGTTTGATTTGGTGACGAATGATTCTGTGCGATGAATAATGGGATTGGGAACCTGCAATATTTACAAGAATATAGAGGTGAAATATAAGTATGAAAAAAGAAATCTAGGTATGCTTTGAAGCCCAGAAGGGTTTTGCCCTTGATTGGGATACTTAGCTTTGAATTATGTTCTGCAAAGATGTCTCAGATAATTTGATATACAATGGCATATGACCTTGTACATTGGATGATTGAATTTAGAAGAGAACATCCAGTCAAAAAGGGATATTCAGTAGGTTTAGGAAGATAGTCGGTAGGTTTAGGAAGACGAGTGAGTATAGGATTTGGACCAAAAGTTCTTTAGCAATAGACTTTTGGTTATAGAGTGAATGTAAATGTCAGCACATATGAAGAGTCAGACACTATGTTGAACTGGGGAAAATATGTAGAAAAGCAGATATCAATGGAAACATTACGAAATCAGGCAAAGTATAAAGTGAGGGATAGAATTGGACATTTTCAACAGGGTTGAGTTTCAATATATATTAGGAAAAAACAAATATGTAGTCACCAATAGGAGTGACAATTGACAGCATTAGGCAACCTGGACATGGATGTTTTTAGAAATCCATGTTCACTTTCCATTTAGGCTTTTTTACAATCATAAGTGTGACCTTTCCATTTTTTGTCCAGAATATTACTGTGATAATGAGGTGACATGAGTATTTCTTTCACCATTTCTGGGAGCAATATATTGAAGATTTAAAATTAGAATTGGGGGTACAAATAGGTGTACCCTGTTTCTAGGAACATAGAGAAAAACCACAAATAGACCATACTGTGAATAAATAATATAACTTTTTTGAACTTTAAATAATGAATTGAACTGATATCTGAAAAATAAAAGGAAATTGTATATTGATATACAATCATTCATTCCAACCAGTTATATATCTAATGGAAATATTAGTGTTTTGGTTTATCATGAAGAGTGTGTGAGTTTTGCTTCAAAATGATTATGGAAATTCAAAATAATGTGTTTGGAAAGAAGTCTCATGAAAAGACCAGTCAAGAAACCCTGACAATACATGTGTTCTGAAGCAAGAAGTGATTAATGTTGAAACAAATGCCTATTAATTTGTGAACTTGTGGATGAAATGTATATCCTATGATGTGCAAAAACTGAAGAAACAATAATGTACCAGTGTCGATTACAAATGAATGACAAATTACATATCATGTCCCATAGGAGTCTACTTGCATTGATGTTAGACTGGGTCAGATACTGTAGAATAATTAGGATTTGTATGCACCCTTCACTGAAGTTAGTAGTCAGTACTAGGAAACAAATATGTATTTCAGGTGGATGAATATTTCTGATTATAATCTTCTGAAAAGTGGATTATAAATCCACATACATGAACATGAATGAATTTAGAGAGTGTAGACTAGACACATATATTTCATATTTGGAAAACTTTGGAGAGTATATCTATATCTATATCTATACACACACACACACACACACACACACACACACACACAACACTCACAGACATTAAAAAGTACCAATATAAATGCCAATCGAAATTCATCAGTAAATATATATCATCCACAGATGCAAAAATATTTATGTTTCTGAACATGAGTTTATGTATAATGTTGTTCTTCTAGGACGCTCTCTTATAGGTTGAATTTTCATTTTCAAAAGCATTTAGGAGGAGTGAACACTTCTCACAATTTGTATCTGCCAAGACATCCACCTTACAAAAATGTACGTGTGATACCTGGTAGGATTCTATATATGCATATAAATATACATGTGTAAATAGGCTACAGAAATTGGAAACAAGTATTCACATATTTGTTAAGTTTAAAAACACATGGAGAATATTTCAATTAAAATTTGACTAGATGTATAACTCCTACCTTATATAATGCAAATGTCAAGTCCAACTATAGAACATGTCTCCTCTGAAGTGCTTGTATTTCTATTGTGTTGGGTTAATTTTCCCCATTATATTAGGATGAATAGTCTGAGTCTACTAGGTATGGGTTAGTGTCAGGGATTCAGTACTTCGAATGAAAAACTGGAAAATGAATCCAATGTGTATGTAAATATATGCTGCACAAATATCCTCCCGCTCTCATCCAAAACAATGCCTTGATATTACCTTCACCCCAAGTAAGACACAATTAGAGGAGAAGAGTTACACAATCAGTGAATACATATCTGGAATGGAAAATGCTCAGGAGTTCACAACCTTGGAGGTGGTAGAGGAGTTTCCAAAAGTAAGGGACATGGTAAACACTCCACAAACATGTAACTCTGCTGCCCTAAAAACTTTGAGAAACTGCCTCTGAGCTTTGGCACTTTAAATATATGTTGTTTTCATGAGATTTGCCTTCCTTTGTAGTGAGACCATCAAAGCTGCGTCTTCATCTATGTGACCTGGAGGACATGGTTTCTTATTTTCCAATGAACAAGATGAAGCAGTGCTGAATCCTCTCTTTATAGGTAAACTGAGGCCACTGGGGACGAAGTGTCTCCCCGTCTCCCCGTGTGGACTGTGAAGCCATTTGGTCCTCCTCCACTTTTTGTGGTTTTTAGGCTGCTGCACTGTGAGTTTGGTATTTGTTTCACGAAATACTAGCAGCTAAACTGGGACACAGTGCTGGAGGGAGTTCTGTCACGTGTGGTGGGTCAGGGTCTGCAAGAGAATGCACCAACTAGGCTTCTATCTCTCACAGCTTGCCCCATTGCCCCCTTGTCCATATCAACCTGATTCTTAATTTTCCTCTTAAAACTCTCCATATAACAAGATGCCTTTACATATAAGGGTCTGCTGGCAGCACCATGTCAGTTACAAGCCATTTGGAATCCAATGGTAAATCCACATTGCCCTACCACGGATGTTTTATCAAACACCTCCCCAGCACTGTTCTAGACCCACTACTCAGCAGGCTCCAACTTACTGGCATCTCTGTTCTACACCATTTTCATGAAACTCAGTAAATCAAGGCACTGTCTGGTATTCTCATTATCAGCAATAGGACATCCAATGTTTCTCCAGTGCCACCTGGTCATAGGAATTTCAAAAATTTCATGGTATTTATCTAGCCATTTTTCAAGCATGAATTTGGAGGCACTGTGGATTTCAATTCATTCAGCAAAGATTAAATGGTGAGGAAGCTCATTTCAATGAAATCTCTGGAGAACTCTCACAGGCACGGCTTACCAAAGAGTGGACAAACGGTCACATTAGGCCAGGCCCATTGAGGTCTACAATGTGAGGTCCATGTGTGTTTTGACTCTCAACTATGGCTGCCATTTCTTTAAGAATAAAATCATGTGATATCCTTGCTGAGATTCCCAGGCCTCAGTGGAAATCTACCCGGGCCTAGGTCTCAGTTTCCAAGAGCGACTTTCATGCGTGGCCTCTTAAAATCCCAACAAAATTCATGGCAATGCTTCTCTGAGTTCATTTCCAAAACCAAGTGTCTAAGGGGAATCACACCAGAGTTCAAGCCCACGTGGAACCAGTCATTTTTTCCAATGCCACACAAATGACCAACATTAAAACCAAAACACTCCCACATGGCCCTCACCTTATTCCATATAGTCAATCATCTTAACCTCGGGCTGGAGGTTTCCATGAGGAACGCAGCCCAAGACAATGTCCAAAATCAGCTCGTTTGCCCCTCATTTGCCTAAATTCAGGGTAGCCTGGACACCGTTGCTGTGAACCAGGAGTGAACAAATAAGCCTGCCGTTAATACTTCTGTGTTTCTCCAATTTGAGGCCTACTGATTTTAGGTATGGATTCTTTAGGTGATTTAGAGTCATGCGAAAACACAAGCACCTCTGCAGGGCTTTAAGAACTCATTTGATCCAAAGAATCCCTATTCTCATTTGTTGGAGTGCAGGAACCTAACAGAGGAAGGCAAGAAACTTCATCCACAATGAATGATATTTTTTGCCATTTTGGTTTTGGAAGCTAACATGGGATCATTCTTAAGATCCATCAGGTGCTGAGAATCTAAGTCACAGCCACACACAGGTCCAAGAGGCTGATAAAGACACATCCCTTTCCAAAGCAATTAAACAAAGAGCCACAGGTGAGGCCCATTCATTTCCATTTGAAAACTGTTTTCTTCAAGCTTCACAAAGGGGTGGCCTGAGGCAAAGACCTTCCTGACATTCAGTGCAACACAACAATAAGTAAGCAAAAGGCCCAAAGCAGGGTTTCTGCACTGAGACTTTCCTTGTCACACTGATATCTGAGTTTTCTGAGATGCTCGCAATTCTCTTCAGCTATCCAGTACATGGCCATGTCACAGAGCTTGGAGGTGGTACATATTTTGGACACAAATCCCTGAGCCTATTCTGGAGAGTGGCCAGAATTCAGGAAGAAAACAACAACTTAGAAAGATAGCAGGGGTTGCACATCGATAAGACAAGGTGCAGTCCATTTATATGTTGGGCAGGATGAATTATGGGAAGATTTATACTAGACAGGACACATCCATTAATGCATTCTCTTTTCTAATGTCTACAACAACGGATACAGTGGGATACACATAAACAGAAACACTCGCCTTGTCAAATGACTTACTAGAAACTGTCTGCTCCAAACCAAACAAACCGCCTTTTCGATCTATTCTCAGAACATGAGACAAAACAACAAACACACACCCACTCCCACAAAGGCACCTCCTTCACCCAAGTAGGTCTGTGACTATCCGGAGTGTCCTCTGACTGGTGGGCCATACTATGTTCCCCCGAAATGGCCTGTCTTCTCTCAGATATTGTTTCCTTGACCAACTCTGTGAAGATGTCAGGAAAAAGTGGTTAGCCACTACCTGTTTTCTCAGGAAAGGTCCATCTTCAGAGCTCTCCTGGCATTTGGCCATCCTCACATCATTAGGTACCAAGAAAACTGACTCTGTCCTTGGTAAATCCAAACAAGTGAGCCCACTGGGCCTGGGACTGGGACTGCCTCTGGGTGCCTGGCTTCTTGGATACCAAGTTCAGAGAGTTCCATCACCAAGGAAATGAGGTATGTCACATTCTTTGGAACTGAATGAGGTCACTGCCTTGGCAACCACTTTGTCCTAACAGTTGCTTCCGCACTTTAAATATATGTTGTTTTCATGAGATTTGCCTTCCTTTGTAGTGAGACCATCAAAGCTGGGTCTGCATCTATGTGACCTGGAGGACATGGTTTCTTATTTTCCAATGAACAAGATGAAGCAGTGCTGAATCCTCTCTTTATAGGTAAACTGAGGCCACTGGGGACGAAGTGTCTTCCCGTCTCCCCATGTGGACTGTGAAGCCATTTTTTCCTCCTCCACTTTTTGTGGTGTTTAGGCTGCTGCACTGTGATTTTGGTATTTGTTTCACGAAATACTAGCAGCTAAACTGGGACACAGTGCTGGAGGGAGTTCTGTCACGTGTGGTGGGTCAGGGTCTGCAAGAGAATGCACCAACTAGGCTTCTATCTCTCACAGCTTGCCCCATTGCCCCCTTGTCCATATCAACCTGATTCTTAATTTTCCTCTTAAAACTCTCCATATAACAAGATGCCTTTACATATAAGGGTCTCCTGGCAGCACCATGTCAGTTACAAGCCATTTGGAATCCAATGGTAGATGCACATGGTCCTACCACGGATGTTTTATCAAACGCCTCCCCACCACTGCTCTAGACCCACTACTCAGCAGGCTCCAAATTACTGGCATCTCTGTTCTACACCATTTTCATGAAACTCAGTAAATCAAGGCACTGTCTGGTATACTCATGATCAGCAACAGGACATCCAATGTTTCTCCAGTGCCACCTGGTCATAGGAATTTCAAAAATTTTATGGTATTTATCTAGCCATTTTTCAAGCATGAAGTTGGAGGCACTGTGGGTATCAATTCATTAGGCAAACATTAAATGGTGAGGAAGCTCATTTCAATGAAATATCTGGAGAACTGTCACAGGCAAGGCTTCCCAAAGAATGGACAAAACGTCACATTAGGCCAGGCCAATTTAGGTCAACAATGTGAGGTCCATGTGTGTTTTGACTCTCAATTATGGCTGCCATTTCTTTAAGAATAAAATCATGTGATATCCTTGCTGAGATTCCCAGGCCTCAGTGGAAATCTACCCGGGGCCTAGGTCTCAGTTTTCAAGAGCGACTTTCATGCGTGGCCTCTTAAAATCCCAACAAAATTCATGGCAATGCTTCTCTGAGTTCAGTTCCAAAACCCAGTGTCTAAGGGGAATCACACCAGAGTTCAAGCCCACGTGGACCCAGTCATTTTTTCCAATGCCACACAAATGACCAACATTAAAACCAAAACACTCCCACATGGCCCTCACCTTTTTCCATACAGTCAATCATCTTAACGTCTGGCTGGAGGTTTCCATGAGGGGTGCAGCCCAAGACAGTGTCCAAAATCAGCTCGTTTGCCCCTCATTTGCCTAAATTCAGGGTAGCCTGGACACCGTTGCTGTGAACCAGGAGTGAACAAATAAGCCTGCCGTTAATACTTCTATGTTTCTCCAATTTGATCGCTACTGATTTTAGGTATCGATTCTTTAGGTGATTTAGAGTCATGCGAAAACACAAGCACCTCTGCAGGGCTTTGAAGAACTCATTTGACTCACAGAATCCCTATTCATATTTGTTGGAGTGCAGGAACCTAACAGAGGAAGGCAAGAGTCTTCATCCACAATGAATGATATTTTTTGCCATTTAGTTTTGGAAGCTCACATGGGATCATTCTTAAGATCCATCAGGTGCTGAGAATCTAAGTCACAGCCACACACAGGTCCAAGAGGCTGATAAAGACACATCCCTTTCCAAAGCAATTAAGCAAAGAACCACAGGTGAGGCCCATTCATTTCCGTTTGAAAACTGTTTTCTTCAGGCTTCACAAAGGGGTGGCCTGATGCAAAGACCTTCCTGACATTCAGTGCAACACAACAATAAGTAAGCAAAAAGCCCAAGGCAGTGTTTCTGCACTGAGACTTTACTGGTCACACTGATATCTGAGTTTTCTGAGATGCTCGCCATTCTCTTCAACTATCCTTTACATGGCCATGTCACAGAGCTTGGAGGTGGTACATATTTTGGACACAAATCCCTGAGCCCATTCTGGAGAGTGGCCAGAATTCAGGAAGAAAACAACAACTTAGAAAGATAGCAGGTGTTGCACATCGATAAGACAAGCTGCAGTCCATTCATATATTGGGCAGGATGAATTATAGGGAAGATTTATACTAGACAGGACACATCCATTAATGCATTCTCTTTTCTAATGTCTACAACAACGGACACAGTGGGATACACATAAACAGAAACACTCGCCTTTTCAAATGACTTACTAGAAACTGTCTGCTCCAAACCAAACAAACCGCCTTTTCGGTCTATTCTCAGAACATGAGACAAAACAACAAACCCACACCCACTCCCACAAAGGCACCTCCTTCCCCCAAGTAGGTCTGTGACTATCCGGAGTGTCCTCTGACTGGTGGGCCATACTATGTTCCCCCGAAATGGCCTGTCTTCTCTCAGATCTTGTTTCCTTGACCAACTCTGTGAAGAAGTCAGGAAAAAGTGGTTAGCCACTACCTGTTTTCTCAGGAAAGGTCCATCTTCAGAGCTCTCCTGGCATTTGGCCATCCTCACATCATTAGGTACCAAGAAAACTGACTCTGTCCTTGGTAAATCCAAACAAGTGAGCCCACTGGGCCTGGGACTGGGACTGCCTCTGCGTGCCTGTCTTCTTGGATACCAAGTCCAGAGAGTTCCATCACCAAGGAAATGAGGTATGTCACATTCTTTGGAACTGAATGAGGTCACTGCCTTGGCAACCACTTTGTCCTGACAGTTGCTTCCAAGGGTTACATAAGATGGAGGTTTCCCCTACTTCCTGTGACACTTTCATAAGGTAGAATGTATATCAACCATTGGCACCCGGGAACAGCTCTCCACTGAGGCCTGGATTGTTCCACCTTGTCTACAATAAGAAGAGAGAGGCAGATTCAGACACATCCCTTCATCCTGACCAGGTTGTTTGCCATGGAAGATGACTTTTGCTCTCTCAGGAGCTTCATACCTGCCTACAACTTCTCCATGTATCATTTGTGCATGGACATTTGAGGTTCTCATCTGGTGGAAGATCCCCAACTTTCCTGTATTGTAAGAACCCCTCTGTCCCTGCTCTTCTGTAAAATGTTTGAGGGAACAGTGTATACCTGGGGTTAAAAACAGGTTTGATTTGGTGATGAATGATTCTGTGCGATGAATAATGGGATTGGGAACCTGCAATATTTACAAGAATATAGAGGTGAAATATAAGTAGGAAAACAGAAATCTAGGTATGATTTGAAGCCCAGAGGGTTTTGCCCTTGATTGGGATACTTAGCTTTGAATTATGTTCTGCAAAGATGTCTCAGATAATTTGATATACAATGGCATAGGACCTTGTACATTGGATGATTGAATTTAGAAGAGAACATCCAGTCAAAAAGGGATATTCAGTAGGATTAGGAAGATATTCGGTAGGTTTAGGAAGACGAGTGAGTATAGGATTTGGACCAAAAGTTCTTTAGCAATAGACTTTTGGTTATAGAGTGAATGTAAATGTCAGCACATATGAAGAGTCAGACACTATGTTGAACTGGGGAAAATATGTAGAAAAGCAGATATCAATGGAAACATTACGAAATCAGGCAAAGTATAAAGTGAGGGATAGAATTAGACATTTTCAACAGGGTTGAGTTTCAATATATAAATTAGGAAAAAACAAATATGTAGTCACCAATAGGATTGACAATTGACAGCATTAGGCAACATGGACATGGATGTTTTTGAAATCCATGTTCACTTTCCATTTAGGCTTTGGTACAATCATAAGTGTGACCTTTCCATTTTTTGTCCAGAATATTGCTGTGATAACGAGGTGACATGAGTATTTCTTTCACCATATCTGGGAGCAATGTATTGAAGATGTAATATTAGAATCGGGGGTACAAATAGGTGTACCCTGTTTCTATGAACATAGAGAAAAACCATGAATAGACCATACTGTGAATAAATAATATAACTTTTTTGAACTTTAAATAATGAATTGAACTGATATCTGAAAAATAAAAGGAAATTGTATATTGATGTACAATCATTCATTCCAACCAGTTATATATCTAATGGAAATATTAGTGTTTTGGTTTATCATGAAGAGTGTGTGAGTTTTGCTTTAAAATGATTATGGAAATTCAAAATAATGTGTTTGGAAAGAAGTGTCATGAAAAGACCAGTCAAGAAACCCTGACAATACATGTGTTCTGAAGCAAGAAGTGATTAATGTTGAAACAAATGCCTATTAATTGTGAACTTGTGGATGAAATGTATATCCTATGATGTGCAAAAACTGAAGAAACAATAATGTACCAGTGTCGAATACAAATGAATGACAAATTACATATCATGTCCCATAGGAGTCTACTTGCATTGATGTTAGACTGGGTCAGATACTGTAGAATAATTAGGATTTGTATGCACCCTTCACTGAAGTTAGTAGTCAGTACTAGGAAACAAATATGTATTTCAGGTGGATGAATATTTCTGATTATAATCTTGTGAAAAGTTGATTATAAATCCACATACATGAACATGAATGAATTTAGAGAGTGTATACTAGACACATATATTTCATATTTGGAAAACTATGGAGAGTATATCTATATCTATATCTATACACACACACACACACACACACACACACACACACACAACACTCACAGACATTAAAAAGTACCAATATAAATGCCAATCGAAATTCATCAGTAAATATATATCATCCACAGATGCTTCTTCCGGACCCAGTCTCCTCTCCAAACACTCCTCCCTTAACACCTGTTAGTCTAGTCTATTATAATACCCCAGAGGAAAAAGGGACTCTTGCCGCAAAATGGGAAGGCCCCTATCCTGTCATTCTCTTTACCCTTACCGCCGTCAAACTCTCCTTACCAGACAACTGTCTCACTCCCTGGATTCACATGTCTAGGTTGAAGCCACATCACCAGGAGGCCCCACCTGCTGAAGACAGGGCCACCCCAGAGGAACTCCAAGAATCACCTACTGAACCTCCCCTTTACTCCTGCTCTCCACACCCATCTCACCCATTTTAGTTGTGGCTCACACGGTTTTCCTTGCAGCCCAATTCCTCTTAAAGAAGGCACAATGAGCTCTCCCAACACCCTAGTCTTCTCTAACTGCTTGTTTTTTGTGCTCTGCTTATTTTCTGTGCTCTGTCAGGACTGGTCTTTACCCTCCTCACCTACCATGCATTTATTCACTTTTCGGGAACGATACTCAGAACATGGCATGCAGAAGGTCTGCGCAGTGGATGCAACTACTTGCTTCATCCACAACTGCACCTCTATTTCCCTAAAATTGTCACCTTCAAGGACCTTCGTCCCTGGTAGCTGGAACTGGCCTTTCATTTGCTTCCTTTTTGATCAAACAAAAGACTATTGTCATTGGTGGCCTGAGATATATAATGGGTGCCCCTATTGGTCATGCATGTTCCATGATGAACGTGGTAGCTATTCTTACCACTCATTTGGTTACCCTGAAGGGTGGACTTCTAGTTACATAACGTGGCATAAAGGCTCTTCATCCAGTAACAATGGATGGTATACTTTAGATAAACCTGACCCCAAGGCCAAACGATGGGGCTATGTTGAGTTTGCTGTCTATGCTCGGACAACCTCAGTCAGACCCACAGGGTGGATGACTATTGGCCGCACCCTGATTACGCAACCTAAGGCAACCATCCAGGTAGTCGAACACATTAAGGACTCAGAATCAAAACTTTGAGATCATATCCATAGCTCATCCAAAGAGGATTCAGAGCCTTCAACCCTCTCAGGTCCCCCTCCCACATGGCTCAATTTGCTACACCAAACTTTTTGATTATTAAACTCCACCCCTCTTTCTGTGCCTACTTCTCAGTGCTTTCTCTGTGCTTCACTTAGTCGTCCACTTCTAGCAGCAGTCCCATTAGCGGCAGGAAATATTCCAGCAAAACCCTACAATTTCTCTAAAAAGGACAACCCCTACATGTGACACGTATCCCACTGTGGGAAAGTTATTCCACCAATACTTTATTTCCTTTCATCTGTTTCCACCTGCCAATAATGAATCCTTTACCCATTTGTTCCTTGAGCTACAGCACCCCATAGAGCCCTGTGTTTATGCAACCTGGACATTTCCTCTGGTGTAATGGTTCTTTAAGTACCTCAACCATCAATGTCTCTGGCGCCTGTTTCTTGGTTACTGTAGTTCCTCAGCTATCTTTGTATACTCCCACCGAATTCTGACAGTTGGCCCTACCTTCCCGCACCCGTAGGGTAGTCTTTCTGCCGGTTCTGGTAGGCCTCATTTTAACAACCTCAGTAACAGTTCTCGGACTCTCTGGTGGAGCTATAGGTCATGCTCTATGGGATCCAATGACCTTCAACAAAAACTGCAGGAAACACTCAATACCATGGCTGAGTCTCTGGGTTCCTTGCAGCGGCAGGTTACTTCATTGGCACAAGTGGCTTTACAGAACCAAAGGGCAATTGATCCTCTCACTGCAGAAAAAGAGGTTACATGTCTATTCCTCAGAGAGGAATTTTGCTATTATGTTAATGAATCTGGGCTAATAAAAAAAATGTTGTTAAATTGCAGGAATTATCGACCCAATTGCTCAAACCTACCTCCTCCAATCCCATAACGGGGTTCTTCCAATCCTATCTTGCCATGTACTTACTACATATCTTGGATCCCCTTATTTGGATGCTCCTTTTTTGTGCTCTCTTGCCCTGCATAATGAAGTGCCTTCAAACCCAACTGCATAAAATTCCTAATCAAACTTTCAACCAGCTTTTGCTTAGTCACTACCAGCCTCTGATGACCGATGAATCCCCAACATCTCCAAGAGAACAGTTCACTCAGTGATGAAGCTCACTACCAGGCACGATGGAATGCAACGGGTATTAGACAGCGGGAGACAACGAGCTCGGAGAACCTCTTAATCTGCCATCCTGGATTCATAGTCTTTACCACCTTCTAAGCTTTCTCATGGTTCTTGGCCTCTTCTATGTCAGTCCCCCCACATGGAACTTCTGCCAAAAATTGACATTTGCTTTAATTTTTATCTTCATTCTGTTTTTATTCGCTCTGATCTTCTTCAGGTGCTGGTGACACCATGTCCAGGCAACGCTTCCAGTATTTCCTTGAGTCTCTGTTACAGGACCAGTGGCTGATACCAACAATCTCTTCCATCCAGGACTGGTTCCATGCCATCGACATCTTTGGCTTCAGGGAACATTCATTGACTTCACCCCTATGAAAATAGCTGTCTATAGCCACTGGGTTTTATTTCTGGCTGCCATGATATCCCCATACCTGCCCCCTGAGCATTCCTCCACTTCTCTTTCTAGGCCCCACACCACCCCCACACAGCAGGAAGCAGCCAGATCTGACAAACGACACCCCACTTCCTAAGAAAACAAAAAGGGTGGAATGTTGGGAAAAGAATAAATGGCAGCCATACCCCAGAGAAAAACCCCAACATGGCGCCTAAGGACTTCTTCTTCCTACCTTCTTCATTTCTGCAGTGGCGCAAAAAGTTCCCGCCCTTGTGAACTCTCCCGCCAGCGCCAATTTCAAATCTCGCTTGTGGGGAACCTTAGCCCCAATGAGAACTAATTCCTGGGCTCTGGAGCTGATATTTGAAAGAACTTGTCAATAAACGGGTTGCTGCCATTTATGTAAGCCATACCATCTCCCCCTTAGTTCTATATAAGCACACAGCTTTTAGCAATAAATTTGGAATTCTCCCGGTGAAGTGTCATTGCGTGGGGAATTATTTCACTCATGTTCAGCAACAGGATATCCAAAGGTTCTCCAGTGCCACCTGGTAATGGGAATTTCAGAAATTTGATAGTATTTATTTAACCATTTTTGAAGGATGAAGTTGGAGTCACTGTGCGTTTCAATTAATGCAGGAACCATTATGTGGTGAGGAAGGTCATTTAAATGAAATCTCTGGAGAAATCTCACAGGCAAGGCTTCCCAAAAAGTGGCCAAAAGGTCACATGAAGCCAGGATCATTGAGGTCTACAATATGAGTTCCATTTGTGTTTAGACTCTCAATTATGGCTGCCAAGTCTTTCAAAATAAAATCATGTGATATCCTGGCTGAGATTCTCACTGCACTGTGGAAAGACACCCTGGCCCTCGATCTCAGTTTTCAAG
The DNA here is from genome assembly GCF_048772815.1 of Callospermophilus lateralis. Taxonomy (NCBI): domain Eukaryota; kingdom Metazoa; phylum Chordata; class Mammalia; order Rodentia; family Sciuridae; genus Callospermophilus; species Callospermophilus lateralis. The sequence goes on from NW_027514489.1 coordinate 550,382, forward strand.
GGCGCATCTCATGCGTGGCCTCCTAAAATCCCAACACATTTCATGGCAATACTTCTTTGAGGTAAATTCCAGAACTCAGTCTCTAAGAGGAATCATGCCAGAATTCAAGCCCAGGTGGATCCAGTTATCTCTTCCAACCGCCAAACAAATGACCACAATTAAAACCAAACACTCCCACATGGCCCTCATCTTCTTCCATATAGACACTTATCATAACCTCTGGCTGGAGTTTTTCATGAGGGGTGCAGCCCAAGACAGTGTCAAAAATAAGCTCCATTGCCCCTCATTTGCCTAAAGTCAAGGTGGCCTGGACACCCATCCGGTGAACCAGGAGTGATCAGATAGGCCAGCTGTTAATACAGCTCTGCATCTCCAATTTGAGGCCTACTGACTGTCAGGTATAGATTCTTTATATGATTTGGAGCCATGAGAAAACCCAAAAACCTATGGGTTAGCCTCTGCAGGGCTGTGCATAACTCATTTGACCCAAAGGATCCGTATTCTCACTTGATGGTGGTCAGGAACCTTACAAATGAATGCGAGAGACTTCATTCACAATAATTGCTCTTTTGGCCATTTTGGTTTTGGATGCACACATGGGATCTCTCTTTACATCCATCAGGTGCTGAGAATCTAAGCCACAACCTCACACAGGGCCAAGAGGCTGATTCAGACACATCCCTTTCCAAAGCAATTAAGCAAAGAGCCACAGGTGATGCCTATTCATTTCCATTTGAAAACTGTTTTCTTCAGGCTTCACAAAGGGGTGGCCTGAGGCAAAGACCTTCCTGACATTCAGGGAAACAGAACAATTGATAAGCAAAAGGCCGAAAGCATGGTTTCTCCACTGAGACTTTCTTGGTCACACTGATATCTGAGTTTTCTGAGATGCTCGCCATTCCCTTCAGCTATCCAGGACATGGCAATGTCACAGAGCTTGGAGGTGGTACATATTTTGGACACAAAACCATGAGACTATTCTGGAGAGTGGTGAGAATTCTGGAAGAAACAGGAACTTAGGAAGGTAGCAGGTGTTGCCCATTGATAAGGCAAGCTGCAGTCCATTCATAAATTGGGCAGGATGAATGCCGGGAATCTTTCTACTATACAGGACATATGAATTGTTGCATTCTATTTTCTAATGTCTACAACCACGGACACAGTGGGATACACAGAAATAGAAACACTTGCCTTGTCCAACGACTTACTAGAAGAAGACCACTCCAAATCAAACAAACCGTCTTTCCTACCTATTCTCAGATCATGAGACAAAACCACAAAATCACACCCACCCCACAAAGACACCTCCTTCCCCCATGTAACTCTGTGACTATCCGGAGTTTCCTCTGAGTGGTGGGCCATACTATGTTCCCCCAAAATGGCCTGTCCTATCTCAGATCTGGTCTCCTTGGCCAACTCTGTGAAGTTGTCAGGAGCCTGCGGTGAACCACTACCTACTTTCTCAGGAAAGGCCCCTATTCAGAGCTCTCCTGGTATTTGGCCATCCTCACATATGTTGGTACCAAGAAAGACTGACACTCTCCTTGGTAAATTCAAACAAGTGAGCCTACTGGGTCTGGGACTGGACTGGCTCCGGGTGCCTGGCTTCCTGGATCCCAAGTTAAGAGAGTTCCATCACCAAGGAAGTGAGGTAGATCACTTCTTCAGGAACTGAATGAGGTCATTGCCTTGACAACCACTTTGTCCTAACAGTTGCTTTCAAGAGTCCCATGAGATGGAGGCTGCCCCTACTTCCTGTGACACTTTCACAAGTTAGAATGGTATATAAACCATGGGCACCCGGGAACAGCTCTCCACCTAGGACTGGTTTGGTCCATCTTCTCTATTAAGAAGAGAGAGGCTGATTCATACACATCCCTTCATGCTGACAAGGTTGTTTGCCATAGAAGATGACTTTTCTCTCTCAGGTCTTTCGTAGCTGCCTACATCTTCTCAAGGGATCATTTCTGCATGGACCTTTGATGTTCTCAACAGGTGGAACATGCCCTACATTCCTGTATTTTAAGAGCAACCCTGTCCCTGCTGTTCTGTAAAGTTCGATTGAGAGAACAGTGTATGGTTTGGGTTAGTAACATGTTCAATTTGGGGTTAGGAATCTTTCTGCATGACGAATAATGGTATTGGGAAACTATGATATTTACAAGAATATATAGGTGAAATATAAGTATAAAAACAGAAATCTAGGGAAGATATGAAGTCCAGAAGGGCATTGGGCCCTTAATTGGTACACTTAGCTTTGAATTATTTTCTGCAAAAATGTCTCAGATAAATCTATATACAATGGCATAGGAGCTTGTACCTTGGATGATTGAATGTCGAATAGAACACCCACTCAAAAAGGGATTGTCGGTAGGATTAGAAAGATAGTCAGTAGGTTTACAAAGAAGAGTGAGAATAGGATTTAGACCAAAAGTTCTTAAGCAATAGGGTTTCAGGTAGACAGTGAATGTAAATGTCAGCACAAGTGAAGAGTCAGTCACAATGATGAACAGGGGAAAATATGTAGGAAAATAGATATAAATAGAGACATTACTAAATCAGGCAAAGTATAAAGTGAGTGATAGGATTAGACATTTTCAACAGGCTTGAGGTTGAATATATAATCTTAGGAAGAAACAAAAATGTAGTCACCAATAAGATTGACATTTGAGAGCATTAGGCCACCTGGACATGGAAGGTTTTAGTAATCCATGCTCACTTTCCATTTAGGCTTTGGTACAACCTTAAGGGTGACCTTTGATTTTTTTGTCCAGAATATTACTGTGATAAAATGTATATATAGATCAGGTGACATGAGTATTTCTTCCACCATTTTTTGAGGAATATTTTGAAAACGTATAAATTAGTATTGAGGGTAAAAAAAGGTGTACCCTGTGACTATGAATATAGAGATAATGCATGAATAGACCATACAGTTAATAAATAATATAACTGGTTCCACTTTAAATAATGTATTGAATTGATATCTGAAAATACATAAGAAATCATATATTGATATATAATCATTCATAACAACTAGTTATACGTCTAATTGTAATTCTAGGGTTATGGTTTATCATGAAGAGTGTGTGAGTTTTGCTTCAAAAGTGATTATGGAAATCAAAAATAATGTGTTTGGAAAGAAGTCTCATGAAAAGACCAGTTTGAAACATGGCGGAACACGTGTTTTCTGAAGCAGAAAGTGAATGAAAGTGAAATAAATGCCTATAAATTTGTGAACTTGTGGATGAAATATATATCCAATAATGTGCATAAACTGAAGAAATAGTAATGTACTAGTTTTGAATAAAAATGAACTTCAAAATACTTATCATGTCCCATAGGAATCTACTTGCATTGATGTGAAAATGGATCAGTTACTGTAGAAATATTAGGATTTATATGCACCATTCACTGAAGTTAGTTTTCAATACTAGGAAAAAAATACGTATATCAGGTGAATGAATATTTCTGAGAATAATCTTGTGAAAAGTTGATTATAAATCCATATACATAATCATGAATGAATTTAGGGAGTGTATAATAAGACACATATATTAAATATTTTGAAATATCTGGAGAGAATATATATATATATATATATATATATATATATATATATATATCTCCACACACAGATTTTAAAAATTAGCAATATATATGCCAATCGAATTACACCGTGAAATATGTATCATCCACAGATCCAAAAATATTCATTTTACTGGATATGGATTTATGTATAACTTTTTTCAACTAGGAAGCTCACCCATAGGTTGAATTTTCAGGTCAAACAGCGTTTAAGAGGAGTGATCTCTTCTCACACTTTGTATCTACCAAGTCATGTAACTCACAAGAATGTACGTGTGATACCAGGTAGGATTCTATATGTGCATATAAAAATACATGTGCTGAATAGAATACAGAGAAAGGGAGACAGGAATTCACATATTTGTTAACTTTAAAAGCACATGGAAAACTATTTCAACAAAAAATTGACTAGATTTATAACTCCTACCCTATATAATGCAAAAGGCAAGTCCATGTATACAACATGCCTCCTCTGAACTGCTTGTATTTCTATTCTGTTTCCGTTATTTTTCTCCATCATATTAGGATTAGTATTCAGAATCTAGCAGAGCATGTGTTAGTGTCAGGGATTCAGTATTTCAAATGTAAAATAGAAAAATGAATCCAATGTGTATGCAAATATGTGCTAAACAAAATCTTCCCACTCTCATCCAGAACAATTCCTTGATATTTTTTTCGCCCAAAGTAAGACACAATTAGAGGAGAAGAGTAATAAAATCTGTGAATAATATGCTCAGGAGTTTACAACCTTGGAAGTGGTAGAGGAGTTTCCCTAGTATGGGACAGGGTAAACACTCCATAAACATGGAGCTCTGCTGGCCTAAATACTTCTTGAGAAACTGCCTCTGAGTTTGGGCACTTGAAATATATGTTGTTGTCAGGAGCTTTAGCTTCTTTTTAGTGAGACTATCAATGCTGTGTCTGCATCTATGTGACCTGGAGGACATGGTTTCTTATTTTCCAATGAACATGAGGCAGCAGTGCTGAATTCTCTCTTTGTAAGTAAACTGTGGCCACTGGGGGCTAAGGGTATTCCCATGTGGACTGGGAAGCCATTTGGTCATCCTCCACTTTTCGTGGTGTTTCTTGCTGCTGCACTGGGACTTTGGCATTTGCTTCATGAAATAAAAGAAGTTCAACTGGGACACAGTTCTGGAGGCAATTCTTTCATGTGTGGTTGGTCAGGGTCTGCAGGAGAATGCACCAACCAGGTTTCTATCCCAAATAGCTTGGCCCCATGTCCATAGTAACCTGATTCTAAACATTGCCCGGAAACATCTCCATATAACCAGAAGCCTTTACATGGAAGGGTTTGCTGGCTTCACCATGTAAGTCACAAGCCATTTGGGATCCAATGGCAGATCCACATGGCCCCACCACAAATTTTTTATCACACACCTGCCTACCACTGCTCTAGGCCCACTACTCAGCAGGTTCCAACATATTGGCATCTCTGTTCTACACCATTTTCATGAAACCCACTCAATCAAGGCACTGTCTTGCATATTTACGATCAGCAACAGGACATCCAAAGTTTCTCCAGTGCCACCTGGTCATGGGAATTTCAAAAATTTCATGGTATTTATCTAGGCATTTTTCAAGGATGACGTTGCAGGCACTGTGGGTTTCAATTCATTCAGGAACCTTTAAATGGTGAGGAAGCTCATTTCAATGAATGCTCTGTAGAACTCTCACAGGCAAGGCTTCCCAAAGAGTGGCCAAAATGTCACATGAAGCCAGGCCTATTGAGGTCTACAATGTGACGTCCATGGGTGTTGTGACTCTCAACAATGGCTGACAAGTCTTTCAGAATTAAATCATGTGATCTTCTGGCTGAGATACCCAGGGCTCTGTGGAAAGCCACCCTGGGCCTAGATCTCAGTTTCCAAGGGTGATTCTCATGGGTGGACTCCTAAAATCCCAACAAAATTCATGGCAATACTTCTCTGAATTCAGTCTCTAAGGGGAATCACACCAGAGTTCAAGCCCAGGTGGTCCCAGTCATGTCTTCCAACCGGACACAAATGACCAAAATTAAAACCAAAACCCTCCCATATGGCCCTCATCTTCTTCCATATAGACACTAATCACAACCTCTGGCTGAAGGTTTCCATGAGTGGCGGAGTCCAAGAGAGTGTCCAAAATAACTCCCTTGCCCCTCATTGGCGTAAATTCAGGGTGGTCTGGACACCCTTCATGTGAAACAGGAGTGATCAAATATGCTAGACGTTAATACTTCTATGCTTCTCCAATTTGTGGAAAACTGAGTGTCAGGTATATATTTTTATGTGATTTGCAGTCATGAGAAAACACAAGCTCCTCTGCAGGTCTTTGAAGAACCCATTTGACCCAAAGGATCCCTATTCTCACTTGATGGAGTTCAAGAACTTTAAAGAGGAAGGGGACAGACTTCATCCACAAGGACTGCTTTTTGGCCATTTTGGTTTTGGATGCACACATGGGATCTCTCTTTACATCCACCACGTGCTGAGTATCTAAGCCACAACCTCACACAGGGCCAAGAGGCTGATTCAGACACATCCCTTTTCAAAGCAATTAAGCAAAGAGCCACAGGTGATCCATATTCATTTCCATTTGAAAACTGTTTTCTTCAGGCTTCACAAAGGGGTGGCATGAGGCAAAGACCTTCCTGACATTCAGGGCAACAGAACATTAGGTTAGCAAACGGCCCAAAGCAGTGTTTCTCCACTGAGACTTTCCTGGTCACACTGATATCTGAATTTTCTGAGACGCTCGCCATTCCCTTCAGCTATCCAGTACATGGCCATGTCACAGAGCTTGGAGGTGGTACATAACTTGGTCACAAAACCATGAGCCTATTCTGGAGAGTGGCCAGAATTCAGGAAGAAAACAGGAACTTAGGAAGATAGCAGGTGTTACCCATCCATAAGGCAAGCCGCATTCCTTTCATACATTGGGCAGAAAGAATTCTGGTAAGCTTTCTACTAGCCTGGACACATCCTTTGATGCATTGCATTCTCTTTTCTAATGTCTACAACCATGGACACAGTGGGATACACAGACATAAAAACACTCGCCTTGTCAAATCACTTGTTAGAAATCGTCCACTCCAAACCAAACAAACTGCCTTTCCTACCTATTCTCAGAACATGAGACAAAATCACAAACACACACTCACACCCACAAATTCACCTCCTTTCCCAAAGTAGGTCTCTGACTATCGGGTGTGACCTCTGACTGGTGGGCCGTACTATGTTCCCATCAAATGGCCTGTTCTGTCTCAGATCTGGTTTCCTTGGCCAACTCTGTGAAGTTGTCAGGAGACAACGGTGAGCCACTTCCTGCTTACTCAGGAAAGGCCACTCTTCAGAGCTTTCCTGGCATTTGGCCATCCTCACATCAGTAGATACCAAGAAAGACTGACTCTGTCTTTGGTAAATCAAAAGAAGTGAGACCACTGGGACTGGGCCTGGGACTAGATTTGTGTGCCTGGATGCCTGTATCCCAAGTTCAGAGAGTTCCATCACCAAGAATGTGAGGTGAGGTCACTTCCTTCAGGAACTGAATGAGGTCAATGCCTTGGCAAGCACGTTGTCCTAACATTTGCTTCCAAAGGTCCCATGAAATGGAGGCTGTCCCTAATTCCTTTGACACTTTCACAAGTTAGAATGGTATATCAAACATTGGTAACCAGGAACAGCTCTCCACAGAGGCCTCGTTTGGTCCTTCTTCTCTACATAAAGAAGAGAGAGGCTGATTCAGACACATCCCTTCATGCTGACCAGGTTGTTTGCAATGAAAGATGACTTTTGCTCTCTCAGTTCCTTCATAGGTGTCTACAACTTCTCTAGGGATCATTTGCGCATAGACCTTTGAGTTTCTCAGCAGTTGGAAGATCCCCTAAATTCCTGTATTTTAAGACCAACTCTGTCCTTGCTCTTCTCTAAAGTTAGATTGAGGGAACAGTGTATGGTTAGGGTTAATAACAGGTTTGATTTGGAATAGAAATCATTCTGCTGGATGAATAATGGTATTGGGAACCTGCGATATTTTCAAGAATATATAGGTAAAATATATGAATCTGAAAACAAAAATCTAGGTAAGATTTGAAGCCCAGAAGGGCATTGGGCTTTTGATTGGGTATTAAGCATAGGACCTTGTAACTTGGATGATTGATTTTCAAAGAGAACTTCCAGTCAAAATGGATAGTCAGGAGTATTAGGAAGATAGTCGGTATGTTTATAAAGGAGAGTGAGTATAGGATTTGGACCAAAAGTTCTTTAGCTATAGGGTTTCGGGTATTGAGTGAATGTAAATGTCAGCACATGTGAAGAATTAATCACAATGATGAACTGGGGAAAATATGTAGGAATGCAGATATCAATAGAGACTTTAGGAAATCTGGCAAAGTATAGTCGGTAGTGAAATGTTAATAAAATAGATTCTTGTCACTTCCTGTTTTACTGTATGCTTAATAAAACACTGTTGAAATCTTGAGAAGTGATTTCTAATCTTTTTCCCAGAATGTGCTGTCCCCAACTGCCAAACTTCAGAATGTACTCCCTCACCCAGTTGCACGCAAACTGCTCACCCGCCCAGGCCCATCAATAAACTTTCCTCCCTGCCCTCTTCAAGGAAAGTATATAAGCTCTGCTTAAGCTGTTCTCAGGGTTCTCTGCTCTATTCAAATGAGCTCTGAGCCCCAGCATGCTGGACCCCCAATAAACCCTTTGTTTTTGCATGAGAGAGTCTCTTGGTGGTCTCTTCCCCCAATGCTCTTCCGATATTTATATATGGAGGTTCCACCGAAATCCAGCAGTGGTGAACGAGAGACCCCAATGGGCTACTCTCAGGGTAAGTAAGGCACCTCTTTCTGGTTTCAGGTTTCAGGTTAGGGCTTGGCAAAATGGCTGTCGATGAAGTGTGTGAGCTCTCTTTGATGGTGGCTGGCAGACGTGTCACAGAGCCACAAGCCAAGTCCCTGGGGGACGCCACAGAGGACTCGGGAATCAAGGAATAATAGTCTCCTCGACTCAGTGATACTTTGTTTCAGATTCGGTATTGCCAGCCCATCGGGTTTTGCCACCTGCTCAGTCTTGGTCTCAGTGTTGGACGTCCATTGCCTGTCTTTATTGTTTTCTCTTGTCTGTGTCCTGTGTCGTTGCTTTTACTGTTTGTGTATCTTTCATTATGGGACAGATCACTTCAATGCCTCTGTCCCTGACCCTTGATCTATGGACCAAAGTCCGCTTAAGGGCTCAGAATGTTTCTTTTTTAGTAAAACGCTGGACCTGGCAGACTCTGTGTGCCACAGAATGGCCCACCTTTGGATTCGGATGGCCCCTAGAAGGATCTTTCTACTTCCCACTAATTTAAAAAGACAGAGATATTGTCTTACAGCCAGGGCCACATAGCCATACTGATAAACAGGAATATACCTTAACTTGGCAGGACCTCTGCAAATCTCCTCCTCCGTGGGTGAAGCCTTTCCTTGCTGTGTCCCCTTTCCTACTCCTTCCCCCACGATCTCTCAACCCCTCTGCTCCTCCTCCTCCTCCACCCTCTGTTCTCCCTGAGTCACAAGATTTGACTCTACTGGACTCTCATCCCCCTCCTTATCTTCTACCCTTGTCCCACAACCCCCAACACCCTCTAAGTGATTCTCCAGCTGCTGACTCAGCCTCTCCGCAATTGGAGGACGCTAAGCCAGCCCAGGGCCCTCCAGATAACTCCCCTGCGTCACACACAGCCCCTCCTCCCCTGGAGGAAGCTGGAGTTGCTAAAGGAACTCGCCGGTGGCAAATGATTGAAAACCCTGGAACTCCCGTGTTGCTTCCCTCCATCCCTAAGGACCAATGATTGACGATGGCCATAGGGAAAAAATGCAAGCCTACCAGTATTGGCCTTCTCCTCTTCAGACCTATATAAATGGAAAAATAACAATCCCCCTTTTACCGAGGACCCAACCTGGCTCTCAGGTCTGGTGAAGTCATTGATGTTTTCACACCAACCTACTTGAGATGACTGCCAACAACTCCTAGGGACTCTCTTCATGACAGAGGAACAAAAGAGAATCATCCTGGATGCTAGAAAAAAGTATCCTCGGACCAAATGCGTGACCGACAAAACTTCCCAATATATTCAAAGCCGGCTTTCTCTTGAAACGACCCAACTGGGACCCCAACACCTTTGAAGGTAGGGAGCATCTGTCCACTTATCGCCGGGCTCTAATAGTGGGTATCTTAGTGGCCGCTAGGTGACCAACTAATTTGGCCAAGGTAAGAGAGATTATTTAAGGGCCTGATGAATCTCCCTCTATGTTCTTAGAGATAATTATGTAGGCATATAAGAGACATACTCCTTTCGATCCTCAGGCAGAGGATCAAAAGGCATCTGTCACAATGGCCTTTATTGGGAAAGCTGCCCTGGATATTAAAAGAAAGTTACAATGCTTAGATGGATTACAAGATATGACTTTGAGGGATTTATTCAGAGAACCCGAGAAGGTATACTTTAAGAGAGAAACTGAGGAAGAGAAGGGAGCTGAGTGAGGATAAAAGAAACAAAAGACAGACTAAGGCATTGACTAAGGTCCTGGTCACAACAACAAATAGGCCAGAAATTAAGAAACAGAGAGACAGGAAGGGATACCTGGGCACACACTAGAGGCCACCCCTGGCCTCAGATCAATGTGCCTACTCTAAAGAAAAAGGACACTGGGCCAAAGAGTGCCCTAGAAAGAGACAGCCATGCCAGCCAGATATTCTGACTCTGGAGGAATACTAAGAAAGTCCGGGCTCAGATCCTCTCCCTGACCTCAAGGTAACTTTTGAAGTGGAGGGGAACACAATAAACTTTGAAGTACATGCAGGGTGAATATACTCAGCCCGTAAGGCCCATTGGGCCCTCTACCGAATAAAAGGTCTCTAATTCAAGAGTCTAACAGAAGTAAATATCGGGCTTTGACAACTACGAGGACCATGGACCAGGGAAAAGGAAAAATCCATCACTCCTTCCTAGTAATCCCAGAATGCCTGGCCCCATTGATGGGCAGAGTTCTGCTCACCAAGCTCTGGGCCAAAATAACTTTTAACCCTGAAGGCCCTCAAGTGGAATTTTTTAATTCTTCAGTAACTACTCCTATAATCATGGCTCTAACTATGTCAGTAGCAAATGTTCATCAACTCATTCACCTTTGTTCAAAGAAACTGCATTCATTCGTGAAAGATCAAGAACACAGTTTTCCACTAACCTACTCACAGCAAAAGGAAATAACTGAATGGGTAACAAAAGCCTGTCAGGTCCATTAATTGGTTAAAGCTTACACTTCCAAGCTTCCTGCAGGAAAGCACCTATGAGGAACCAGACGAGGACAATTCTGGGAAGTGGACTTTACTGAAATTAAGCCAGTAAGGTATGGACTTAAATAACTCCTACTCTTTGAACATACATTTTCAGGATGTATTGAAGCCTTCCCCACACACACACAAAAAAAGAAATAAAAAAGAAGAAAAAAGAAACATTGCAAATGGTTGTAAAGAAGATCCTGGAAGATATTTATTCTCCCCTTGACGACCAGTAGTCTTAACCCTAATCAGCCCCTTAAGCTGCGATGGCTGATCACAAATCCTACTGGACACGAAGTATGGCCTATCTCGAATACAGCCCCCTTACGAACCTGGTGGCCATCTCTCCACCCAGTCATTTGTCAGCTGGCTATAGGTCTTTCCTATTGGGATATCCCTGATTAACAGGATCCCACTAAAATTCCATTAAATCCCTTCCGTACCATAGATAATGGAAACAAACATTATAGATGTAGGGACACGTGAACCAGATGCAGGTTGGCTAGCCTAGATTACTATGTTTGCCCGGCAGACTATCAAAGCCACAAACAGTCACGGCTGTGGTGGGGGGAAAGCAGACTTCTATTGTAAGTCATGGGGATGTGAGCATACAGGGACTGTCAGATGGAACCCAAACTCCTCATCAAATTCTGTACACAGCATTGGCCATATTACGAATTAGATAACCAAAACCGATGGCCCCCAGAGGGGTCTCTAGATCCTCAAATTCTGTGTGACCTTTTTAACTTCTGCAAGTGCTCAAAAGGGTGAATGGAGATTCCGCTATGTGGAGGCCTTCTCTCTCCTTTGCTCACATCCTGAACTATGCTTCTCCAATAGATGCTCACCCTCAGCCTTGTGCTCCAGACTCTCTGCTGTCACTCCCACCTCAGCAACTTGATTTCTCCCCTCCAATATCTAGATCAAAAACCCAAATCTCGACTGGTTCTCAGACCATTGCTCCCTTGCTGAGGTTGCAGGTACTGAGGTACCACTCCATTCACTCACTCCTCTCCTCTCCTGTCAGTGCCCGCACCGGGTCCCACCCAGTCCTCTTACCACCTAATGCAAAGCTCAAACCCGCTGAGAAGAATCCTCAGACCCTAATACAAGATGTAATGAAAATGGCCTTTAATGTTGCTTTGTCATCACTAAAAACAGGTTACTAAGAATTTAAAGTCCCTCACAGGCTTTTTGGAATCTCACTCCCGTATCCCCCTCTGTTCTATCTGTTCTACTGCTCAAGTATTTGTTGCTATTAAGATCCCAAAGCCCTCTCCCAATATTCTTTTACATCTCTCCTTCCTCATTCTCAGATCCACAGAGCTGCTCTTATCCCTGCCTTCCAAATTGTCCCCCTCTGTACCAGGCCCACAGAAAAGTCTTAACTGACCTTCTCCAGAAGTCTTCACCATGGCTGATTTAGGACTTTCAGCAAAAGAATCGCGATAAAAGAGTTCACTGTAGATAAACTTCCTATTTTTGTGTTGCCCTGGTCTCCTTGGCAACTGGCTAAAAAATTCAGCACTCCTGATCTAGACACACCCTTACTAGTTTTTCACAAAATATTTGAAAAAAAGGCCTCTGGCCTTGAGCTGGGGCTTCACAGAGATGGTTACATTTCTAAGATAAAGAAGTTACAAACTGGGCTGTATGGAAACAGCTGGAAGGGGGAAAAAAAGAAAGGGAAGACACCCCCACCCAGGTGTCCTTGAAAAGTTAACTTGCCCAAACTGAGGAAAAAACAGAAACAAAAACTGCTTTTTGTGAACTTCTGCAGACTGTGAACTTCTGAGCCCCTTCCCTTACGTGTTGGGTACAAAATTCTGAAACTACGTAACTTGGGTTTCAGGGGATTAATTGATTACAACAGAAGCAATGCCCTCTGAATCTGGTTGAAACCAAAAAAGACTGTTTCCGTGTCTTTGGTGCTATCTTAGGTGCCTTGCATTGTCCGTCCCTACAACAGTATAATTCTATATACTTAAACATTGTTTATGTTTTCATGAATTGGTCAACAGATGTGATTAATTGTGAAATGGTGCAGATGTTTCCCAGAGTGCTCTATCATGACGCAGGTTCATCTGAAGATCAAAGAGGGGGACATACAACCCGGTTCCGCTGGGAACATATGTCCCTCACCTTAGCCATTCTATTACGAATAGGAGTTGCTGCAGGGTTGGGCACAAGAACCACTGCTCTGGTCCATGGGACACAACAAGTGACCCAATTAGAAGCAGCAATAGATCAAAACTTAAAGATTTTAGAAACCTCCATCACAGCTTTGCAGGAATCTTTAACCTCTCTCTCTGAAGTTGTTTTACAGAACAGTCGAGGGTTGGACCTCCTTTTCATGACAGAGGGGGGCCTTTGTGCTTCATTGAGGGAAGAATGTTGTTTTTATGTCGACAATACTGGAGTTGTAAAAAAATCTGTGAGTAAATTAAAAAGATGCCTTGAAGAGCAACAATGAGAGAGAGAGAGGCACAGAAAGGGTAGTTTGAGTCTTTTTTTACACAGTCCCCCTGGTTAATTACGTTTTTATCAACCCTGGCCGGTCCAATAATAATCCTCATATTATTACTAACTATAAAACCCTGTTTCCTCAACCATGTAATTTCTTTTCTCCAAGCTCAAATTGGACAAATTAAAATTATGGTAATACCCCACTAGCAGACATAGAATGTGACACCCCACAAAGATCACTTTTATGATTAAAAGTAGCCAGAAAAAGAAGTGGGGAATGAAAGGTTAATAAAATATGTACTTGTCACTTCCTGTTTTTCTGTACACTTAACGAAACACTGTTGAAATCTTGAGAACTCTTTGCTAATCTTGTTGCCAGAATGTGCTTTCCCCAATTGCCAAACTGCAGAATCTACTCCCTCACCCGGTTGAATAGAAACCTGAACTGTACTTGGATCATTGAATGTAGAAGAGAACATCCATTCAAAAAGTTATAGTCAGTTGGATTAGAAAGATAGTCGGTAAGTTTAGGAAGAAAAGTGAGTATAGGATTTGGAACAAAAGTTCTTTAGCAATAGGGTTTTGGTTAGAGAGTCAATGTAAACGTCAACACAAGTGAAGAGTCAGTCACAATGATGCACAGGGCAAAATATGTAGGAAAGCAGATATCAATAGAGACATTAGGAAATCAGGAAAAGAATAAAGTGAGTGATGGGATTAGATATTTTCAACAGGGTTGAGGATGAATATATGAGCTTAGGATAAAACAAATATGAAGTCAACAATAGGATTGACATTTGATAGCATTAGCGTAGCCCAAGACAGTGTCCAAAATAAGCTCTGTTGCCCCTCATTTGCCTAAATTCCCAGTGGCCTGTACACCCTTCCTGTGTACCAGGAGTGATCAAATAGGCCTGCCCTTAATACTGCTCTGCTTCTCCAATTTGAGTCCTACTGAGTGTCGGGTACAGATTCTTTATGTGAATTGGAAAGATGAGAAAACTCAAGCACCTATTGGATAGCCTCTGAATAGATTTGAAGAACTCATTTGACCCAAAAGATCCCTATTCTCACTTGATGGAATTCAGGAACCTTACAGAGGAAGGCAAGATACTTCATCAACAATGACTGCTCTTTATGCCATTTTGGATTTTATGCACCCATGGGATCTTTCTTTAGATCCATCAGGTACTGAGAATCTAAGTCAAAGAATCACACTGGGCCAAGAGGCTGATTCACACACATCTCTTTCCAAATCAATTAAGGAAAGAGCCAAAGGAAAAGCATATTCATTTCCATTTGAAAAATCTTTCCTTCAGGATTCACAAAGGGTTGGCCTGAGACAAAGACCTTCCTGACTCTCAGGGCAACAGAACAATAGGTAAGCAAATGGCCCAAAGCAGGGATTCTCCACTGAGACTTTACTGGTCACACTGATATCTGAGTTTTCTGAGATGCTCGCCATTCCATTCAGCTATCCAGTACATGGCCATGTCACAGAGCTTGGAGGTAGTACATATCTTGGACACAAAACCATGAGCCTATTCTGGAGATTGGCCATAATTCAGGAAGAAAACAGCAACTTAGGAAGGTAGCAGGTATCGCCCATCAATAAGGCAAGCCGCATTCAATTCATAAATTGTGCTGGATGAATGCTGGGAAGCTTTCTATGAGACAGGACACATCCATTGATGCATTCTCTTTTCTAATGTCTACAAGTACGGACACAGTGGGATACACAGACATAGAAACACTTGCATTGTCAAACGACTTACTAGAAACAGTTCACTCCAAACCAAACAAACCGCCTTTTCTAACTATTCTCAGAACATGAGACAAAACCACAAACCCACACCCGCAATGGCACCTCCTTCCCCCAAATAGGTCTGTGACTCTCCGGAGTGTGCTCTGACTGATGGGCCATACTATGATGCTCCGAAATGGCCTGACCTGTCTCAGATCTGGTCTTCTTGGCCAACAATGTGAAGTTGTTAGAAGCCAGGAGTGAGCCACTATCTGCTTTCTCAGGAAGAGCCCCTCTTCCGAGCTTTCCTGGCATTTGGCCATCCTCACATCAGTAGGTATCAAGAAAGACTGACTCTGTCCTTTGTAAATCCAAAAAAGTGAGACCACTGGGACTAGAACTGAGACTGGCTCTGGGTGCCTGGCTTTCTGTATCCCAAGTTCAGAGAGTTCCATCACCATGGAAGTGAGATGAGATCACGTCCTTCAGGAACTGAATGAGATCACTGCCTTGGCAACCACTTTGTCATAACAATTGCTTCCAACGGTCCCATGAGATGAGGGCTGCCCCTACTTCCTGTGACACTTTCACAAGTTAGAATGGTATATCACCCGTAGGCAAAAGGGAACAGCTCTCCACACAGGCCGGGTTTGGTCCATCTTCTCTACATTAAGAAGAGATAGGCTCATTCTGACTCAACCCTTAATCCTGACCAGGTTGTTTACCATGGAAGATGATTTTTGCTCTCTCAGGTCTTACATAGCTGCCTACATCTTCTCCAGAGATCATTTCTGCATGGAGCTTTGAGGTTCTCAACAGATGGAAGATCCACTGCATTCCTGTATTGTAAGACCAACACTGTCCCTGCTCTTCTGTAAACATAGATGTGAATTGGAGTCATGAGAAAACCCACGAACCTATGGGATAGCCTCTGCAGAACTTTAAAGAATTCACTTGACCCAAATGATCCCTATTCTCACTTAATGGAGGTCAGGAACCTTACAGAGGAAGGCGAGAGACTCTATCCACCATGACAGTTCTTTTGTCCATTTTGGTTTTGGATGCACACATGGGATTTTTCTTTAGACCCATCATGTGCTGTGAATCTAAGCCACAGCCTCACATAGGGCCAAGAGGCTGATTCAGACACATCCATTTCCAAAGCAATTAACCGAAGAGGCACAGGTAATGACCATTCAATTCCATTTGAAAACTATTTTCTTCAGGCTTCACAAAGTGTGGCCTGAGGCAAAGACCTTCCTGACATTCAGGGCAACAGAATAGGTAAGCAAAAGGCCCAAAGCAGGGTTTCTCCACTGAGACTTTCTTGGGCATACTAATATCTGAGTTTTCTGAGATACTCACCATTCCCATCAGCTATCCAGTACATGGCCATGTCACAGAGATTGAGGTGGTACATATCTTGGACACAAAATCATGAGCGTATTCTGGAGAGTGTCCAGAATTCAGGAAGAAAACAGGAATTTAGAAAGATAGCAGGAGTTGCCCATCCATACGGCAACCTGCAGTCCATTCATAAATTGCACAGGATGAATGCTTTGAAGCTTTCTCGTAGACAGGACACATCCATTGATGCATTCTCATTTCTACTGTCTACAATCACGGACACAGAATGATATATAGACACAGAAACACTCACGTTGTCAAAGGACTTACTAGAAACAGTCCACTCCAAAACAAACAAACCAGCTTTCCTAACTATTCTCAGAACATGAGACAAAACCACAAACTCACACTCACACCCAAAAAGGCACCTCTTTCCCCCAAGTAGGTCTGTGTCTATCCGGAGTGTCCTCTGACTTGTGGGCCATACTATGTTCCCCAAAAATGGCGTGTCCTGTCTCCGATCTGGTCTCTTTAGCAAACTCTGTGAAGTTGTCAGGAGCCCGTGGTGAGAAACTATCTGCTTTCTCTGGAAAGGCCAGTCTTCATAGTTTCCAGGCATTTGGCTGTCCTCACATCAGTAGGTACCAAGAAAGAGTGACTCTGTCTTGTTAAATCCAAACAAGTGAGCCCACTGGGACATGGAGTGGGTTTGACTCTGTGTGCCTGGTTTCCTGGATCCCAAGATCACAGACTTTCATCACCAATAATGTAAGGTGAGGTCACTTCCTTCAAGAACTGAATGAAGTCACTGCCTTGGAAACCACTTTGTTTTAACAGTTGCTTCCAAGGTTCCCAAAAGGTGGAGTCTGCCTCTACTTGCTGTGACTCATTCATAAGTTAGAATGGTATATCAACCATAGGCACCGGGGAACAGCTCTCCACACAGGCATGGTTTGGTCCATCTTCTCTACATTAGGAAGAGAGAGGCTAATTCAGACACATCCCTTCAACCTGACCAGGTTGTTTGCCATGGAAGATGACTTTTGCTCTCTCAGATCCTTCATACCTGCCTACACCTACTCAAGGGATTATTTCTGCAGGGACTTTTGAGGTTCTCAGCTGGTGGATGATACCCTACCTTCCTGGATTTTAAGACCAACTCTGTCCCTGCTCTTCTGTAAAGTGAGATTGAGGGAACAGTGTATGGTTAGTGTTAATAGCATGTTCGATTTGGGTTAGGAGTCATTCTGCTGGATGAATTACGGTATTGGGAACCTGTGATATTTATAAGAATATAAATGTGAAATATATGTATGAGATCAGAGATCTGGGAAAGATTTGAAGCCCAGAAAGGCATTGGGCCCTTGATTGGTATACTTCGATTGAATTATGTTCTGCACCGAGGTCTCAGATAAATCGATATACAATGGCATAGGACCCTATACCTCGGATGATTGAAAGTAGAAGAGAACATCCAGTCAAAAAGGGATAGTCTGTAGGATTAGGAAGATAGTCAGTAGGTTTAGGAAGAAGAGTGAGTCTCGGAGTTGGACCAAAAGTTCTTTAGCAATTGGTTTTCAGTTAGAGGGTGAATGTAAATGTCAGCACATGTGAAGAGACAGTCACAATGATGAACTGGGAAAAATATGTAGGAAAGCAGATATCAATAGGGGCATTAGGAAATCAGGAAAAGTATAAAGTGAGTGATAGGATTAGATATTTTCAACAGGCTTGAGGTTAAATATATAATCTTAGGAAGAAACAAATATGTAGTAACCAATAGGATTGACATTTGAGAGCAGTAGGCACCCTGGACATAGATGCTTTTAGTAATCCATGGTCACTTTCCATTTAGGCTTTGGTACAATCATATGTGTGACCTTTGCATTTTGTGTCCAGAATACTACTGTGGTAAAATGTATATGTAGATCAGGTGACATAAGTATTTCTTCCACCATAAAGGGGAGTAATATTCTGGAAACTTATAAATTAGTACTGGGGATACAAATAGGTGTACCTTGTGTTGATGATTATTGAGATGATGCATGAATAGACCATAATGTGAATAAAGTATGTAACTGGATCCAACATTAAATAATGGATTGAGTTTGCATCTGAAAATATATTGGAAATCTTATATTGATATATATACCATCATTCCAACGAGTTATATATGCAATGGTATTATTAGGGTTACGGTTTGTCGTGAAGAGTGAGTTTTGCTTCAAAAATGATTATGGAATCGAAAATAATGTGTTTAGAAAGAAGTCTAGTGAAAAGACCAGTAAAGAAACATGGAGGAATACATGTGTTCTGAAGTAGTAAGTAATTGAAAGTGAACCAAATGCCAAAAAAATTTGTGAAGTTCTGGATGAAAAAATACATCCTATGATGTCCATAAACTGAAGAAATAGTAATGTACCAGTGTTGAGTAAAAATGAACTTCAAATTACACATCATGTCCCATAGCAATCTACTTGCATTGATGTTAAACTGGTTCAGTTACTGTAGAAATATTAGGATTTTTAAGCACCATCCACTGAACTAAGTTTTCAGTAGTAGGAAACCAAAATATATTTCAGGTTTATGAATATTACTGAGAATAATCTTGTGAAAATTTGAATTTAAATGAACATAAATGAATATGAATGAATTTAGGGAGTGTATAATAAGACACATATTTTTCATATTTTTTTAAAATCCGTAGAATATACACACACACACACGCACACACACACACACACACATGCACACACACACACATTAATATTTAGCAATATATATGCCAATCGATATTCATCATGAAATATAATTCATTCACAAATCCAAAAATATTCAGTTTACTGAACATGGATTTATGTATAGTGTTTTTCACTAGGAAGCTCACCCATAGGTGGAATTTTCAGTTCCATCATTATTTAGGGAGAGTCATCTCTTCTCACAATTTTTATATTCCAAAGTCAGTGATCTTACAAGAATGTACGTGTGATACCAGGTAGGATATTGTATATGCATAAAAAAATTACATGTGCTGAATAGGATACAGAGAAAGGGAGACAGGAATTTACATATGTGATAACTTTAAAAAATCATGGAGAAATATTAAAATGAAAAGTTTACTAAATTTAAAACACATACTCTTGATAAAGAGGAAGACAAATACAAATATACACCATGCTTCCTATAAAAGGACTGTACTTCTATTCAGTTAGGTTTTTTTTTTCTCCATGATATTAGGATTAGTAGTCATAGTCTAGTAGGGTATGGGTTAGTGTCAGGGATTCAGTATTTCAAATGGAAAATAGGAAAATGAATCTAATGTGTATGCAAACATGTGATACACAAAAATCTTCCCTCTCTTATCCAGAACAATACCTTGACATAACCATCGCTAAAAGTAAGACACAATTAGAGGAGAGGAGTTAGAAAACCTGTGAATACATATGTGGAATGAAAAATGCTCAGGAGTTCACAACACTGGAGGTGGTAAAACAGTTTACAAAAGTATGGGAGATGGTAAACACTTCAGAAACATGGAGCTGTGCTGACCTAAAGACTTATTGAGAAACTTCCTCTGAGGTTAGGCACAAGAAATATATGTATGGCAATATTTAAATCAATGGTTCTGCAACTGATGTGATTCTGCAATCTGGGTCTGCATCTATGTGACCTGGAGGACATGGTTCTTTATTTTGTAATGAACATGAGGCAGCAGGTCTGAAAACTCCCTTTGTAGGTAAACTGTTGCTACTGGGAGCTAAGTGTCTTCCAGTGTGGTCTGTGAAGCCATTTGGTCATCCTCCACTTTTCAGGGTGTTTCTTACTGCTGCACTGGGAATTTGGTATTTGCTTCATGAAATACAATATGTTCAACTGGGACACAATGCTGGAGGGAGTTCTGTCATGTGTGGTTGGTCAGGGTCGGCAAGAGAATGTACGAACCAGGCTTCTATCCCACATAGCTTTCCCCTTGACTATAGCAACCTGATTCTGAACATTGCCCTGAAACCTCTACATATAACAAGATGCCTTTACATATAAAGGTCTGCTGCCTGCACCATGTCAGTCGCAAGATTTGGAAGCCAATGGAAGATCCAGGTGGTCCTACCAAAAATATTTATTTACACACCTATAGTCCACTGCTCTACGCCCACTACCCAGCAGGCTCCAACTTACTGGCATCTCTGTTCTACACCATTTTCACGAAACTCAGTCAATCAAGGCACTGTTTGTTATACTCATGATCAGCAACAGGATATCTAAAGGATATCCAGTGCCACCTGGTCATGGGGATTTCAAAAATTTCATGGTATTAATCTAGTCATTTTTCAAGGATGAAGTTGGAGGCACTGTGGGTTTCATTTAATTCAGGAACCATTAAATGGTGAGGAAGCTCATTTCAATGAAAGCTCTGGAGAACACTCACTGGCAAGCCTTCCCAAAGAGTGGCCAAAAGGACACATGAATCCAGGCCCATTGAGGTATACAATGTGAGGTCCATGTGTGTTTGGACTCTCAATTATGGCTACCAAGTCTTTAAGAATTAAAACATGTGATATCCTGGCTCAGAATCCCTGAGCTCTGTGGAAAGCCATCCTGGGCCTAGATCTCAGTTTCCAAAAGCGATTCTCATGCGTGGTCTCCTAAAATCCCAACACTATTCATGGCAATACTTCTCTGAGGTCAGTTCCAGAACTCAGTCTCTAAGGGGAATCACACCAGAGTTCAAGCCCTGGTGGACCCAGTCATCTCTTCCAACTACCACACAAATTACCACAATTAAAACAAGAACCCTCCCATATGGCCCTCATCTTCTTTCATATAGACACTCATCATAATCTGGCTGGAGGTTTCCATGAGGGGTGCAGACCAAGACAGTGTCCCAAATAAGCTCCTTTGCCACTCATTTGCCTAAAGTCAAAGTGGCCTGGACACCCATCCGGTGAACCAAAAGTGATCAAATAGGCCTGCCGTTAATACCGCTCCAATTTGAGGACTACTGTCTGTGGGGTTTAGATTCTTTATGTGAATTTTAGTCATGAGAAAACCCAAGCACAATGGGCTAGCCTCTGCAGGTTTTGTAGAACTCTTTTGACCCAAAGGATCCCATTCTCACTTGATGGAAGTCAGGAACCTTACAGAGGAAGTCGAGAGACTTCCTCCCAATAATTGCTCTTTTGGCGAATTTTCTTTTGGATGCACACATGGTAACTTTCTTTAGATCCATCAGGTGCTGAGAATCTAAGCCACAGCCACACACAGGGCCAAGGGCATGATTCAGACACATCCCTTTCCAAAGCAATTAAGGAAAGTGCCACAGGTATGCCCATTCATTTCCATTTGAAAACTGTTTTCTTCAGGCTTCACAAAGGGGTGGCCTGAGGCAAAGACCTTCCTGACATTCAGGGCAACAGAACAATAGGTAAGCAAAAGGCCGAAAGCAGGGTTTCTCCTCTGAGACTTTCCTGGTCACACTGATATCTGAGTTTTCTGAGATGCTCGCCATCCCCTACAGCTAACCAGTACATGGCCATGTCACAGAGCTTGTAGGTGGTACATATCTTGGACACAAAACCATGGGCCTATTCTTGAGATTGGCCGGAATTCAGGACGAAAATAGAAACTTAGGAAGGTAGCAGGTGTTGCTCATCGATAAGGCAAGCTACAGTCCATTCATAAATGGGGCAATATGAATGCTGAGAAGATTTCTACTAGACACGACACATCCATTGATGGATTCTCTTTTCTAATGTCTACAACCACGGAAACAGTGGAATACACAGACATAGAAACACTCGCCCTGTGAAAAGACTTACTAGAAACAGTCCACTTCAAATGAAACAAACCGACTGTCCTACCTATTCTCAGAAAATGAGACAAAACCACAAACCCACAACCACACCCACAAAGGCACCTCCTTCCCCTAAGTAGGTTTGTGACTATCCAGAGTGTCCTCTGACTTGTGGGCCATAATATGTTCCCCCAAAATGGCCTTTCCTGTCTCAGATCTTGTCTCCTTGGCCAACTCTGTGAACTTCTTAGGAGCCAACGGTGAGCTACTACCTGCTTTCTCATGAAAAGCCCTGCATCCGAGCTTTCCTGGCATTTGGCCTTCCTCACATCTGTAGGTACCAAAAAATACTGACCCTGTCCTTGGTAAATCCAAACAAGTGAGACCACTGGGACTGGGACTGGGACTGGCTCTGTGTGCCTGGCTTCCTGGATCCCACGTTCAGAGAGTTCCATCACCAAGAAAGTGAGGTGAGGTCACTTCCTTCCTGAACTGAATGAGGGCACTGTCTTGGCAGCCACTTTGTCCTAACTGTTGCTTCCAAGGGTCCCAAGAGATTGAGGCTGCCCCTACTTCCTGTGACATTTTCACAAGTTAGAATGGTATATCAACCAAAGGCACCCAGGAATAGATCTCCACACAGGCCTGGTTTGGTCCATGATCTCTACATTAAAAAAAAATCTGATTCAGACACAACCTTTTATCCTGACCGGGTTGTTTGCCATGGAAGATGACTTTTGGTCTCTCAGGTCCTTTATTGCTTCCTACATCTTCTCCAGGGATCATTTCTGCATGGACCTTTGAGGTTCTCAGCAGGTGGAAGTTTTTCTACATTTCTGTATTGTAATATCAACTCCTGCCCTGCTCTTCTGTAAAGTTAGATTGAGGGAACAGTGTCCGGTTATGGTTAAAAACATGCTCGATTTGGGTTAGAAATCATTTTGCTGGATGAATGATCGTATTGGGAACTTGCTATGTGTAGAATAATATATAGGTGAAATATATGTGGTGGCTGAGAGACATGTCACAGAGACAAAGGGCACCTCTCTGGAGGACCCCGCAGAGAACTCGGGAAATCAAGGAACAATAGTCTTCTCGACTCAGTGATATTTTCTTTTAGATTCGTTATTGCCATACCATTGGGTTTTGCCGGCTACTCATTCCTGGTCTCAGTGTTGGACGTTCATTGCCTGTCTTTATGGTCTTGTCTTATCTGTGTCGTGTGTCCTTGCTTTTACTGTTTGTGGAACTTTCATTATGGAACAGAGCACGTCAATGCCTCTGTCCCTGACCCTTGATCACTGGACCAAAGTCCGCTTAAGGGCTCAGAATCTTTCTTTTTTTAGTAAAACGCTGGACCTGGCAGAATCTCTGTGCCTCAGAATGGCCCATCTTTGGAGTCGTATGGCCCCTAGAAGGATCTTTCTACTTCCCACTAATTTAAAAAGTCAGAGGTATTGTCTTTCAGCCAGTGCCACATAGCCATCCGGATCAACAGCCATATATCTTAACTTGGCAGGACCTCTGCAAATCTCCTCCTCCATGGGTGAAGCCTTTCCTTGCCCCTACCTCTGCTCCTACTCCTTCCCCCATGATCTCTCAAACCCTCTCAACCTCCTCCTCCTCCACCCTCTGTTCTCCCTGAGTCACAGATTTGACTCTACTGGACTCTTCTCCCCCTCCTTATCCCCTGCCCTCGTCCCCTAACACACAACACACTCTAAGTGATTCCGCTGCTGCTGACTAAGCCTCTCTACCATTGGAGGAAGCTAAGCCGGTAATAGGATCTGACAATGGACCGATGTTCATGACCCAGGTAAGTCAGGGGTTAGCCAGGAACCTGGGGATTAATTGGAAGTTAAATTGTGCTTATAGACCACAGAGTTCAAGACAAGTAGAAAGAATGAATAGAACTATTAAAGAGACCTTAACGAAATTAAGCTTAGAGACCAGCATAAGATTGGACTATGCTCCTGCCTTATGCAATGTTTCATGCAAGAAAAAATCCCTTTGTTTCTTTGAGTAACCTTACCACGTGTGAAATTCTTTATGGTGGCCCTCCTCCAGTAGGGGACCTAAGCCCATCTGTAAGACCTAAAGATCCTTTCCACACCCCCTTGCTTGACAGACTTAAAGATCTTGAAAGAACTCAGTAATACCTGTGGAAACAGCTGGCCACTGCCTACCCAACTGGGAACCAGGGGATTCCACATCCATATCAAGTAAGAGATTTCATCTATGTAAGATGATATCAGGTGTCATCCCTGGTACCCCGCTGAAAAGGACCATACCAGGTGCTATTATAACACCTACAGTGGTAAACGTAAACAGAATCACTTCCTGGATCCATACCTCTCATCTCAAGCCTGCTGCCTGTACAGAATCTTTCTGGAAACTGAAAAAGACTGGTAACAGTTTCAAATTGTGTATTCGCAATGTGAATAAGGTTATATACTCTCCCCTTGGCTACAAGTAGTCCTAACCCTCATCAGCTCATTAAGCAGTGATGGCTGATCACAAATCCTACTGGAAAAGAAGTATGGTCTATCTCGCATACAGCCCCCTTAGGGACCTGGTGGCCATCTCTCCACCCAGACATTTGTTAGCTGGCTATAGGTATTTCCTATTGTGATATCCCTGATAAAGAGGATCCCACTAAAATACCATTAAATCCCTTCTGTACCATAGATAATGGAAACAAACATTATGGATGTAGGGACACGCGAGCCAGATGCAGGTTGGCTAGTCTAGATTACTAAGTTTGCCTGGCAGACTATCAAAGCCACAAAGAGTAATGGCTGTGTGGGGGAAAAGCCGACTTTTTCTGTATGTCATGGGAATGTGTGCATACAGGGGCTGCCTGATGGAACCCCAATTCTTCATCAAATTCAGTACACAGCATTGGCCACATTACCAATTAGACAACCAAAAACTATGGCACCCAGAGGGGTCTCTAGATCCTCAAATTTTGCATGACCTTTTTAACTTCTGCAAGTGCTCAAAAGAGTGAAAGGAAATTCCCCTATGTGGAAGCCTTTTCCCTCCCTCACTCACATCCTGAACTATGCTTCTCCAATAGATCATTATCCTCAGCCTTCTGCTCCAGACCCTCTGATGTCACTCCCATCTCAGCAACTTGATTTCTCCCCTCCAATAACTAGATCAGAAACCCAAAGCTCCACCAGTTCTCAGACCATCGGCCCCTTGCTGAGGTAGCAGGTACATAGGTACCGCTCCACCGACTCATTCCTCTCATCTCCTGTCAGTGCCCTCACCGGGTCCCACCAGGTCCTCTTACCAGCTAACCCAATGCTCAAACGAGCTGAGGAGAGCCCTGAGACCCTTATCCAAGATGTAATATAATTGGCCTTTAAAGTTGCTTTGTCATCACTGAAAACAGGTTACTAAAATTTAAAGTCCCTCACAGGATTTTGGGATCCTCACTCCCGTCTTTCACTCTGCTCTACCTGATCTACTGCTCAAGTTTGCTGCTAGGAAATTCCCAATACCCTTTCGCATTATTCTTTTACATCTCTCTTTTCCCTCATTCTCAGATCCTCGGAGGTGCTCTCAGCCCCACCTTCCCCGTCTTTCCCCCTCTGTACCAGGCCCACAGAAAAGTCTTAAATGACCTTCTTCAGAAGTCTTCACCATGGCTGAGTTTTGAACTTTCAGCAAAACAGTCCCAATAAAGACTTTAATGTAGATAAACTTTCTCTTTCGTATTGCCCTGTTCTACTTGGCCACTGGCTAAAAATCTCAGTACTTCTAAGCTAGACAACCCCTAACTAGTTTTTCACAAAATATGTGAACAAGTCCTCTGGCCTTCAGCTGGGGCTTCACAGAGATGGCTACATTTCTAAGATAAAGAAATTACCAACCGGGCTCCATGGTAACAGCTGGCAGGGGGAAAATAAGAAATGGAAGAAAAAGCTCTCCTCCTCCCAGGTGTCCTTGAAAAGTTAACTTGCCCAGAACAGAAGGAAAAACAGAAACAAATACTGCTTTTTTAAACTTCTGAAGACTGTGAACTTCTGAGCCCCATCCCTTATATGTTGGGTACAAAATTCTGAAACTCCCTAAACTTGAGTTTCAGGGGATTAATTGATTACAATAGAAGCAATGCCCTCTGAATCCGGTTTCAACCAAATAGGACTGTTTCCCTCTCTTGAGTGCTATCTTAGGTGCCTTGCTTTGTCAGTGCCTACAACAGCATAATTCTATATACTTAAACATCGTTTATGTTTTCATGAAATGATCAAGATATGTGATAAATTGTGTAATGGTGCAGATGTTTCCCAGAGTGCTCTATCATGACGCAGGTTCATTTGAAGATCAAATAGGGGGGGCATACAATCGGTTCCAATGGGAACATATATCCCTCACTTTAGCCATCCTATTAGGAATAGGAGTTGCTGCACGGGTGGGCAGAGGAACCAGTGGCATTGTCCATGGGACACAAAAGATGACCCAATTAGAAGCAGCAATAGAGCAAAAGTAAGATATTAGAAACCTCCTTCAGGGCTTTGCATGAAACTTTAACCTCTCTCTCTGAAGTTGTTTTACAGAACAGTTGAGGGTTGGACCTCCTCTTCATTAGAGAAGGGGGCCTTTGTGCTGCATTGAGGGAAGAATGTTGTTTTTATGCTGACTATACTGGAGTCATAATAAAATCTATGAGTAAATTTGAAAGACACCTTGAAGAGCATCAACAAGTGAGAGAGGGCCCAAAAGGGTGGCTTGAGTCTTGGTTCACACAGTCCCCCCGGTTAACTACGTTTTTATCAACCCTGGCCGGTCCAATAATAATCCTCATATTATTGCTAACTATAAAAACCTGTTTGCTCAACCGTGTAATGTCTTTTCTCCAGGCTCAAATTGGAGGAGTTAAACTTATGGTAATACCCCACTAGCAGACATTGAATGTGACACCCTCCAATGATCATTTTTATGATTAAAATTAGCCAGAAGAAGAAGTGGGGAATGAAATATTAATAAAATAGGTACTTGTCACATCTTGTTTTTCTGTATGCTTAACAGAACACTGTTGAAATCTTGAGAAATGTTTGCAAAACTTGTTCCCAGAATGTTCTATCCCCAGCTGCCAAATTGCAGAATGTACTCCCTCTCCCAGTTGCATGCAAACCGCCCACTCGCCCTGACACATCAATACAATTCCCTCCCTTCTCTCTCCAGGGAAAGTATATAAGCTCTACTTCAGCTATTCTCAGGGCTATCTGCACTATTCAGGTGAGCTCTGAACCCCAGCATTCTGGACACCCAATAAACCCTTTGATGTTGCATGAGATAGCCTGTTGGTAGTCTCCTCCTCTGAAGCTCGCACCACGTTTACTTGGATGATTGAATGTAGAAGAGAACATCCAGTCAAAAAGGGATAGTCTGTAGCATTAGGAAGATAGTCAGTAAGTTTAGGAAGAAGGGTGAGTATAAGATTTGGAACAAAAGTTTCTTAGCAATAGGATTTTGATTAGAGAGTGAATGTAAATGTCAGCACAAGTGAAGAGTCAGTCACAATGATGAAGTGGGGAAAATATGTAGGAAAGCATATATCAATAGAGACATTACAAAATCAGGCAGAGTATAAAGTGAGTGATAGGATTAGACATTTTGAACAGGGTTGAGTTTAAATATATAATCTTAGGAAGAAACAAATATGTAGTCACAAATAGGATTGACATTTGAGAGCATTGGGCAAATTTCAGGTGGATGAATATTTTGAGAATAACCTTGTGAATAGTTGATTATAAATCCACATGCATGAACATGAATAAATTTAGGGAGTGAATATAAGACACATATATTTCATATTTTGAAAAATCTGGAGAGTGTGTATATATATATATATATGTATATATATATATATATATATATATATATATATATATATATATATACATATATATATATACATATACATAAAACACACACACAGACAAAAAAGTAGCAATATATATGTCAATCAAAATTCATTATAAAATATATACCATCCACAGATCTAAAAATATTCATTTTACTGAACATGGATTTATGTATAATGCTGTTCAACTAGCAAGCTCACCCATAGGTTGAATATTCAGTTTCAACAGGGTTTAGTAGGAGTGATCTCTTCTAACAATTTGTATCTGCCAAGTCAGCCACCTCACAAGAATGTACGTGTGGTACCAGATAGGAATCTATATGTGCATATAAGAATACAGAGAAAGGGAGACAGGAATTCACATATTTGTTAACCTTAAAAATACTAGGACAACTATTTCAACAAACAATTGACTAGATTTATAACTCCAACTCTGTATCATGCAAAAGGCAAGTCCATCTATACACCATGCCTACTCTGTACTGCTTGTATTTCTATTCTTTATGGGTTATTTTTCTCCATCATATTAGGATTAGTAGTCAGAGTCTGGTAGGGTATGGGTTAGAGTCAGGTATTCAGTATTTTGAATTGAAAATAGGACACTGAATCCAATGTGTATGCAAATATATGCTACGGAAAAATCTTCCCACTCTCCTCCAGAACAATGCCTTGACATTACCTTCGCCCCAAGTAAGACACAATTAGAGGAGAAGAGTTAGAAAATCTGTGAATACATATCTAGAATGGAAAATGCTCCAGATTTCACATCTTTGGAGGTGGTAGAGGAGTTTCCAAAAGTAAGAGACAGGGTAAACACTCCACAAACATGGAGCTCTGCTGGCCAAAAGACTTTTTGAGAATCTGCCTCTGAGGTTGGGCACTTGAAATATATGTTGTTGTCAGGAGCTTTAGCTTTATTTGTAGTGAAACCATCAAAGCTGGATCTGCATCTATGTGACCTGGAGGAAATGGTTACTTATTTTAAAATAAAAATGAGGCAGCAGTGATGAATTCTCTTTTTGTAGGTAAACATTGGCCACTGAGGGCTAAGGGTCTTCCCGTGTGGACTGTGAAACCAATGGTCATCCTCAAATTTTCGTGGTGTTTCTTGCTGCTGCACTGGGAGTTTGGTATTTGCTTCATGAAATACAACGAGTTCAAATGAGACACAGTGCTGAAGGGAGTTCTGTCAGGTGTGGTTGGCAGGGTCTCCAGGAGAATGCACCAACCAGGGTTCTATCTCAAGTAGCTTGCCCCCTTGACAATAGCAACATGATACTGAACATTGCCCTGAAACCTCTCCATATAAAAATATGCCTTTACATATATGGGTGTGATGGTTGCACCATGTCAGTCACAGCCATTTGGAAGCCAATGGAAGATCCACATGGCCCCACCACAGATGTTTTATCACACATTTGCATAACACAGCTCTAGGCCCACTACTTACCAGGCCCCAACTTACTGGCATCTCTGTTCTACACCATTTTCATGAAACCCAGTCAATCAAGGCCCTGTCTGTTATACTCATGATCATCAACAGGACATCAAAGGTCCTCCAGTGCCAGCTGGTCATCGGAATTTCTAAAATTTCATGGTAATTATCTAGCATTTTTTCACAGATGCATTTGGAGGCAATGTTGGTTTCAATTCATTCAGGAACCATTAAATGGTGAGGAAGCTAATTTCAGGGAAATCTCTGGAGCACTCTCACAGGCAAGTCTACCCAAAGAGTGGCCAAAAAGTCACATGAAGCCAGGCCCATGGAGGTCTACAAAGCAAGGTCCAAGTGTGTTTTGAATCTCAATTATGCCTGCCAAGTCTTTCAGAATAAAATCATGTAATATCCTGGCTGTGATTCCCAGTGTTCTGTGGAAAGCCACTCTGGGCCTTGATCCCAGGTTCCAATGGCAACTCTCATTCATGGCCTCCTAAAATCCCAACACAATTCATGTCAATACTTCTCTGAGGTCAGTTCCAGAACTCAGTCTCTAAGGGGAATCACAGCAGAATTCAAGCCCAGGTTTACCCAGTCATCTCTTCCAACTGCCACACAAATGACCACAATTATAACCAAAACACTCCTACATGGCCCTCATCTTCTACCATAAAGATACTCATCATAACATCTGGATGGAGGTTTTCATGAGAGGCACATCCCAAGACAGTGTCCAAAATAAGCTCCCTTGCCCCTCATTTGCCGAAGGTCAGGGTGGCTTGGACACCCTTCCTGTGAACCAGGAGTGATCAAATAGGCCTGCCCTTAATACTGCTTCGCTTCTCCAATTTGAGGCTCTCTGACTGTTGGATCTAGATTCTTTTTGTGAATTGGAGTCATGAGAAAAGCCAATCCCCTCTGCAGAGATTTGAAGAACTCATTTCACCCAAAGAATCCCTATTCTGACATGATGGATTTCAGAAACCTAACAAAGGAAGGCAATATAATTCATGCACATTGATTGAACGTTTTTCCATTTTAGTTTAGATGCACATATGGGATCTTTCTTTACTTCCATCAGGTGCTGAGAAGCTAAGTCACAGCCTAAAACAGGGCAAAGGGCCTGAATCAGACACATCCTTTTCCAATGAAATTAAGCAAAGAGCCAGAGGTGATGCACATTCATTTCCATTTGAAAACTGTTTTCTTCAGGCTTAACAAAGGTGTTGCATGAGACAAAGACCTTCCTGATATTCAGGGCAACACAACAATAGGTAAGCAAAAGGCCCAAAGCAGGGTATCTCCACTGAGACTTTCCTGGTCACACTGATATCTGAGTTTTCTGAGATGCTGGCCATTCCATTCAGGTATCCAGTACATGGCCATGTCAAAGACCTTGGATTTGGTACATATCTTGGACACATAACCATGAGCCTATTCTAGAGAGTGGCCAGAATTCAGGAAGAAAACAGGGACTTAGGAAGGTATTAGGTGTTGCCCGTGCATAAGGCAAGCCACACTCCATTCATAAATTGGGCAGGATGAATGCTGGGAAGCTTTATACTAGACATGACACATCCATTGCTGCATTCTCTTTTCTCATGTCTACTACCACAGGCACAGTGGGATACACAGACATGGAAACACTCACCTCTTCAAACGACTTACCGGAAACAGTTCACTCCAAAACAAACAAACCGCCATTCCTACCTATTTTCAGAACATGAGACAAACCACAAACCCACACCCACTCCCAAAAGGCACCTCCTTCCCCATAGGTGTATGACTAACCAGAGTGTCTCTGACTGGTGGCCATACTCTGTTCTTCCGAAATGGCCTGTCCTCTCTCAGATCTGTTTTCCTTGGCCAACTCTGTAAAGTTGTAAGGAAAAAGTGGAGAACCACTACCTGCTTTCTCAGGAAAGCTCCCTATTCAGAGCTCTCCAGGCATTTGGTAATCCTCACTTCAGTAGGTACCAAGAATGACTGACTCTATCTTTGGTAAATCCAAACAAGTGAGCCCACTGGGACTGGGACTGGGACTGCCTCTGGGTGCCTGGCTCCTTGGATACAAAGTTCAGAGAGTTCCATCACCAAGGAAATGAGGTATGTCACATTCTTTGGAACTGAATGAGGTCACTGCCTTGGCAAAGGTATATCTTATGATGTGCAAACACTGAAGAAATAATAATGTACCAGTGTCGAATACAAATGAATGACAAATTACATATCATGTCCCATAGGAGTCTACTTGCATTGATGTTAGACTGGGTCAGTTACTGTAGAATAATTAGGATTTGTATGCACCATTCACTGAAGTTAGTTTTCAGTACTAGGAAACAAATATGTATTTCAGGTGGATGAATATTTCTGATTATCATCTTGTGAAAAGTGGATTATAAATCCACATACATGAACATGAATGAATTTAGAGAGTGTTATATTAGACACATATATTTCATATTTTGAAAAATTTGGAGAGTATATCTATATCTATATCTATATCTATACACACACACACACACACACACACACAACTCACAGACATTAAAAAGTACCAATATAAATGCCAATCGAAATTCATCAGTAAATATGTATCATCCACAAATGCAAAAATATTTATTTTACTGAACATGAGTTAATGTATAATGTTGTTCTACTAGGACGCTCTCCTATAAGTTGAATTTTCATTTCCAACAGCATTTAGGAGGAGTGAACTCTTCTCACAATTTGTATCTGCCAAGACAGCCACCTCACAAAAATGTACGTGTGATACCTGGTAGGATTCTATATATGCATATAAATATACGTTTGTGAAGAGACTACAGAAAAAGGAAACAAGAATTCACATATTTGTTAAGTTTAAAACACATGGAGAATATTTCAAATAAATTTGACTAGATTTATAACTCCTACCTTATATAATGCAAATGTCAAGTCCAACTATACAACATGTCTCCTCTGAAGTACTTGTATTTCTAATGTGTTGGGTTAATTTTCTCCATTAAATTAGGATGAATAGTCTGAGTCGACTAGGTATGGGTTAGTGTCAGGGATTCAGTATTTCGAATGGAAAATTGGAAAATGAATCCAATGTGTATGTAAATATATGCTGCACAAATATCCTCCCGCTCTCATCCAGAACAATGCCTTGACATTACCTTCACCCCAAGTAAGACACAATTAGAGGAGAAGAGTTACAAAATCAGTGAATACATATCTGGAATGGAAAATGCTCAGGAGTTCACAACCTTGGAGGTGGTAGAGCAGTTTCCAAAACTAAAGGACAGGGTAAACACTCCAAAAACATGGAGCTCTGCTGGCCTAAAAACTTTTTGAGAAACTGCCACTGAGTTTTGCACTTGAAATATATGTTGTTTTCAGGAGATTTGGCTTCCTTTGTAGTGAGACCATCAAAGCTGGGTCTGCATCTATGTGACCTGGAGGACATGGTTTCTTATTTCCAAAGAACTAGATGAAGCAGTGCTGAATCCTCTCTTTGAAGGTAAACTGAGGCCACTGGGGACTATGTGTCTCCCCGTGTGGACTGTGAAGCCATTTGGTCCTCTTCCACTTTTTGTGGAGTTTTTGCTGCTGCACTGTGAGTTTGGTATTTGTTTCACAAAATACTAGAAGCTAAACTGGGACACAGTGCTGGAGGGAGTTCTGTCACGTGTGGTGGGTCAGGGTCTGCAAGAGAAGGAACCAACTAGGCTCCTATCTCTCACAGCTTGCCCCATTGCCCCCTTGTCCATATCAACCTGATTCTTAATTTTCCTCTGAAAACTCTCCATATAACAATATGCCTTTACATATAAGGGTCTGCTGGCTGCACCATGTCAGTTACAAGCCATTTGGAATCCAATGGTATATCCACATGGCCCTACCACGGAAGTTTTATCAAACACCTCCCCACCACTGCTCTAGACCCACTACTCAGCAGGCTCCAACTTACTGGCATCTCTGTTCTACACCATTTTCATGAAACTCAGTAAGTCAAGGAACTGTCTGGTATAATCATGATCAGCAACAGGACATCCAATGTTTCTCCAGTGCCACCTGGTCATAGGAATTTCAAAAATTTCATGGTATTTATCTAGCCATTTTTCAAGCATGATGTTGGAGGCACTGTGGATTTTAGTTCATTCAGCAAACATTAAATGGTGAGGAAGCTCATTTCAATGAAATCTCTGGAGAACTCTCACAGGCACGGCTTCCCAAAGAGTGGACAAACGGTCACATTAGGCCAGGCCCATTGATTTCTACAATGTGAGGTCCATGTGTGTTTTGACTCTCAACTATGGCTGCCATTTCTTTAAGAATAAAATCATGTGATATCCTTGCTGAGATTTCCAGTCCTCTGTTGAAATCCACCCGGGGCCTAGGTCTCAGTTTCCAAGAGCGACTTTCATGCGTGGCCTCTTAAAATCCCAACAAAATTCATGGCAATGCTTCTCTGAGTTCATTTCCAAAACCCAGTCTCTAAGGGGAATCACACCAGAGTTCAACCCCACGTGTACCCAGTCATTTTTTCCAATGCCACACAAATGACCAAAATCAAAACCAAAACACTCCCACATGGCCCTCATCTTATTCCATATAGTCAATCATCTTAACCTCTGGCTGGAGGTATCCATGAGGGGCGCAGCCCAAGACAGTGTCCAAAATCAGCTCCTTTGCCCCTCATTTGCCTAAAGTCAGGGTAGCCTGGACACCGTTTCTGTGAACCAGGAGTGAACAAATAAGCCTGCCTTTAATACTTCTTTGTTTCTCCAATTTCAGGCCTACTGATTTTAGGTATCAATTCTTTAGTTGATTTAGAGTCATGCAAAAACACAAGCACCTCTGCAGGGCTTTGAAGAACTCATTTGACTCACAGAATCCCTATTCTCATTTGATGGAGTGCAGGAACCTAACAGAGGAAGGCAAGAGACTTCATCCACAATGAATGATATTTTTTGCCATTTTGGTTTTGGAAGCTCACATGGGATCATTCTTAAGATCCATCAGGTGCTGAGAATCTAAGTCACAGCCACACACAGGTCCAAAGGCTGATAAAGACACATCTCTTTCCAAAGCAATTAAGCAAAGAGCCACAGGTGAGGCCCATTCATTTCCATTTGAAAACTGTTTTCTTCAGGCTTCACAAAGGGGTGGCCTGAGGCAAAGACCTTCCTGACATTCAGTGCAACACAACAATAAGTAAGCAAAAGGCCCAAAGCAGGGTTTCTGCACTGAGATTTTTTTGGTCACACTGATATCTGAGTTTTCTGAGATGCTCGCCATTCTCTTCAGGTATCCAGTACATGGCCATGTCACAGAGCTTGGCGGTGGTACATTTTTTGGACACAAATCCATGAGCCTATTCTGGAGAGTGGCCAGAATTCAGGAAGAAAACAACAACTTAGAAAGATAGCAGGTGTTGCACATCGATAAGACAAGCTGCAGTCCATTCATATATTGGGCAGGATGAATTATGGGAAGATTTATACTAGACAGGACACATCCATTAATGCATTCTCTTTTCTAATGTCTACAACAACAGACACAGTGGGATACACAGAAACAGAAACCCTCGCCGTGTCAAATGACTTACTAGAAACTGTCCACTCCAAACCAAACAAACCGCCTTTCCTATCTATTCTCAGAACATGAGACAAAACAACAAACCCACACCCACTCCCCCAAAGGCACCTCCTTACCCCAAGTACGTCTGTGACTATCCGGAGTGTCCTCTGACTGGTGGGCCATACTATGTTCCCCCGAAATGGCCTGTCTTCTCTCAGATCTTGTTTCCTTGACCAACTCTGTGAAGATGTCAGGAAAAAGTGGTTAGCCACTACCTGTTTTCTCAGGAAAGGTCCATCTTCAGAGCTCTCCTGGCATTTGGCCATCCTCACATCATTAGGTACCAAGAAAACTGATTCTGTCCTTGGTGAATCCAAACAAGTGAGCCCACTGGGACTGGGACTGGGACTGCCTCTGGGTGCCTGGCTTCTTGGATACCAAGTTCAGAGAGCTCCATCACCAAGGAAATGAGGTATGTCACATTCTTTGGAACTGAATGAGGTCACTGCCTTGGCAACCACTTTGTCCTAACAGTTGCTTCCAAGGGTAACATAAGATGGAGGTTGCCCCTACTTCCTGTGACATTTTCATAAGGTAGAATGTATATCACCATTGGCACCCGGGAACACCTCTCCACTCAGCCCTGGTTTGGTCCATCTTCTGTACAATAAGAAGAGAGAGAGGCAGATTCAGACACATCCCTTCATCCTGACCAGGTTGTTTGCCATGGAAGATGACTTTTGCTCTCTCAGGTGCTTCATACCTGCCTACAACTTCTCCAGGTATCATTTGTGCATGGACATTTGAGGTTCTCATCAGGTGGAAGGTCCCCAACTTTCCTGTATTGTAAGAACTACTCTGACAGCTCTTTTGTTCATTTTGGTTTGGGATGCACACATGGGATTTTTCTTTAGACCCATCATGTGCTGTGAATCTAAGCCACAGCCTCACATAGGGCTGAGAGGCTGATTCAGAAACATCCATTTCCAAAGCAATTAAGCAAAGAGGCACAGGTAATGACCATTCTTTTCCATTTGAAAACTATTTTCTGCAGGCTTCACAAAGTGTGGCCTGAGGCAAAGACCTTCCTGACATTCAGGGCAACAGAATAGGTAAGCAAAAGGCCCAAAGCAGGGTTTCTCCACTGAGACTTTCTTGGGCATACTGATATCTGAGTTTTCTGAGATACTCGCCATTCCCATCAGCTATCCAGTACATGGCCATGTCACAGAGATGGAGGTGGTACATATCTTGGACACAAAATCATGAGCGTATTCTGGAGAGTGTCCAGAATTCAGGAAGAAAACAGGAATTTAGAAAGATGGCAGGAGTTGCCCATCCATACGGCAACCTGCAGTCCATTCATAAATTGCACAGGATGAATGCTTTGAAGCTTTCTCATAGACAGGACACATCCATTGATGCATTCTCTTTTCTAATGTCTACAATCACTGACACAGTATGATATATAGACACAGAAACACTCACCTTGTCAAAGGACTTACTAGACACAGTCCACTCCAAAACAAACAAACCAGCTTTCCTAACTATTCTCAGAACATGAGACAAAACCACAAACTCACACTCACACCCAAAAAGTCACCTCCTTTCCCCAAGTAGGTCTGTGACTATCCGGAGTGTCCTCTGACTTGTGGGCCATACTATGTTCCCCCAAAATGGCGTGTCCTGTCTCCAATCTGGTCTATTTGGCCAACTCTGTGAAGTTGTCAGGAGCCCATGGTGAGAAACTACCTGATTTCTCTGGAAAGGCCAGTCTTCATAGTTTCCAGGCATTTGGCTGTCCTCACATCAGTAGGTACAAAGAAAGAGTGACTCTGTCTTGTTAAATCCAAACAAGTTAGCCCACTGGGACATGGAGTGGGTTTGACTCTGTGTGCCTGGTTTCCTGGATCCCAAGATCACAGACTTTCATTACCAAAACTGTAAGGTGATGTCACTTTCTTCAAGATCTGAATGAAGTCACTGCCTTGGAAACCACTTTGTTTTAACAGTTGCTTACATGGTTCCCAAAAGATGGAGGCTGCCTCTACTTGCTGTGACTCATTCATATGTTAGAATGGTATATCAACCATAGGCACTGGGGAACAGCTCTCCACACAGGCATGGTTTGGTCCATCTTCTCTACATTAGGAAGAGAGAGGCTAATTCAGACACATCCCATCAACCTGACCAGGTTGTTTGCCATGGAAGATGACTTTTGCTCTCTCATGTCCTTCATAGCTGCCTACATCTTCTCCAAGGATCATTTCAGCATGGACTTTTTAGGTTTTCAGCAGCTGGAAGATCGCCTATATTCCTGTATTGTAAGACCAACTCTGTCCCTGCTCTTCTGTAAAATTAAATTGAGGAAAAAGTGTATGGTTAGGGTTAATAACATGTTCAATTTGGGTTAGGAATCATTCTCTGGAATGAATATTTGTATTAGGAACCTGTGATATTTATAAGAATATATAGGTGAAATATAAGTATGAAAACAGAAATCTAGGTAAGTTTTGAAGCCCAGAAGGGCATTGGGCCCTTGATTGGGATACTTAGCATTGATTTATGTCCTGCACAGTTGTCTCAGTTAAATCAATATACTATGGCATAGGACCTTCTAATTTGGATGATTGAATGTGGAAGAGAACATCCAGTCAAAAAGGGATATTCGGTAGGATTAGGAAAATAGTCGGTAGGTTTAGATAAAAGAGTGAGTATAGGATTTGGACCAAAAGTTCTTTAGCAATAGGGTTTCAGGTAGAGAGTGAATGTAAATGTCAGCACATGTGAAGAGTCAGTCACAATGATGAACTGGGTAAAATATGTAGGAAAGCAATATTTTGAAGACGTATAAATTAATTGGGGGTACAAATAGGTGTACCTTGTGCCTATGAATATAGAGATAATGCATGAATAGACCATACTGTGAATAAATAATATAACTGGTTCGAACTTTAAATAATGGATTGAATTGATTTCTGAAAATATACAGGAAACCTAATATTGATATACAATCATCCATTCCAAACAGTTATGCTTCTAATGGTGATATTAGATTTATGGTTTATCATAAAAAGTGTGTGAGTTTTGCTTCAAAACTGATTATGAAATTAAAAAAAAAATGCGTTTGCAGAGAAGTCTCATGAAAAGACCAGTCAAGAAACCGGGAGGAATACATGTGTTCTGAAGCAGGAAATGATTAAAAGTGAAAAAATACCTATAAAGTTGTGAACTTGTGGATGAAATATATATCCTATGATGTGCAAAAACTGCAGAAATATTAATGTAGCAGTGTTGAATATAAATGAACGTCAAAATACACATCATGTCCCATAGGAATCTACTTGCATTGATGTTAAACTGGGTCAGATACTGTA
Source organism: Callospermophilus lateralis (assembly GCF_048772815.1). NCBI lineage: Eukaryota > Metazoa > Chordata > Mammalia > Rodentia > Sciuridae > Callospermophilus > Callospermophilus lateralis. The sequence goes on from NW_027514489.1 coordinate 588,907, forward strand.
GAATTATTAGGATTTGTATGCACCATTCACAGAAGTGAGTTGTCAGTACAAGGAAACAAATATGTATTTCAGGTGGATGAATATTTCCAATAATAATCTTGAGAAAAGTTGATTATATTTCCTCATGCATACATGAAAGAATGTATGAATGTAGAGAGTGTATATAAGACACATATATTTCATGTTTTGATAAATCAGGAGAGTATATATATATATATATATATATATATATATATATATATATATACCAAAAAAACACACAGAGAAACATAAAAAAGTAGCAATATATGCCAAATGAAATTTATAATGAAATATATAACATCTACTGATGCAAAAATATATACTTTACTGAACATGGAATTATGTATAATGTTGTTGTACTAGGAAGCTCACCCATAGGTTGAATTTTTAGTTCCAACAGCGTTTAAGAGGGGTAGTCTCTTCACACAATTTATATCTGCCGAGTCAGCAACCTCACAAAAATGTACGTGTGATACCAGGTAGGATTCAATATGTACATATAAAAATACATGTGCTGTATAGGCTACAGAGAAAGGGAGGCAGGGATTCACATATTTGTTAATTTTAAAAACACATGAAAAACTATTCCAAATAAAAATTCACTAGATTTATAACACCTACCATTTATTATGCAAAAGAAAAGTTCAAAAATACACCATGCCTCCTCTGACCTGCTTGTATTTCTGTTCTATTTGGGTTATTTTTCTCCATCATATTAGGATTAGTAGTCAGAGTCTAGTAGGGTATGTGATAGTGTCAGGGATTCAGTATTTTGAATGGAAAATAGGAAAAAGAATCCAATGTCTATCAAATATGTGCTACACAAAATATTTTCCCTCTCTCATCCAGAACAATGCCTTGACATTACCTTCGCCCCAAGTAAGACACAATTAGTGGAGAAGAGTTATAAAATCTGTGAATATATAACTGGAATGGAAAATGCTCATGAGTTCACAACCTTGGATGTGGTAGAGAAGTTTCCATAAGTAAGGGACAGGTTAAAAACTCCACAAACATGGAGCTCTGCTGGCCTAAAGGACTTCTTGATAAACTGCCTCTGAGGTTGGGCACTTGAAATATATGTTGTTTTCAGGAGCTTTAGCTTCCTTTGTCGTGAGACCATCAAAGCTGGGTCTGATTCTATGTGACCTGGAGGACATGGTTTCTTATTTTCTAATGAACATGAGGCAGCAGTGGTGAATTCTCTCTTTTAAGTAAAATGTGACCAGTGCGTGCTAAGTCTCTCCCCATCTGGGCTGTGAAGCCATTTGGTCATCCTCCACTTTTTCATGGTTTTTCTTTCTCCTGCATTGGGAGTTTGGTATTTGCTTCACGAAATACAAGGAGTTCAAAAGGGACACAGTGCTGGATGGAGTTCTGCCACATGTGGTGGGTCAGGGTCTGCAGGAGAATGCACCAACCAGGCTTCTATCCCACATATCTTTTTCCCTTGTCTATTGCAACCTGATTCTTAACATTGCCATGAAACCTCTCCATATAACAAGACGCCCTTACATATTAGTGTCTGCTGACCTCACCATGTCTGTCACAAGCCATTTGGAAGCCAATGGCAAATCCATATGGCCACGTCAGAGATGTATTATGACACACATACACACCACTGCTCTAGGCACACTACTCAGCAGGCACCAACTTACTGGCATGTCTGTTCTAGATCATTTTCATGAAACACAGTCAATCAAGGCACTGTCTAGTATACTCATGATAAACAACAGGACATCCAAAGGTTCTCCAGAGACATGTTGTATAGTTGGACTTGACATTTGCATTATATAAGGTAGGAGTTATAAATCTAGTCAAATTTTAATTGAAATATTCTCCATGTGTTTTTAAACTTAACAAATATGTGAATTCTTGTTTCCCTTTTCTGTAGCCTATTCACACATGTATATTTATATGCATATATAGAATCCTACCAGGTATCACACGTACATTTTTGTGAGGTGGCTGTCTTGGCAGATACAAATTGTGAGAAGAGTTCACTCCTCCTAAATGCTGTTGGAAATGAAAATTCAACCTATAGGAGAGCGTCCTAGTAGAACAACATTATACATTAACTCATGTTCAGTAAAATAAATATTTTTGCATTTGTGGATGATACATATTTACTGATGAATTTCGATTGGCATTTATATTGGTATTTTTAATGTCTGTGAGTTGTGTGTGTGTGTGTGTGTGTGTATAGATATAGATATAGATATAGATATACTCTCCAAATTTTTCAAAATATGAAATATATGCGTCTAATATACACTCTCTAAATTCATTCATGTTCATGTATGTGGATTTATAATCCACTTTTCACAAGATTATAATCAGAAATATTCATCCACCTGAAATACATATTTGTTTCCTGAAAACTAACTTCAGTGAATGGTGCATACAAATCCGAATTATTCTACACTAACTGACCCAGTCTAACATCAATGCAAGTAGACTCCTATGGGACATGATATGTAATTTGTCATTCATTTTTATTCGACCCTGGTACATTATTGTTTCTTCAGTTTTTGCACATCACAGGATATACATTTCATCCACAAGTTCACAAATTAATAAGCATTTGTTTCAACTTTCACCACTTCTTGCTTCAGAACACATGTATTGTCAGGGTTTCTTGACTGGTCTTTTCATGAGAGACTTCTTTCCAAACACATTATTTTGAATTTCCATAATCATTTTGAAGCAAAACTCACACACTCTTCATGATAAACCAAAACACAAATATTTCCATTACATATATACCTGGTTGGAATGAATGATTGTATATCAATATACGATTTCCTTTAATTTTTCAGATATCAGTTCTATTCATTATTTAAAGTTCAAAAAAGTTATATTATTTATTCACAGTATGGTCTATTCATGCTTTTTCTCTATGTTCCTAGAAACAGGGTACACCTCTTTGTACCCCTGATTCTCATTTTACATCTTCAATATATTGCTCCCAGAAATGGTGAAAGAAATACTCATGTCATCTCATTATCACAGTAATATTCTGGACAAAAAAATGGAAAGGTAACACTTATGATTGTACCAAAGCCTAAATGGAAAGTGAACATGGATTTCTAAAAACATCCATGTCCAGGTTGCCTAATGCTGTCAATTGTCAATCCTATTGGTGACTACATATTTGTTTTTTTCCTAATTTATATATTCAAACTCAACCCAGTTGAAAATGTCTAATTCTATCACTCACTTTATTCTTTGCCTGATTTCGTAATGTTTCTATTGATATCTGCTTTTCTACATATTTTCCCCAGTTCAACATAGTGACTGACTCTTCATATGTGCTGACATTTACATTCACTCAACAACCGAAAGTCTATTGCTAAAGAACTTTTGGTCCAAATCCTATACTCACTCTTCTTCCTAAACCTACCGACTATCTTCCTAATCCTACTGAATATCCCTATTTGACTGGATGTTCTCTTCTAAATTGAATCATCCAATGTACAAGGTCCTATGCCATTGTATATCGAATTATCTGAGGCATCTTTGCAGAACATCATTCAAAGCTAAGTATCCCAATCCAGGGCAAAACCCTTCTGGGCTTCAAATCATACCTAGATTTCTGTTTTCCTACTTATATTTCACCTCTATATTCTTGTAAATATTGCAGGTTCCCAATACCATTATTCATCACACAGAATCATTCGTAACCCAAATCAAACCTGTTTTTAACCAGAAGTATACACTGTTCCCTCAATCATTTTACAGAAGAGCAGGGACAGAGTGGTTCTTACAATACAGGAAAGTTGGGGACCTTCCACCTGATGAGAACCTCAAATGTCCATGCACAAATGATACCTGGAGAAGTTGAAGGCAGGTATGAAGCACCTGAGAGAGCAAAAGTCATCTTCCATGGCAAACAACCTGGTCAGGATGAAGGGATGTGTCTGAATCTGAATCTCTTTCTTCTTTTTGTAGAGAAGATGGACCAAACCAGGCCTGAGTGGAGAGTTGTTCCCGGGTGCCAATGGTGATATACATTCTACCTTATGAAAGTGTCACAGGAAGCGTGGGCAAACTCCATTTTATGTTACTCTTTGAAGCAACTGTTAGGACAAAGTGGTTGCCAAGGCAGTGACCTCATTCAGTTCCAAAGAATGTGACATACCTCATTTCCTTGGTGATGGAACTCTCTGAACTTGGTATCCAAGAAGCCAGGCACCCAGAGGCAGTCGCAGTCCCAGTCCCAGTGGGCTCACTTGTTTGGATTTACCAAGGACAGAGTCAGTTTTCTTGGTACCTAATGATGTGAGGATGGCCAAATGCCAGGAGAGCTCTGAAGATGGACCTTTCCTGAGAAAACAGGTAGTGGCTAACCACTTTTTCCTGACATCTTCACAGAGTTGGTCAAGGAAAGAAGGTCTGAGAGAAGACAGGCCATTTCGGGGGAACATAGTATGGCCCACCAGTCAGAGGACACTCCGGATAGTCACAGACCTACTTGGGGGAAGGAGGTGCCTTTGTGGGAGTGGGTGTGGGTTGTTGTTTTGTCTCATGTTCTGAGAATAGATAGGAAAGGCTCTTTGTTTGGTTTGGAGTGGACAGTTTCTAGTAAGTCATTTGACATGGCGAGTGTTTCTGTTTCTGTGTATCCCACTGTGTCCGTTGTTGTAGACATTAGAAAAGAGAATGCATTAATGGATGTGTCCTGTCTAGTATAAATCATCCCATAATTCATCCTGCCCAATATATGAATGGACTGCAGCTTGTCTTATCGATGTGCAACACCTGCTATCTTTCTAAGTTGTTGTTTTCTTCCTGAATTCTGGCCACTCTCCGAAATAGGCTCATGGATTTGTGTCCAAAATATGTACCACCTCCAAGCTCTGTGACATGGCCATGTCCTGGATAGCTGAAGAGAATGGCGAGCATCTCAGAAAACCCAAATATCAGTGTGACCTGAAAAGTCTCAGTGCAGAAACCCTGCTTTGGGCCTTTGCTCACTTATTGTTGTGTTGCACTGAATGTCAGGAAGGTCTTTGCCTCAGGCCACCCCTTTGTGAAGCCTGAAGAAAACAGTTTTCAAATGGAAATGAATGGGCCTCACCTGTAGCTCTTTGCTTAATTGCTTTGGAAAGAGATGTGTCTTTATCATCCTCTTGGGCCTGTGTGTGGCTGTGACTTAGATTCTCAGCACCTGATGGATCTTAAGAATGATCCCATGTGAGCTTCCAAAACAAAAATGGCAAAAAATTTTATTCATTGTGGATGAAGTCTTTTGCCTTCCTCTGTTAGGTTCCTGCACTCCATTAAATGACAATAGGGTTTCTTTGGGTAAAATGAGTTCTTCAAAGCCCTGCAGAGGTGCTTGTGTTTTCGCATGACTCTAAATCACCTAAAGAATCGATACCTAAAATCAGTAGGCCTCAAATTGGAGAAACACAGAAGTATTAACGGCAGGCTTATTTGTTCACTCCTGGTTCACAGAAACGGTGTCCAGGCTACCCTGACTTTAGACAAATGAGGGGCAAACGAGCTGATATTGGACACTGTCTTGGGCTGCGCCCCTCATGGAAACCTCCAGCCAGAGGTTAAGATGATTGACTATGTGAAATAAGATGAGGGCCATGTGGGAGTGTTTTGGTTTTAATTTTGGTCATTTGTGTGACAGTTGGAAGAAATGACTGTGTCCACGTGGGCTTGAACTCTGGTGTGATTCCCCTTAGAGACTGGGTTTTGGAACTGAACTCAGAGAAGCATTGCCATGAATTTTGTTGGGATTTTAAGAGGCCACGCATGAAAGTCGCTCTTGGAAACTGAGACCTGGGCCCCGGGTGGATTTCCACAGAGGCCTGGGAATCTCAGCAAGGATATCACATGATTTTATTCTTAAAGAAATGGCAGCCATAGTTGAGAGTCAAAACACACATGGACCTCACATTGTAGACCTCAATGTGCCTGGCCTAATGTGACCTTTTGTCCACTCTTTGGGAAGCCATGCCTGTGAGAGATCTCCAGAGATTTCATTGAAATGAGCTTCCTCACCATTTAATGTTTGCTGAATGAACTGAAACCCACAGTGCCTCCAACTTCATGCTTGAAAAATGGCTAGATAAATACCATGAATTTTTTGAAATTCCTATCACCAGGTGGCACTGGAGAAACATTGGATGTCCTGTTGCTGATCATGAGTATACCAGACAGTGCCTTGATTTACTGAGTTTCATGAAAATGGTGTAGAACAGAGATGCCAGTAAGTTGGAGCCTGCTGAGTAGTGGGTCTAGAGCAATGGTGGGGAGGTGTTTGATAAAACATCCGTGGTAGGGCCATGTTTATCTACCATTGGATTCCTAATGGCTTGTAACTGACATGGTGCAGCCAGCAGACCCTTATATGTAAAGGCATCTTGTTATATGGAGAGTTTTCAGAGGAAAATTAAGAATCAGGTTGATATGGACAAGGGGGCAATGGGGCAAGCTGTGAGAGATAGGAGCCTAGTTGGTGCATTCTCTTGCAGACCCTGACCCACCACACGTGACAGAACTCCCTCCAGCACTGTGTCCCAGTTTAGCTCCTAGTATTTCGTGAAACAAATACCAAACTCACAGTGCAGCAGCAAAAACACCACAAAAAGTGGAGGAGGACCAAATGGCTTCACAGTCCACACGGGAAGACACTTAGTCCCCAGTGGCCTCAGTTTACCTACAAAGAGAGGATTCAGCACTGCTTCATCTTGTTCATTGGAAAATAAGAAACCATGTCCTCCAGGTCACATAGATGCAGACCCAGCTTTCATGGTCTCACTACAGAGGAAGCCAAATCTCCTGAAAACTACATATATTTCAAGTGTGGAAGCTCAGAGGCAGTTTCTCAAAAAGTTTTTAGGCCAGCAGAGCTCCATGTTTGTGGAGGGTTTACTCTGTCCCTTAGTTTTGGAAACTCCTCTACCACCTCCAAGGTTGTGAACTCCTGAGCATATTCCATTCCAGATATGTATTCACTGATTTTGTAACTCTTCTCCTCTAATTGTGTCTTACTTGGGGTGAAGGTAATGTCAAGGCTTTGTTCTGGATGAGAGCGGGAGGATATTTGTGCAGCATATATTTACATACACATTGGATTCATTTTCCAATTTTCCATTCGAAATACTGAATCCCTGACACTAACCCATACCTAGTAGACTCAGACTATTCATCCTAATATAATGGAGAAAATGAACCCAACACATTAGAAATACAAGTACTTCAGAGGAGACATGTTGTATAGTTGGACTTGACATTTGCATTATATAAGGTAGGAGTTATAAATCTAGTCAAATTTTAATTGAAATATTCTCCATGTGTTTTTAAACTTAACAAATATGTGAATTCTTGTTTCCCTTTTCTGTAGCCTATTCACACATGTATATTTATATGCATATATAGAATCCTACCAGGTATCACACGTACATTTTTGTGAGGTGGCTGTCTTGGCAGATACAAATTGTGAGAAGTGTTCACTCCTCCTAAATGCTGTTGGAAATGAAAATTCAACCTATAGGAGAGCGTCCTAGTAGAACAACATTATACATTAACTCATGTTCAGTAAAATAAATATTTTTGCATTTGTGGATGATACATATTTACTGATGAATTTCGATTGGCATTTATATTGGTACTTTTTAATGTCTGTGAGTGTTGTGTGTGTGTGTGTGTGTATATACAGATATAGATATAGATATAGATATACTCTCCAAATTTTTCAAAATATGAAATATATGCGTCTAATATACACTCTCTAAATTCATTCATGTTCATGTATGTGGATTTATAATCCACTTTTCACAAGATTATAATCAGAAATATTCATCCACCTGAAATACATATTTGTTTCCTAGTACTGAAAACTAACTTCAGTGAATGGTGCATACAAATCCTAATTATTCTACAGTAACTGACCCAGTCTAACATCAATGCAAGTAGACTCCTATGGGACATGATCTGTTATTTGTCATTCATTTGTATTCGACACTGGTACATTATTGTTTCTTCAGTTTTTGCACATCACAGGATATACATTTCATCCACAAGTTCACAAATTAATAAGCATTTGTTTCAACTTTCACCACTTCTTGCTTCAGAACACATGTATTGTCAGGGTTTCTTGACTGGTCTTTTCATGAGACTTCTTTCCAAACACATTATTTTGAATTTCCATAATCATTTTGAAGCAAAACTCACACACTCTTCATGATAAACCTAAACACAAATATTTCCATTACATATATACCTGGTTGGAATGAATGATTGTATATCAATATACGATTTCCTTTAATTTTTCAGATATCATTTCAATTCATTATTTAAAGTTCAAAAAAGTTATATTATTTATTCACAGTATGGTCTATTCATGCATTTTCTCTATGTTCCTAGAAACAGGGTACACCTCTTTGTACCCCTGATTCTCATTTTACATCTTCAATATTTTGCTCCCAGAAATGGTGAAAGAAATACTCATGTCACCTCATTATCACAGTAATATTCTGGACAAAAAATGGAAAGGTCACACTTATGATTGTACCAAAGCCTAAATGGAAGGTGAACATGGATTTCTAAAAACATCCATGTCCAGGTTGCCTAATGCTGTCAATTGTCAATCCTATTAGTGACTACATATTTGTTTTTTTCCTAATTTATATATTCAAACTCAACCCTGTTGAAAATTTCTAATTCTATCCCTCACTTTATACTTTGCCTGATTTCGTAATGTTTCTATTGATATCTGCTTTTCTACATATTTTCCCGAGTTCAACATAGTGACTGACTCTTCATATGTGCTGACATTTACATTCACTCAACAACCGAAAGTCTATTGCTAAAGAACTTTTGGTCCAAATCCTATACTCACTCTTCTTCCTAAACCTACAGACTATCTTCTAATTCCTACTGAATATCCCTTTTTGACTGGATGTTCTCTTCTAAATTCAATCATCCAATGTACAAGGTCCTATGCCATTGTATATCGAATTATCTGAGGCATCTTTGCAGAACATCATTCAAAGCTAAGTATCCCAATCAAGGGCAAAACCCTTCTGGGCTTCAAATATTACCTAGATTTCTGTTTTCCTACTTATATTTCACCTCTATATTCTTGTAAATATTGCAGGTTCCCAATACCATTATTCATCACACAGAATCACTCTTAACCCAAATCAAACCTGTTTTTAACCCCAAGTATACACTGTTCCCTCAATCATTTTACAGAAGAGCAGGGACAGAGTGGTTCTTACAATACAGGAAAGTTGGGGACCTTCCACCTGATGAGAACCTCAAATGTCCATGCACAAATGATACCTGGAGAAGTTGTAGGCAGGTATGAAGCACCTGAGAGAGCAATAGTCATCTTCCATGGCAAACAACCTGGTCAGGATGAAGGGATGTGTCTGAATCTGCCTCTCTCTCTTCTTATTGTAGAGAAGATGGACCAAACCAGGCCTGAGTGGAGAGCTGTTCCCGGGTGCCAATGGTGATATACATTCTACCTTATGAAAGTGTCACAGGAAGCGGGGTCAACCTCCATTTTATGTTACCCTTTGAAGCAACTGTTAGGACAAAGTGGTTGCCAAGGCAGTGACCTCATTCAGTTCCAAAGAATGTGACATACCTCATTTCCTTGGTGATGGAACTCTCTGAACTTGGTATCCAAGAAGCCAGGCACCCAGAGGCAGTCGCAGTCCCAGTCCCAGTGGGCTCACTTGTTTGGATTTACCAAGGACAGAGTCAGTTTTCTTGGTACCTAATGATGTGAGGATGGCCAAATGCCAGGAGAGCTCTGAAGATGGACCTTTCCTGAGAAAACAGGTAGTGGCTAACCACTTTTTCCTGACATCTTCACAGAGTTGGTCAAGGAAACAAGATCTGAGAGAAGACAGGCCATTTCGGGGGAACATAGTATGGCCCACCAGTCAGAGGACACTCCGGATAGTCACAGACCTACTTGGGGGAAGGAGGTGCCTTTGTGGGAGTGGGTGTGGGTTTGTTGTTTTGTCTCATGTTCTCAGAATAGATAGGAAAGGCGGTTTGTTTGGTTTGGAGTGGACAGTTTCTAGTAAGTCATTTGACACGGCGAGTGTTTCTGTTTCTGTGTATCCCACTGTGTCCGTTGTTGTAGACATTAGAAAAGAGAATGCATTAATGGATGTTTCCTGTCTAGTATAAATCATACCAAAATTCATCCTGCCCAATATATGAATGGACTGCAGCTTGTCTTATCGATGTGCAACACCTGCTATCTTTCTAAGTTGTTGTTTTCTTCCTGAATTCTGGCCACTCTCCAGAATAGGCTCATGGATTTGTGTCCAAAATATGTACCGCCTCCAAGCTCTGTGACATGGCCATGTACTGGATAGCTGAAGAGAATGGCGAGCATCTCAGAAAACTCAGATATCAGTGTGACCAGGAAAGTCTCAGTGCAGAAACCCTGCTTTGGGCCTTTTGCTTACTTATTGTTGTGTTGCACTGAATGTCAGGAAGGTCTTTGCCTCAGGCCACCCCTTTGTGAGGCCTGAAGAAAACAGTTTTCAAATGGAAATGAATGGGCCTCACCTGTGGCTCTTTGCTTAATTGCTTTGGAAAGGGATGTGTCTTTATCAGCCTCTTGGGCCTGTGTGTGGCTGTGACTTAGATTCTCAGCACCTGATGGATCTTAAGAATGATCCCATGTGAGCTTCCAAAACCAAAATGGCAAAAAATTTCATTCATTGTGGATGAAGTCTCTTGCCTTCCTCTGTTAGGTTCCTGCACTCCATCAAATGACAATAGGGATTCTTTGGGTCAAATGAGTTCTTCAAAGCCCTGCAGAGGTGCTTGTGTTTTCGCATGACTCTAAATCACCTAAAGAATCGATACCTAAAATCAGTAGGCCTCAAATTGGAGAAACACAGAAGTATTAACGGCAGGCTTATTTGTTCACTCCTGGTTCACAGAAACGGTGTCCAGGCTACCCTGACTTTAGACAAATGAGGGGCAAACGAGCTGATTTTGGACACTGTCTTGGGCTGCGCCCCTCATGGAAACCTCCAGCCAGAGGTTAAGATGATTGACTATATGAAATAAGATGAG